>NW_008796215.1:345343-373394 GCF_000699145.1 Aptenodytes forsteri | reverse complement strand
TAGCCAGTGGCTGTGTGGGGCTTAGTTGCCGGCTGGGGTTAAACCATGACAGTAATAAAACAACACTATCTGATTTCAGCTTTCTTACCTTAGCAAAATATTCGTTCTTTGTCAAACTGAGGCTCTGTTCCTATGCACAAGGAAACACAGGTTTGTGTAATTACCTGCTTTCTGTTAGGCTCAGTGATGATACTTAACCATAAGTCAAATATTTGTGTATTTTCCTAACCTAGCTTATCCATCTTCATATGATGCATGAGCATACAGTACAATATGATATAACCAAAAAATTCAATAAAATGAGAAATGAATTCAGCAAAAAGCCCCAAATCTCTAAAGGGAATTTTGAAATCCATTTGTAAGTCCAAGCCTCTACTAACATATTCATGTATCCTTTAAGATAGTAAATCAATCTTCAGTGTTTTTCTGCCAGATGTCTGGATTCTTGACAGGAAGTACTTGAAGCATTGATGTCTGCCTGCACTATCACCAGGGCTGTGTCTTTTCATTGCCACCATGTAGCTTCAGTCTCATTTTCCAGTAGATGACAGACCATTTGCAATATCCTGATGGTGATGATGACACTGAAACTTTTTTCTCCTTTCTCCTTTGCTACTCCAGTATTGTGAAGCCTAACCCACTCCAAAAGCATGAGATTTAAAAATGAACACACTTAGAGGAGGCTGGATGAGGGGAAAGGGGAGAGGAATTACTCTGCTTTTTACAAAGTCTTCTGGTGTTGAAGTGTGCAGATTTCATGTTGGAAATGTTCCTTAGCACTCATAAGAGCTTTCTCTTATGTTTATTTTAAGGAAAACAGATTCTTGTACTGACACCATGGTTCAGGAACAGAGATGTTGAAAATCGTGGATATTTGTAACATTGCAGCCTGATTATCTATGTTTTCCTAGATAAATACCATTTTCATAGTATTGACATAAGTATCTAAGTACCGCAGAATGGTCGTTTTCAGCTTGTGATCTGTGGCTCCATAGATGACTTATACGGTGGTCACAGAAGCTAGTGGTGAATACTAAGTATGTAGTCAGGAGGCTTAAATTATTTACACTGAAGTCCACACCCATACCAAAAAAAAAATAGTGGTCCCTATGTTGGCAAAGTTTGAAAACCTTTATCCAAAGAAAGACATGGACATAAAAGAGAAGCGAGGCACATTCAAGCAGATTGCAAGAGACTCAGTGGTGAAGAGACTGTGAGTGTGTCTCTTGGCAGACTGACATACAACGCAAGTGGCTTTAAATGAGCAAGCCCAAATACTGGATGCTTTCTAAGGAACAGCCACATGGAGATTTGCGTGGGCTCATTGGTGCTGCTAAAAAAGTCAGCGCCTTGGACAGGGCTTTGCCACGGCTGAACTGCTTCTGCTACAAATGGAAATTAACTTCAGGCTTGCCGTGTAGAGTTCCCTCAAAAGGGAAGCTGGAATAAACTGGTAATCTGTACAGAGTCCAGATGAGGTAAATGTAAGGAAAGGAAGGGCATACCAGGGTGAAAGGACTTTTAAAGAGTTCCAACACAGGTAAGA
Organism: Aptenodytes forsteri; assembly: GCF_000699145.1. Taxonomy (NCBI): domain Eukaryota; kingdom Metazoa; phylum Chordata; class Aves; order Sphenisciformes; family Spheniscidae; genus Aptenodytes; species Aptenodytes forsteri. Next base: position 371,848 of record NW_008796215.1, on the reverse strand, counting down.
AGCAGAGTGGGAAGCAGGGAGTGAGGCAAAATGAAATTGTGCATTAAAATGTATCAGTGGACATCATCTGACCGGTTCCCCCCACCCCAAAGCTGTACTTTGATCTATGTCTCGAGCCTATTTGTTACATCAAATAGGTCAAGAAAAGGAGGCAAGATGTTTTCCTCAGCATTACATGCTAAAGATTACTTCAGAAAAAAAGCCTTAAAATAAACTTGTTTAACTATTTTAATGACATGTTATCAGTACATTATTCCTACTGTGTCATGAAAGAATAAAAAATAAGAAAAATCAAAACCCAGATGGTAAAAAATTACTTTCATTTCAATGAAAAAAAAAGATTTAAAAAACATATCTTACTATTTTTTTTTAACTTGGCAAATTTTTAAGTTTTTATTTGGGTGAGAACAGAGCTTTTCATATGACAAGTTGTCCGGCTCAACTTTTCCAGCAGACTGTGCTGCTCATTATGCAGTATTTCCACAGTGAAGAAGCTCCCAGTTCCTTTCCCAGTGCAGAGAGGAAAGCAGGCACTCTCTATGTATCTATCTTCAACAGAGTTCAAGCTGGGTTAGCAAGGGGCACCTGCTGCAGGCAGTTCAGGCTGTATATGACAGGAATGACCCTCCTGCCTTCTCTCCTCACTGAAAACAAAGCAAATTAGGCACCTAAGTGCTTCAAGTTATGCAGGATTAATCAGTGTTGGGATGCTTTCATAGTCCTTAAACTAACACCCCCAACACGTGTGCATGTGGGAGGTTCACAGTGATATGAAATAGTTCTACAGTACTCCCATGGATCTGCGTTTGGTCCAGCAAGCAGCGCTACAGTAACCAATTACCTCATTTCTTCACAGCAGTGTCTGATACCCACTTAAAGCTGGTGGGACAGTGTCCTCACATGGGCTGCAGTCCACAGAGATGCCCCCTGACAGGAGTCCCAGCAGGATGGGACTGTGCCACGGGGCCCTGTCAGGAGCAGGAGGAGTCACCTCGTGCTGGACAGTCTCCAGGGTTGCTCTGAAAGGAGTGACCCAAAACACTCCTAGAGGACTCTGCTGGCTCCCTACCCCGAGGGCAGCCGTACCAACAGTATCGAAAGATCAAACACGAGAAGTAACTGATCTGCCCCCTTTCTATGTCCCTCTGTGCATCAAAGCTCACCATTTCTGCTGAAGCTAAGTAGGTGAGTGGAGTGGAACTCGGGAATTTCAGCAGAAATTATGTGCTGTCACAGCCACCCTGCCCGAGTGTGTGTATGTATATTTAAAAAAAAAAAAAAAAAAAAGACATTTGAGATGAGCTCACAGGAGCACTGGTCTCCAATATTGTTTTTCTTGAAAAGAGGCTGTGGTATATCAGCTTCCTTATGGGTTAAAGGAAGAGCTTCCTAAGAGCAGAAAGCTTGTTTCCAAGTTTCTGGCCATCCAGAGTTTCAATATAGAGGAAACACTATATGTTTCTCTCTTTAGCATGATGGAAATGAAATGTAAAGAGAGGTTGCACAAGGTCTGATGGAATTGTCTAAAGGAGACTGCCGTCAGGCAGCTGGACAGCAGACCTGAAGGCCGAGGGCTTATGCTGCTGAGCTGGTCCATCACTAGGAAGGAGCTGGCCCTCCCACACATGGGGTCAGGCTGCACAGCTGGGACACCAGGCTGGGGAGAAGTACCAAGAAATGTGTAGTGACTGCTTGGTGGCACCAATGTCCTGCCTGTGCTCTGGCACGGGGGACTTTGTGGGTGTCTCCCCATTTTCGTCCTCACCTCAGATTGCCTGGTGTGCAAAAGTGTTTCTTCCAGTCCCACCGTAAGCCTCTTGCAGTCCCTCTCCTTCACCTGCCTTTCACCCCATGGCATCCCCTGCCGGAGGGAGATGCGGGTGAGGTGGGTTTGTGGCAGGACAGGGCAGTGTTTGCAAGAGATGACAGTTTCTGTGATAGGCGCTGTAAGGGGGGGGTGCCCCTACAGGGGGCTGTTTACAACGTGATACCTCAGCAGCTGCTTCAGTCGCAGCCGTGAGCTGTCAGTGCTTACGGTTTTATGGCACTTTCATCACCATCTGTCACTCCTTTAATGGCATGGTGTGCGCGTCTTGCCACCTTCCCCCTGCCACCCCCATGCCCCCCTGCCACACGCACGCACACGCACGTTGAGGAGCTCAGCCATATGGTGCTGAGTAAGCCGCGCTGCACGTCCTCATCTTCTGGATCCATCTTGAGGGACTGCAGGGGACAGTAGCTAGATAGGGTGGCCCAGGTAGCCCAGAGTTATGGCCTAAGAGTAGAAAACATAATATTATCGTACTAACATGGGAACTGCGGTCTGTCCCCAGTTCCGTCTTTATGGATGTGTCTGCCGTCCTAATGTAGGCTGTTGGGCAGTGGTGGATGTTTGGCCTAGTCTTCTGCAAGGGCAAGTAGCCTAAAGGTTACTCTTTGTTTATACTTTATGCTAAACTGAAAAAGAATAAAACACACACATACACATTTTTAAATAAAAGTATTTGTTTATGTATACATAGACACACCCCAAGGCTTAATATCACGCCCTTGCCAAGGAACATATGTTATTTCAGCTTGACACATTTTAATTGCAAAATCCAGGATGTTCTTTTCATTCGTTCAAAACAAGAGAAAACTCAAAGTGAGCTGTAGCAATCGCAATCCCCGTGGCTGTCTTCCATCACTAATCTGTGTCCGTGCCGTGAGCACACGTGGTTTGAAATCAAAGCCTTCTTGAGGCTTGGAGAAGCACCCCCAGAAAGTAACAAGATCTGGTTTGCCATGCCTTAACTTTCAACTCATGGAGTTTTTAATGCCTGTAAGCTTAGTGCTGTGCATTATACTGTTATCTGCGTTACCTGGGGGGTTTTGAGGGAGAGTTTGTGGCTGAGAGTAAACTTCACTGTAGCAATTTTTTTTTTTTCCCTCTTATGTGTTCCTCTGATTGGTCATTTGATTATAGTGAATCCCAAAAGGCTCATGGATTAAAAACAAAGGCTGGTTTGTAAGTGAACTTGCTGTTGATGGATTAGGGCAGTGTGCCGGCTGTAACCAGATCCACAATACAAGTTCATTCATTTGGAGTGCAGCTCTCGACTCGCATTACACTCTCTCTGACTCGGCTCTTTACCATCCAGCCAGTGAAACTTTACACCTCTACGATTTTATCGCAGCCTCAGCTCACCAACAATGTGTGTCATGCTGTGAAAAATATAACTATAAATCAAAGTCCTACATATGGTAGAGTGGTAACCTTTTCAAAGACCTTGTTTTGGAGGCCGTCGCTAAACAGATTTGTTTGTGTGTGAGTGTGTGTGTGATGCATATACACATATGACAATCAAAGGCTACCACAACAGAGCGCTCTTATTTTCTAAGCTGACATTTCACAGTATGAGCCAAAAAAGTTCATTTTGGAGCACAGTGCAATGTTTGTGATATTAATATCAATAGATGCCTTTTAGATTTTCACTCTAAGCCAAATACGTTCAAGGATGATACATTTTTATATCGTTAGTTGGGAGGCAAAGCAAAGCATGCCCACATTTCTGTGATACGCAGAAGGGAACTTTCACCCCTGATTTTTTTTTATCTCACTCACTCTCTTTGGCTCACGTGCCACTCTGAGCATTCCCAATCCTTGGAGAGTGCGATCTTTAAGAGCTGTCATTACACTTCTCAAGTTTGACAGAAGATAAGAAAGAGAACAACTGGTTTTAATCATGACAGATTCCAAGTCCTGGAAGTCTTTCCAGAAGTTACTCCCAAGAGCTGACATTTTCTGAAGCCCCTTCTCCTTTCGGCGCATGTGTGCATATTCGCACAATCCAGAGATCCTCACCTCCAGATCTTTTTGCTTGCCAAACGCTGTTCCTAGTAGACAGGAAGACTAAACCACAATGTACTTTTGCAAATTATGCATGATCAACTATTTCTATTATGGAAGATAGCCAGGACTAGGAATGCAAAGCCCCAAGCAATGTGAAGCCCCAAAGAAAAGTAGTCAAGCCAAGACTGCTGTGCAAATGGCAGTTCTGCCTGAAGAAGAAAGCCCCTCCAAGGCCCATTTCTAGTCAGTGATCCTACCGATGATTTATGCAAGTCTCATCTGCTTCTCTTGCCTAGAATTAGGTAGTGTCAGAAATCTTACAGATAGCTTTTCCTGGTTTTACTTCTAGGAGCTAAAGCTATCCTTTGCATATTTCAAAGGGAAAACCAAGGTACAGAAAGATTAGTTGACTTAGAAAACCAGAAATCCACTGTGGCAGAATGAGTTGTGAAACCAGCTTTATACAAATTTCACTTTGCTCTGCTGCAAGAGCTTGACTCTGCCATGAGGCTAAAGTACACTGTGATACTTGCTCTTCCCCTGAGGAAGTGTTTTACACCAGCTATGGGTTTAGCCATGCGAGAAAAAATAGCGAAATTCAGGGAAGCTCTTAAGTTCTGTATAACTTCAACTTCTAGGCTTTCCCCAGCACTGCCCCAGTTTCCTCTTCTGTTATGCGTCGGTTCTGTCTTGGACAAAACGTGACAGACCATGCACTACCTGCACAGTTATCACACGGCCTTAGCTGTCATTAGGGCTTTCTTGCTTTAATTCTCTGAACTTTACAGCACTTTCTTCCTCATTCCTTTTTAAGTTTCTAACAGACACGGAAATGAGACACAAACAAGGTCTGAAGAACAGCTTATGAAGCATTTTTAGTGAACAACCAGCTCTTCTGTGTTTTATTGCCTTTTCTTTACAAGAATAGATATTTTTGTATTAACTGTTGTTGATGTTTGTCAAAATTCTGTGGAAAAACCTTTTTCTGGTTTTGTCATCCACAAATTTGACAGTTGGGATGTTGACTGTTGGAAAATGGACTTGATTTTTTAATTAAAAAACTGGGATTCTTTTTCATTTTGATCATTAGTTTTTCACAGAAAAATAATTTCTTGCCCTGCTGCTAGCTCCACTGAAAAATTTTTAAACAGATACAGTTGTGCTAAGACAGCAGTTTGAACCAGAGTTTCTTGTGCTGCCTCATGGCTGGATTTGCTAGTATTAAAGGTTCACTTGTGTTTTCTCCATAAGAAAAAAAAAAAAGACCTACTGGAGTAAAGACATAGGGAGTGAAATATGTTCCCTTTATCTGCCTTGATAGTACAACTGTGGAACAGTTTATGGAGGAGAGAGAGGAATCTCCCTTCTCTCTGTTTTGAGCTTAGTTTTAGGTTACTCAAATTAAACAACATTTTATTACTTGGCTTAGAATTTTTTATTAGTAACTTCAAGCATTCACAATGGAACCAGTTTTAACATTACAGCAATCTGCAATATTTGGCCTTGTCTCCGCTAACAAATTAACTGTAACCATGGGTCATATAGTAAGAAGGAAAACAAGGGGGAGAGAGAAAGCATAGTGCATGTTTAGAGTTTTTGAAAACGAATGGACAAACCTTCAAGCATCAATGCCTTTTAGTTGTCAAATTAAGCCTGAGGAAATGCAATGAGCTAGAGGAGCCTATCTGAAATGAATTATTAAGCAGTCACAGCCTCGCTCAAGTTCCTGTTGGACCCGCGTCTGCAGGACGGTATGAAAACCACCTTCACACCTGGTACCCTTGTTGCCATTTCCAGCAGCAGGGTTCAACAACTGAGTGACTGCAGACCAAAACAAGAGTCACTGAAATCAGGGGTAGACTTCTCCTGAGGCTTTGGTGAGCGCTGGACATTGTCATTTCCAGAGATGGTGCGGATTAGACTGTGGACGAATGCTACCTATATCTCTTCACTCCCTGTTCAGTGGATGAATAGAGGCGAGGTGTCAATCGAATGTCTCTCGCCAGAGCCACGTTCATTACTGAGAGAGACACACACACTGTTGACAAGAACTACCTGACTTGGTCAATGCCTTTTGATAGCTGTGCTATCGCAATGATGCTTACTAGTATGCTTTACAGTACAAGACATAGGACCAGCTCAGACCAATCCAAGGGCAGAGCTGAGAAGACAGAGATAATTTTAGGTTTAAAATAGTTTTACTTTCTGTAATGCAAATCCTGTGTTTGAAAAGGCTTAGAGTTGTTGATAGATGTGCTGGTGTGGGTAAGTGCACAGCTGCCAGCTGCTTCAGATAAAATACTGCATGAAATTGTGCCATTTATATAACTCTTGTTTACAGACTTGGAGCACAAGGATAATCATGGTTTTATATGAAATCATACAGTCAACATATTGGGCATGCCTATGTTTATGAGAATTCTGCTGACGTGAAGAAACTGAGCAATTTTAAATCACCATACCTGGCACTGAGCTCTTTGGAATTAGGAATCAGGAATGTTTATGCAATATGCATTTCATATGACCTTCAAAAAACTTGTGATTCCCAGGAGAAATGATTTAGATTTGTCACTGTTTTCAACCCTGCCTAGGGAATACACCACAGTTTAGTTCCTCATAGTACTTGAAGATGATCTCATTCTGTTCATCTTTCTCTTGTTTGTTAATTTTTGAGCATTAATTAGCTCCAGACATCATTTTTCTGTTCCTTCTATGAGTTCTATCACAGATTTGTAATTAAAGTTTTTGTTATTTATTTATTGCCTAGATCCAGATAATTACTGGTTGAGTCTAACACCCATTGTAATGCATTTTAAACATGTGGCTTTGGCTAGAACAATTTGAGAGGCCTTTTTTTCGGTGTTTATAATTGTATTAGCTCTGCTCTTTGCAGAAATGAGCCTGTCAGACCTTTCAAAAAAAAACCCCATCTTCTGTCAAGTGGGTACATCTACTCTTTATTTCTTCCATTTACAGCTGTATGAAGTCAGACTTCACAACATACTTGAGTTTGGAGATCCTTTCATTGTTCAAACAATTTGAGATTACCTTTGATATCTCCACCTTATAAAACTTTTGCCTTGATTTCACTGGGGCCAGGATTTCATCAGGATCCTGCTTCTTGGTGCAGTTCCTCTGAGTGTAACAGGTAGGTAGGGAACATAGAAAACCACTAGCCCATCTGGAAAATTGATCATTCATCTTTTTAGATCCTGTTTAGACTCCAGCAAAGATAGTTGAGCTGCCCTTTCCTTCCAGATGAAGGAAAATAAAGAAGTGCTGAGCCAAGATCTCTGTCCAAATATGATTTTGCTTAGAAACTAAAGAAAACCTGAAGTAATTCCACTCACTACTCCATCTAGAAATCCTGAAGTCTTATGTATTTTATCCAGTTCATGGCTCCCTACAACCACATGGTTGTTACCGTGTTGTGTATCATGCAGCATTAGGAGTGGTCTTCAAGCTGCTTCTGTATCTCAGAAGGTAGTGATCTGCACCTCTGGAGTCTCCTTTTGCTCTGGCTGCAAATTTCTGAAGCCCAGTGGTGTGCAGCTGAGTAACAATGGAGATTTCATACATAGTCACAGAGGAGAGAGTGGTGTGAGCTGAAAGTGTTACTTCTTTTAGTCCCTGCCATCTCTATATTTCTGTACTATACTTTTCCCTGTCTTGACTACCTAGGTATGATATTTAACAGAAACTTTGAGCTTGTGCTTACCCATACTCCCCCTTCTAGAAGAGGAGTGCAACTCAGCTGATTCTGCTGATGAAATGCCACATTAAAATATATGTAATGTATATATATAAATACATCAAAATATATAGTTATATACATATATATATGTTACTAGTACCTTCCGGAACAAACAATTAGCTACAACTCAACATTAAGTCGTTTTCAAACACCTAGCTCTTGATATTACACATTCTAAACAAACTTTCACATTTAAAAAAATCCAGATCTTGGAAAATGAACAGTTAAGAGGTCCGGTGAGTTTCTCTATTGCCAGGCAAGCCTGTGTTACTTGCCATCAATTTTCTTCAAGCTGCTGCTGCTGTGCAATGCCCTAATGTTGTTTATAAATGTACACAAACACAAGTACCTACAATGATGAAATGAAGAGCCATAATATTTTTCATTCTGTTATTAAAAAAAGGAAAAAAAAAATCCCGAGGAAAAATATATGTGGGATTTGGTTACCACAGAAACAACGGTTTGTAGTGCCATTTAAGATGCCCTAGGACACCTAGCTGGCCTCTAGCCTCTTTTCCAGAAGGGCACAGGTCTTTGATGCAACCTGTGTCACGTCTACCAGGGTAAGAGATCTTAGATACCAAGGGAGTCTAGAGTGTCTCTAGGCAGGTATTTTTAAGCATCTTTATCACTGTATTTGTCTAGGCAATGAAAAGTGATTTTGCTTCTAGCAGGTGAAAATTTTACAGATATTTTGATGGGACTTAATAATTGTCATACACAAAGAAACCTTGCAAAATAGCCCAGTGGAGTGTAAGAGATCTATGAGATCAAGCTTTCGTCAACCTATTAACAGTTTTCTAAGAGCTCTGGAATCAAAATGTTCCCAGTCTGTATCCATTCCTACTCCACCCCACTCAGTATATGCATAATTTTTTTTTTTTAAAGTCCCAGGCTTCCCAACCTTCCCCTGCAGAAACAAAGGTGATGATTGTAAACAGATAAGCTTCCCAAACTCAAGGGGGAAAACAATGGGAGAATCTGTTAGTTTGTAACAGGCTTATTCTTACATACAAAGATACTTGCAAGTTTCATTTCATCACTAGAAAATGGCACAAAGAAAATTACTACAAGTTTTCACTTTTTAAAATATTTTAAAGTAAATAAGGAAATATTTAAAGTAAGTAGGAAAGTATATAGAATGCAGATATCAAGAAAATACTGAAAGCAGAAAACTATCAACTATTAGATTGCACAGCCAGTTTATCCAAGGATAACTAAAGCAATGATGTGAAAGCAATAAATGATCTTTTCCCAGCTAACAAATCAGTCTGTAATGGGTGAGGCCAAGTTCTTATCTGCACAAGAAAACAGAATTGTGCCAGCAGCTGGGTTGATGAACCAGTGCCAAATATCAGCTAACTGAAAGTATCTTGACTTGTAAAACATCATCAGTGCAGGCTCATTCTGGTGCTGGTTAGTCCCTGCTCCAAGGAGTTGTGGTCATGGTGAGCTGATCCTGTATGGGTAAGTCTTGCTGCCATTGCAGTTTACTCAAGTTCAGAAATGCTGTTGAGGTTTTGTCTTCCCGTAGACAAGGTCTGTGCTACACGTCTTGCTCTGGGTTGCACACACAAGGAAGTGTGTGCCGGAGCTGCTCACAAACCCCGCTTGGCTTCACTGCTGTAAGACGGCTCCCCAACATGGCCTGTTGTCCCACACCACATCAGTTCCCACATTTCAATCTATCTAAGGTTAGCAAAAGCGATAGCAACCAGCTAAGGGGCTGCAGGGTGGCCCACGTAAGGAAGACCTTTGGCAATTTCCCTACCATTGCTATTAGTAGGAACCATAATGTCTGTAATGACATCGCTTGTTTGACTGCCATTCTACTCCTGAAGGACAAAAAGCAGCCACTGAATTTGATCTTTATCATCAAGTGTGGGCAAGATTTTACAGGTATTCCCTTTAGGGATGAAATCATATTGGCAAATCACTATCTATGGCTGTATCTGTATTATTTGTGTAAGATCAAAAAAATTCAGTCATTGGATTAAACCCTCTCACACCTTCCATGACCTCGAGGTCTGTTGCAATGCTCCTGTAATTGCCCAATTCTAATTACATAGGTGCTGGTGATATCCATATGATTGAAAACGCGTTTTTTCAGGACTCTGAGCACAGAATAGTCCTGCGGCGAGGGCATTAACTTAATTAAGGGTTTGGTTTTGGACTCAGCTCTCAACTCTGCCACAGAACTTTTGCATGACATAGAGCAAGTCACCTAGCCAGGTTCTCCTCTGTAAAATGTGGATAATGAAAACCTCCTTTTCCTCTACTGGAAGTATAAATGCTTTCACTGTTGAGAACCCTTTGAAAATCTTCTGATGAAAGCCAGGTACTATTACTAGGATGCTCATGCTGATGTCTCTTGTATTTGTTTGCTAGTCTGTCTTCTAAGGCTACTGAAACCTTTCCAGACTTCTGGGTAGTTTCAAACTAATACATTTCAAAAATAAAATAAAGAAAAAAAAAAGTGCATAGACAAAGCATTCCCCCTGCACACGAGCCACAGAACCATTTTATTTCTCTCAAGTGTGGAATTCCCAATATTTCAAGTCAGGATTTCTGAAACAATCGGCCTCCTTGGATCATCTGTTTGCATGCAGCTCCACTCCTTCCCTTCCCCCCACCAACTGGGAGAAAACCGAACAGAAATCCTTACGCTTAAATATTTCTTTAGCTTTTTCTAACACTTTGTGACCCCATGTGAACCCTGTCTCGACCCCAGCCCATGTGGGGTCATGACCCCCAGTTGGAAAACACTGGCCTAAATCTAAGACGTTAGTTGGGCTGCTTCTCAGAGGTGACTTGACAGCTGTCCACTTCTGTGGGTGTGGTGCACTCTTGGAGAGGATGCTCTGACCTGCCAGTCATGAGATGCTGTGTTTTATCCACATCCGGGAGTATGCCCCATGGGGTTTAAGGAGGAACAAAGAGCACACAGCGCAAAAATGAGGCTTCTGTTTAAGCTCTTGGCCTGCTATGACTCCTGGAACCTCAAGCTGTTTTCTTCCTTATTTCATTTTTATCCTGAAATGGCTTAGAGTCTAAGATGAGATAATTTTTTAACATGACAGTCATTTTGCATTGATTAGACATAACACCCCAGAAAAAAGAGGACTAGATGTCAGAAAAAGGCCCAAATGAAAAGAGAGCATAACATTTAAAAGAGGGCTGTATGTATTTTGGATGTTCTCTGAAAAAAACATCTGCAGCGCTGGCAGTAGCAGTGACAGGTTGAGTCAGGAAGAGCAGAATGCAACAAAGGCAATCAGCAACTGGGAAAATGAGGAGTGGATGGTGGTAGAAAAGGAAAGCACTGGAGAGTATATAAAAGAAGCACCAAATAGAGCAGAAGCATTGAAAAACATATTAACGTTGCCATCGAAGGGGAGAAGAGACATAGGAAGGAAATAATTTGGAACATGTGGCTCAAGAGGGAGGGAGGCAGTGACAGTTGATTTATTTTTGCTGAAGAGCAAGTGAGAGAATGTTGATGCAGAGCTGACATAGCTTCCTTTCTTGGCCACTCGCTACACTGTTGAGTCTCAAGCCTCCATACTCTAAGCTGGGAGTGACTGACCTGTCAAGGATGGGTATGCCAGGTTATATTTTTCATTCTCAGATTGGAGATTATTGGTGCAGGTAGGCAGTCAGCTAGAATCTGGCAGTGGCTAGTGTCTCTCAAATAGACAACATATTGTCTGCCACCTATGAAGCCATTTCTTGCCGCTGGGGTAGGCAAGAAATCCTCAGGTCTACTGGCATCAAAATCAAATAAATGAGAACTTCTGCTTCTCCCAAATACATATCTTGAGGTATCACTGCTCATAGCTCCGCAACTGCCTTGGCCTCACTGCTTGCAATTCAAAATCCTTGCTCTTTGGCCCCAGTGCTACCAAGGACAGACCTGTGCCATCAGTTCCCCTGAAGCACATTAGGTTGTTAGCACTGGTTCTTTACATGGCTTTTCAGGCATATTTCCTTGGCAGAGTGTCCTTTGTGTTATTGCTTCCTGGAAATAGGCATTTGCAACCAAGGACAGTTTGTCTTAGATCCCCAGACTGATTTGGACTCCAAGTATCTCCAGGAGCTTAAACACGTCCTGTTCCAGAAGTGCAGGTGTATGGCTGCTCTGGCTAATATCCCTCTTCAGGGACACCTGACTGGCCATAGCTGATGATGAGCAGACAGGCTGTGCCCCAGGCTCTGAAATATTATTGTTCTCTCGCTGTGGCATAGAAATAACAAAGTATAGAGGATGCTTACTTCATTTTTCTCACTGCTCAACAGCACTATTTGGATAAATATTGCCCATGATCTTTATTCTGCAGCGCTCTCTTGACTTCTGAACTACGGATATGTTCTGGCTAAGCTTAACTTTGGCAGATACTTCACGTAATCCAAGCCTCTCTGCCCTCCTCACAGAAAACCCCTGTGCTTCTCGCCCTGTTTCTTCCCTCACCCATAGCCTCCTGTCTAGTTATTTAGTGTCTAGGAATTTTCCATTTGCTAAACATCTGCCTGATGAAGAGACTTTTGGAGAAGGAGTTATCTTAAGCTTTAGTCAACTTCCCCATCAAACCTATTGTTTAGTCACAGTTCAATTGTTAACTCTTAATACCTTCCACTGTCTTTGATTTGGTGCGTACATGCTAGGGGTGCTGTCAGCAGAAATGGCTACAGCAAGACACATTCTCTGCTACACCTGTTTTCATAGCTTACTTTCTTATATTAGTCCAAGTGTATTAGTGCCATAAACAGGTTTCTCCAAATAACCACTTCAATTACTGTGGTTTTTTTCATTTTGTACAAAAGAACATGTTTTTTGGGATATAGTGGTCCCAGCGTCAGGCACAGGGTGTCTGTTCTGAGAGAAAAAAACTGTTTTCGGGCATGGTTTATCTTGAAAAATACAGTGATGTGTGATTGTTCTTTTTTCCTTTGAAAATTAGTAGCACTAAAATAGACCAGAATTTCTGGAAAAAAGAGTTACTTTTTGCTTGTCACACATTCTTGATTCTGATATCACCTGACAGGGAAACTGATATGAATTTAATTTAATATAATTAAAGAGAGAGAAACAAGATGCGTTTGGTTAGCAAACTTTATTGTAACAAGATAAAGGTCAAGACCTTAGCAAGACCCATGAAGGTTCAAGGGAATGTTCAAACGGTCTCTGCCTGTTCCATAGGATTAAGCATCACCATTTGATGCCATTAATGTCACAGACTGAGTTTCACATCTCCATTGTACACAGGACACAAATTCAAAAGTGGCCCTAACAGATGCATTTTAGCTTCAGTTTTGCCTGCAAAGGCACTTGTTTTTCTATGAGGTTACAATTCCAGGATTCATACAGTCTTCACCTGGTAGAAGCACTAGAAAAAAAAATTTCTGAAATACCTCTCTGTAAGTGTCCCCAGCCATTGCCAACTTTACTCTTGTTGGCTTGATGAGGAGTCCATCTTAGCCACTTCTCCAGGGAACTTTAAGAACCACTAGACTGTTAATGACTTTGATTTTAAAAATATCTTTTTACAATCTTGGTCTTCTGCCTATTCCCACTACTTTCCTTGAGACAACGTGTCATTTTCATTATTTGCCTGCTCTTGTAAATCCATGCGCAAAGATGTGGGTAACATAAAGAAAACTGGAAAAAATTAGAGAGAATATAATTTGAAAGAAAAATAAAGCCCAGGCAGCTTTCAGGATTACCAGGATTTGTGTATACATTAACAGGTTGAAATATTCTATCAGGAAAGAAATGAAAAAATGAAATCCGTATATGTTTGCATATCATGAGAGTGTCAAATAGAGGGAATTCAGTAAGAAACCCAATACCCTTTGTTAGGTGAGGGTATTTGGTAAATCGTGTTTTATAGTTGAATGTGGATTAGACAAGTCATAACTAATTTGTCAGATTTTGACTGAATGCCAATATTTTTGTTACATATATGACATTTTAATCAACTTCATCTTTGAACTGAAGGCCTATTGGAGAAGGAATTTCCATCTGACCTGTCACTGGTTTTTAACGGTGAGCAAAAAAGGAAGAATGAAATGGTCTAGAAGCAAATTGCTAAGTTAGACAAAGTGTGGTGAAACATAATGAGATAATCAAATTGGATGTTGAGAAGGAAATAAAAACATTTCTCATGTAACTGATTGGGTTCCCTCTGATATACTGTGACTTTCATACACTGTGGGGTAAGTAAACTGCTTAATCAACTTCCCCTTATTGCTGCAAAACACATGACATGAATGGTCTGCTCATGATTCATTAAGTCCTCTGAAAAAGTAAGGGTTGATGCAAATGCTTCAGCTCTGCCTTGTTAACCTCGTTAGTACTCAGCAAATGGCAATGAGCTGAGAAAGAGCAGAGCTCATTTTGCAAGCACCCTGATTTACAGATCCCTCATGCAAGGACACTATCTTTGGAACATTTATTACAGATGTCGGAATCCTAAGTCTTTAATCACTGTGTTGTTAATTAATACCCTATTTGTTACTGTCACTGGTAGAATACTGGATGTGCAAAATTCCACATGTGAAAGTACTTAATGTAATCAGGTAATACATTAGTGAGGTGCTGCTCAGCTGTCAGTCTGGTGGAATGTCAGGGGGTGCCAAGAAAAGCATTGCAAGTACAAAAAAAAAAAGAAAAAGGAAGGTGGGAGGGAGAAGGGTGAGATTATGGGTAAGATTTTCTTTAGGTCTGGCCAATAAGGGGCTACCTCTCCAGCTAGAAATGCTCAGGCTCGCTCCTTGAAATTGCACTGCACTGCCTTCTGTCACTGATGGGGTGTGACTTCTCTCTGAAGCAGCAACCAACTGCACAAGTGTACTACGTGATGCTGACTGCACAAAGAGCTTCTATAGAATAAATAAGAAACAACACAAAAGCATGCATGAAGGAGAAATGTCTTCCAAACAGATGACAGGCTGTTTCTGGCTTGAGGAACAGCTGTCGGTTTCTACGGTTGTTGTTACAAAGAGAAGGATATGCTGAAATGTTAAATGTTGGTGTGCAATATTAAGGAAAGGATTCTGAATAATTCAGGGGTAGGTAGGTTTCCTCTCAAAGAAACAATTTCATATTCAGAATTAAGAGGGGGTGGGTTTACCTGTAAGAATCCCCTATCTTTCAAAATGATGCAAGATGACCGTGTGCCCCATGTTCTTTACAGTGTGGCCCCACGCATCCCACTTCCTCTTGAAAAAGGCATGCTGTGCGAACAGAGAGTGTGTATGAGTTAGGAACCAAGACTCCTGCCAGAGACCAAGGAGAGGGAGTCCCTTCTCAGAGTCATTCTGAGCAGGAACCTAAGCTGAGTGCTCTAAATCGTTCCCTGAAGAAAGCCATTTCTTTCCCTTGAGAGTACATACGGAGAAGCCCGACAGTTAGGGTCAGTGCATGAATTAGTGCAGAGGAAAGGAAGAGTGAATGCTGTTTCATCCCAGCAATACTCTTTTGCTTTGGTGGTTCTGATTTCTGGATGTATTATTCCAAAAAGTAAATAAAGGTAAAATAAGATTCTTTGCAATGAAAAGCTAAGGTTGTATTGCAATATTCTTAACAGGACTATGGCTGCAGGTCTCTGGTAACACAATGATGGCCCAGTTCACCGCATTACTTACCCTTGAAAGGGATGCAATTTTTTATATGACTTCTATCATATATTAATGGTAAGCCAGTGAATCTTTTAGAGGCATCCAAGAGGGAGCTGGTCTGTGCAATGGAAAGTCTTTTGCCTCACTTCTAGAATCAAGCAATCACATAATCTGAGTAACATATTTATCCAAAGCCTGAAAAGCTTATTTCTACTGACAAGTTCCCACTACAAAAAGGTAGGTGAAAAGGAAATTTTCCTCTGTGTATGTGTTTGAATCTATGTGTGCCTGTGCACACATGTCCACATGTAATTCCATAGTACCAAAGCAGATAACTCTCTTCTATGTTTCATTGTTAATGACGGACTGAGAAAAAGAACAAGGCAATATAAACTGTCTTGATAGAGGAATTAAATATTATTGAAAATATTTAACTGAATTTTCTAAACTCTTAACTGTGGTCTTCAGATGGAGGGTAAAAATCGTATAAGATAAATTCATATGGGATGTAAACAAGTGCCGTGATGGTCCATTTAGTAATACCAAAGCTGGTTTTTGCACTCTGGTTTTGTGGGGCTTGGGGGCTTAAATTTTGTTGGTTTTCAAAGCTGTAAAGTTGTCAAAAGATTAAACTTCCCAGCTGTCATGATATGGTCAGTGATTTTCAGGCAGTAAGAATATCTGTGCACAAAATATACCTGAATAATATAACAGTTGCTTTGCATTATACTAATTAGACATAGTTAAACTGCATCTAAAAACTTACATTGCTTATGACTGCTTTAGCCTCATCTTATGTTTCACCCATGCAGCTCTATGGCATTTATTTCTTCCATTTCACTGCCTTTTCATTTTTTAAAATCTGATGAACAAAAAAAAAAGTGACAAGGTGTAGTCTAGACATCGATGGACACAGTGCTATACATTTTAATGAAAAGAAGTTAAAAAAAAAGATGATAAAGAAAGTGTGAATGGGGTCAGGTGAAGAGCCCCTGGCAAAAAAATCAGAATGAGGACCCTGGTATGAAGGAAAAGAGGAAAGAATGGGCAAAGGTCCAGGGATAAGAGGAGCAAGAAATAAACCAGCTTCCTGACAGGGGGAAAAGATGGAAGCTTCTGGTAAAGGCAGGTGGGAGAAATAATGACTGGATGTCTTTCCTTTTCTTTTCAGTTACCATCACCATCTGTTACTGATAATTTCTCTGTTTTTGAAGGAGAGCTGGTACAGTAAGTGAGCCAGCCCACCAACATAGCCAGCAAAGGAAAAAGAAGAGAACAGGTTAGAAGAAAGGAAAATGCAGGGGGTTTTATATCTGATGGTAAACACTTTCATCCTTCCCTGCTGCTTGAATAATGCATCCTAATTTGACATGACTATACTGGTCACCAAGTTCATGCTAGGGTTATATAATCACAATCTGATCATTTTTCTTAAGTGCTGCTCAGCACAGAATCCTTTTATGTGGATAAAGGAAAGCAGCTATTCTTTTTCTTGTGATTTTTGGCTTGGGTTGATAGAAGTGTCAGCCAAGAATAAAAATACCTTTATAATCTTTAGCCTTTTTCCCTACAACACTTGTGAGTCGTACTATTATTTCTTCATTGTCCTTCTATTAGCTGCAACAGAACTTGGTGTTTATGCCTCTGTTGGTTTAATAGTATATGGCTTTCGTTCAAGTTTATTGAAGCATTCTCCAGAAAATGAGTGTGGTCTTCAGGTTGTGCCTGGTCATACGTGAATGTCTTCGGGTTTTTTATTTGACCCCTCTCTACTCGGAGGCACTAAGCTGGAACGCAGCCCCATCTCATTGCTCCACCTCTGTATCATGTGTCCTCTATGACTGACAAGGTCTAGATTTTCTGGGAAAATGGAAAATGTCTGCAGACTGTGTGCAAAATGCCTGAACTTCAGTGACAGCTTTTCTGACAAAATTAGGAACACTGCCTGCCAGTTACCCATCTACTCTTCCTTTTCCAGCTCCCAAGTTGTCTCTGTGGAAGAGGCTGTAGGAATCCTTAGAGATTGTGTGTGTTGAGGGAAGGGGTTATGGCATTGAGGGATTTTATTCCTGTGTAGGGTAATCCTTTCTCAATATTGTATTAGATTTTTTTTGTTTTGTGGCCACCCTTGTGGCAAGGAAAGACTCAGTTACTCAGAAAGTCCTTGCCAGTCCTTTTTTTGCTACAAATGAAATAAGGTGGTAGTGCAGCTACCATGCTTCAAAATGCACTTGCAACCTCATCTCAGGATTTAAATGTGCCTGGCTCTGCATTTGATGGGAGACTTTAAAGGTAAATGATGATGCAGTGAATAGCCTTGGTGGTGTCACCATCTTTGTGAATGGAATTGCTTTGGTAGGAGAGCTGAGCTCTTCTGGGTTATATGCAATGCAGGCACTCACTATTCTGTAGTTTTAAAAAAGCCAGCAAACACTTTTCGGATCCTAATTCAATTGTCTGTAGTCAGCTTGTACAGACTGTGTTTCATGCAGTTTGGCTGGTTGTGGTATAGCCTGCATTTAAGCTAGAACAGGTGGGATGAAGCATTCCTGGGAAGCTCCCATGCCCACTGATGATGGAGGGAATCTGGAAGGATAAAGTTAGCTAGACACCTATCTTCCAGAAGACTGAGATTACATGGGATGGGTCCCATGCGTATTGTTTTCAACTGTGGTGAAATATTGGTTGTGCTTTGGGTGCTACTCATGAATGACTGGCCACAGAAATCTTGTCTGTCTCTCTTCCTTGAAAGTGTACTACCTGTCTTCTGCACATGTCCATCCAAAGAACAGAACCAGGTTTATGTGAATTTTACACACAGGATTAGTAGTTTTCATAAGAAGTTGCTGTTACCTGACTGTTGCTTTAGCAAAAGAAAGAGGTGTACAGTAAGTACTCATACAGCTGTAGAGATGTTGATATAAAAATACAGTATCAGCTTTATTTTGCTTGGGTTTTACACTTATGTTGTATTTAAATGCTTGCTGCAGAGACCGCTGTTGATTTTCATTGTGTGCTTCCTTGGTGGGGATTTTTTGCATTTTAAATTTTGTAACCAGTAGCAATGCACTAACTAGACTCTCCTTTTCTGACAACAGTGTAACTACCTGTGCATCATTTCCTTTCCTGTAAAACAGAGAAAATGAGTGCACTGCATGGAGGGCCTCTGTGTTTCTGCCTAGGGTCAGATATGCCTGAAAAGGGCTGGTTTGTATCTGTGTGCTAGGCAGGTGGTTTGCTCACACACTGCAAACTCAACACATGCAAGTTATACTGGACTTTGTGCAATGTGCAATTTTGTACAGTTCAGCTGTACAGTGCATGCACAATGGATCCATCACTTCCAGAAAATATTGGCTTTACTTCATGGATGGAGGGGAAAAAGGGTAAATCCTGGAAAACTGGGACCTGTAATAACACTAGTTTCATTTTTCAAGGGTGTCTTTTGCAGATAAATTCAAGAACATTTGTGGAGCAGTCTGACGCTAGGTCAATGCATTATTTGAGGAAAAAAAACCCCACTCATGAGGAAATGAATAATTTTCTATTTAGTGCTGGCTTTGGATGATACGTAGTAAATAAAGGCACTGAGTAATTTGTATAATAGGAATTGTAAATAGATTTCCCTGCACTGAGCCCCATTGAACTTTTGCACTAAATGAGGCAGGGTTCCTGTGGAAAAAAAGAGTGTATGATCATGTAATTAAAGACTCTCTCATAATTAATACCCACAAGGAAGCTGAATTAAGGCTGTGGTCAACATTAACTCTGGCACTTCCGAACTTTTGAGTGTCTGACTTTGTGTCCTTAAGCTTTTCAGGATTTGTTTGAGTTTTTCAGTGTAATAGATGTTTAAAACTAATGATCCAGTGATCTTAGCCTGGTAGGGTAGAAAAGGTGGCTGGGATTAATATACTATGTTACTTTTGAAAGATTTAGGATATATGGTAATTTCAGGGAGATTTACTACATAATTGTAAATGGATATACTGTAAGATGACCAAAATTGTTTAGCCTTTAATAAGAGTTAAACCAGAGAGTAGCCTAAAGCCTCAGGTAAGAGTTTGGTTAACTCTTTTACAATATTTTAGTTCCTAGCGTCTAAAATGCCTGACCCTTTATGATGCCTGTTTTCTTTAATGTGTGGTCTGGGACAAGACTGGAAGAGAAAGTCATGCTGTCTCTGAAGCTGAGAATGGCTACTTAGCATCCAAATATATAATTAGGGAGCTTTTCATGCCTTTTTAATAAGTTGTAGTCATTAGTAAATTGCCAGTCTCATACCCCTCAAATGATTCAGTCTTTAAACTTGACTAGACTGGCCCAATTCCATGCAGAGCAGATGCTTTTTTGTCTCGTTTCATTCTTTCCCTTTTGTTAGGGGCTTCAGCTGCAAGGAGAAAAAAATGCTAGTTGCAAATAAAAGGCAGGACAGTGAAAACATAGCTCCTCTTCTATGCCAAAACCAGACACAGAGATCTCCCTCCTCTGCCTTTCTCCGACTTGAGAGTAAGTGCTCTGATACTGCATCACCCCCCAACTCCTCTAGGGAAAACTGAGATAAATCATAGATCCTGCATAAATACCTTTAGAATTGTATTTAGGGTTTACCTACATGGACCCTGAGGAAAAATAATGCAAATTAACAATAAGTGTGAAAGTGGATTAAAATGCACTAAAGCTAAACTGCATGATGCCATATAGATGCTGTCACTCAAAATTACAATTACTTTAATTTCATCAGAATTAATTGACCTCTAACGTAAATTCAGGCAAACAAAATAGAAACATGTTGGCTCTGAGTTAGAATGCCTATAAATCAGTAATTGCATTTAAATCAATTTCTTAATTAAAAAAAATTGATTAATTACGAAGTTATTACAAATGGACTTTTAAATTAGGTTGGTTATATGGCGTTAGGCTGGCATTTTAAGTTTTAAACTGGATTATTTATAGGGCATAATTTATTGAACCAGAAAGTCACCAGGTAGATACCTACAAACCTCTACAATTCTGAAATTGTCCCCAGTGTTTTAAAACACTCTGGGTAGAACCTTTTGAGTCCATCAAATTCATTTTGTTTTGACTTTGGCTTATGGTCTACAGTAAGGAGGAAGAGTCACAGGGTTTATGCCTTATTGATTTCTGAACCATATATGCTCAAAATGCAGCAAACTATGCAGCTGTGTCTAAGCTTACCATTTCCCTTCAGGTACGTTTTTTGTTTCTCATGGGATTCTCACAAGCAGATGAAATGTTGCACAAGCACAAAATCTTGTCAAGTCTTAAGGTAGTTACAAGAAGTGATTCACTCATAATTCTGTCTTATTTTTTTCTGTATCCATATATACGTGTGCACTGAGAAAATACTTCTGACTTTAAATTAATGGACTTCCAAGACCTTTTGTCATCCTCTCAGGACGTTCTAGATGGATAAACGGAAGTAATAATCTTGCTGTACAATGTTTTAATTTACTTCTGCAGATTTTTTCCCTGTCTCATCCCGAAAGTGTAGCTAAGTCAGGAACTATTGTACTTGTGAGATGAGGGAAAACAATTAGCTGTCGTTCTGAAGACAAATGTAAGAACCGTCTTCAAAAAAGTATAATCTGAAACCACAGAAGTCTATGGATTGACAAAGGCACAATGGAAGGGAAACTTTGTGTTTTCACTTCTGATATTTTCCAGGTTTTGAGACAACTATTTTGAGATTTATATGAAAAAAAGAAAGATATTCTTGAGATAATGCAGAAACCAGCAAAAACTATTGGTGCAGCATCACAGGACATTGCGCTGGAGACCTGAAGTGTGGATACCTTAAAACAGATGCTTTAACAACAACCAGCCTGTGGAAAGTAGATGTTGTCTTTTAAAGACACTCTCACTGCGTCTGATAGATCCTATAGAGTTCATTCAGTTTTTTCCAGGCATGCATCAAATTCACACTCTGTTCAGCAGACCACAGGATGCATTTCAAGATCAAAGCTGGGCTGTGTTGCCGGTGTTGTGTGCCATACCTCATCAGCTGCGGTGTGTTTCCAGGGACTGTTACTTCTACATTAGAAGAGGGTTCGCCCTCAGTATTTGCAGTGTGAAAGGAAGCTACAGAGAGGCATGAGAGAATGCAGAAGAGTTAGTAAACTCTCTGGGTTTTGGATGCGCAGGTACTGAAGGAAAAGCAAAGTAACTTCCAACCTGTTGAAAACTAGTCAGATGTAATATCCATAGGCCAAAGAAATATGCACAAAATGGCAAAACCATGAAGAAACAGTTAAATGGGACAATAATTTGGCTAATAGTGCATATAGGCATTTTTTAGTGTCAAACAGATGAATTATCACTATATCCTTGTCCAGCGAGCCCAACTATCGCATCCAAGGGATGAGTATGCTCTCATAGGTTAGCTAGGGCTGCCAAAGATGTGGTTAAACTGGAGGCTGCCACACATGCATAACTGAGAAAATACACTTTTCTGATACTTGGAACTTCTGGCCAAAACATAGCTTTCCTTTTAGATTCTACAGGATCTTCTCCTTTTACTTTAACAAAAGCTTTTTTAAGGGAATTAACCTTATAACCCTGGGTTTATTCAAGGAAGCTCTAGGAAGTCAGTCTGTTAGAGGGAGATGTGCATGTTGAAGTGAATATGTATTATGATGGCTCTTTATTCTTGGGAGAATTTTGCCCAAAACCTGAGATGGTATCCCAGTGCTGGATGTTACTTGGTTGTCTTTCCTGGCCTTTCTTGAGTCACAAAATACTTGTTCAGCCATTGCAAAAATCTAGAAATCATTTAAACGCTTAAGATCCTTCCAGCTATGTTATTTTCTGCGATAACCCACACAGTTTTTCACATGCTGTCTCTTTTGGGTCTGCCTGGAACCACTCTCTACAACCCCTGCAGCCCCATCTATGTTGCTGTGGGGAGCCTTCAGTCCACACAATTCAAATCAGGCAACCTTTTGTGGTCCTGATGCAACTCTAGACCAGACAGCTGACATAAATCCCAACTGTCTAGCACAGACCCAGATGCCTGGCTTCAGCCACAGGCTCTCCCAGTCGGGCTGATTAACTGGTATAGGTTACTCATTGTTTTTAATGTTCATCCCTATCTAAACCATTCTGGCATGAAGCTTTCCAGAAGGGAAAAGAAAAAGAAAAGAATTACAAATTTCCTTTCACATTACTGGAGTAAAAAAATTGTACAGTACCACTATTTCTACCCTTCCCACTTATCAACGGTCGCTTTTTCATCATGCTATGTGCAAGGTGTATGGCACATCATAAATTCAGAAATTACCTACAGTAAGGCCCAAGCACTTTTCCTTTTTCTGCATCCAGTCCAATTTCTGTCATGTTAAATAAGGGGGTGAATTCAGGTGGGTCTGTGGTGGCTTGACCCCCCACCACACAGTTGACCCCCATCCCATTGAGTACATCAGAGAAGCTTTCTGAAGATACTGTCCCCAGTGTGTTGGCCCATTGCCACTTGGGTAGCTGGGTCATGCTTTTTTCCTTTTTTTTTTCTTTTTAACTTTCAAAGTGTGAACATTAATTTTTCATTTAAGTCACCTTAGAAAACAATATTGTGGTCACTGTCACTGATTTCTAGGTGCTAAGGCAGGCCTCACTAGAGAGGTGCACAGGCTTCTCCAATGGATGTGAGGCTTCCATGGAAGGAAATAGATATGAAGCAGTGATGATTTTCTTGGCTTATTAGTTGTGCACAGTGGGTAGTGGGACAAGGAGGAGGAGCAATCCAGGGAACGATAAGGAGGTTTAAACAAATGTCTCAGGGTGGCAGATGAGGAGACAGTTGCTTAACTATGTAAGTCACACAGGAGGAAAAAGTTGTGACAGCAAAGGTTTGGAACCAGCGGTCTACATGAGAGACCAGGAGATGTGGATAAAGTCACTGAATGAACATGGCAGTGCAGACAGAAATGTCAGTTCATGGAGTATGTGATTCAATTGCTCTGCAAAGCGGTTGAAGTCTGATTCTAGCACAACTGTAGTTTAATTAGCTGCACTCGTGAAACTAGAAGGGGAAAGTAGGAGAAGCGAGCTGGTGTCAGGAAGCATCAGGAGTGGGGATAGCTGCAGCACCGCAGTAAAGCCACAGCACAGCTCAGGGAAAGACTCTAAGGGCAAGTGCAACTCATGGGTGAAGGGGGCCAGGCGCTTTCTCCTCACAGGCTGATCCAAGGCTGCACGGCCGTACCGTACCATGCCTGTCTTGTGCCCAGGTGGACAGGCCCCTTGGTGGGTGTTGCGTTCAGGGCCCCCATTCTTGAAAGCAAGGAAGCTCGATGAAGTGCCTGCATCCTAAAATCAGTATAATGAGAAGATGCACGTTTTCTGCTGTCTATTTCAAAAGCTGATAAGGGGCAGCTCAGAAGGCCTCATATTTAGAAAGAAAACAGACTACACAAATTATATTAAACCTTTCCTACTTGAACCAGAGCGGGTAAATTGAGTGCTTATACATAGGTTCCTTGACTCATTTTAAGCACAGTTTCAACTTTTAGTGGTATAGAGAGACACACCTGGAAGTTTACTAAGAAAGTATATTAATGTCTACTGAGGTCACAGCTTTACTAGCACTCTATTGATCCATACCAGCTGGATTTTAGTTTCTGTTGCTCAAAAACAGGTACTGCTAGAAAATGCACAGGAAGAATCATTGTGAAGTGTTACAACGAAGGCAGTCTGTATAGGATCCACAGTCCCACTCTCTGCTATCTCTGGGGACAAGCCCCTCAGAAGAACAAGATCTCTTTCTAATTCTTTTGTTTGCTGATGACTCACAAACCTGTTGAAAAAGACTTTGCCTGTCACCAGGGCTGTAATCCAAGTGGAGATCAGCAGTCTAGGCAGCCCTGTTTCTCAATAACCACTTCCTCTCTAGTCCCATTGATCACTGATAAATATCAAATGGTGGGTGTAGAACATCCTGTCCCACTCGCTACTGGAGCTTTTATGGTGACTTTGTATTTTCAGATCCCAGGAAAATGTGGGCACCATATGACAGAACTGCCAGTACAAACATGAGATTGTTGGAGAGCCAACCTAGAAAGCATAGTTCAAGGACGTTACATAAAGCACTAGTCTATAAATCCTGTATCCTTGACTGATCTAGTTGTCTCATTTTGCTAGCACTGTGCTATTATTACACATTTAATGATAGCTTCTTGTAAGCTGCTTATGAATCATATCCACACACACCTGCTTAGTTATTCCTGCCAGGTCCCAATACATTATTGACCGAAGCAAAATTGATCTTCTCCTGCAGACACACATTTTTCTCTTAGCTCTGAGCTTCTGCAAAAATGGAAAGGGCCAGAAGCAGTGTTCCAGCTAAAGCCAAGTGAAGTGAATTGAAGCTGGGGACACAAACTGCTATTTTCTAAAATCTGGCAACTTCCGATCAACACAAAGAGTTTTGTCTTCTAGTTACTTTTATGGCTCTTGTTTTGCCTTTGAAAGGGACAATTTGGGAAAATCTGGAGGTTTTCAGGAGAAAGGTTTTGGTGGGCTCAGGAGCATGCAGTGGAATCAGATCACAGCATACTTTTCAGGCTGTCTTGACTCATCTCTGTCTTTCTCTGTGTTCCAGTAACAGCAGTGGCAAATGTGTTTAGTTCTTATAGGTCTGCGATTATCAGAAAGACAATGCGTGTGTACCGGTCACAAAGTTAGTGCAGTGGTGACTCTTAGTTACCAAAAAGGCAAGGTAAATTTTAGACACCGGTTTTCTGTCTCCTGAGCAGAAGGACCCTGCTTTCTCCTGCAAAGAAGTTAAGGATGAAAGGCTAACAATTTCAGGCGTTTCAAAAATCAGACTTTTTGTTGCATTTCTTAGAAGCTTTGAGAATGAATTGGGGCTCCTCATTCTGTTTTTTCAGGGTTTTTTTCCCCTCACATGTTACTGACCAGTGAAATCTTTTGACGGATCTTGCCTTGTACTTCCTTTGAAATAGGGAATTATTAAGACATACAGTTCATCCCTAACTTGCAGAATCATATATTCTGCCTTCTCACACCTCTCATTAGTGAGACTTCATACGCTCAAAAGAGAGCAATTGCAAGACCCTCCAACCCATCCATGTCAAAGTCTCAATGCCTTTCCTTCAGACTCCTCTGGATGTCATCTTGGCAACTACAAAATGAATGGAGAGGCCTGCACGGAAGTGTGTTTGTTTTTATAACCCACCTAAACCTGCCAAAAGATTGAGCAAAGCTATTTTTCTGTTGTGTATTTGTCTGGCATATATTTGTCCATGAAATTCATATCCAGGCATATGAAAATAGAGTTGTTACTATATGTAACAGTTTGTGCAATTCAAGATAAAATATGGTTTTGTTGGCTTGTTTCTCTTGAGATGATTTTAAATACAATGGACAACTGAGAGAGGAAAATCCAGTGATTGCACCCATGGGCTGGATAGCAGAGTTCTGCCACTTTGGCAGTTTACAGTAATTCAGTAGTGTTTATGACGATAAGAAAGCAATTTGGTGAAAGTGAGGTAAAACAGCTAATACAGAGCAAGATAAAACTGCAGTTAATTCAACCATCAGGAAACTGACCACTGAAAAATGGTCCTGATATGTCATTTTGAGTCAGTCCAGGTTGTGATTTTACTCAATCCACTCCTTGTTTAAGTTTCAGTGCTAAAAAGACCATTTGTCAGACTGTCACTCAAACAAACTTTATGCAACAGATACAAAGCAACCATAGTACATTGCTCTGGTGTAGCAAGACACAGAGGCCCTTGCCAGTAAAGTTTTTCTTATACTGTTTGTATTTCATCAACCTTCCCAAAAGATAAAGATGTGATGTTGGTGGGAATCAAAATCCAGTAGTCCAATGGTGTTTATCAACTGCTTAGAGCCAGAATTGTATGAGAAGTCGAACTGAAAGTGAGTAAAGACAATAAACAGAATGATAGATGTACTGGCACCTATTTGCATGTTATTTCAAGTTGTTGACAGGCTGGGATATAGCCTGTGCATACACAAATGTGCTTTTGCCCTCACGGTTTTGCCAGGCATTCTCTCTGCAAGCAGCAGTGTAACTCTGGCGCCTACATTCAACAAAAAAAGCAGCTCATGAGAATACTGTGTACCAGAATACTGCTTACAAGCCTTATTACTTTTCATAATACATTGTCAGCAAATAGAGGGTATTAATCTAAAAAATTAGTAGAGCCAGTCATCAAGCAAATGCTTCCATTTTAGATGAGAAATTGAATAGGAGACCTACAACAGTCCTTTAAAAACAACATGTCTTCAAGATTAAATT
>NW_008796215.1:318343-345076 GCF_000699145.1 Aptenodytes forsteri | reverse complement strand
TGGTGGTGTTTTTCCCCAATAACAGTTACCAAACCCCCCACCACTAAAACTATTACATAAACATTCACCGCTGTGAATAAGTGTTTTGAAACATGATTCCTAACTGGCATTTAAAAAAGTGATCATTTTGGAAAGCAAGGCACTATATGCAAAAGTCCACTGGTAACAAAACAGTATCTCATCTCCTTTTCCACCAGCCAAAGATTGAAACTGACAGAGAAATAACTCTCTGTTACTGGAAATGGATATCTGATGTTCTGAGAAGAGAGAAAAAAACATACTATGATGTCAGGTAATTTCTCAGTAGAGAGGAGGAGGACAGCTAAAACCTGGGCTGTAAGCCTGTCAAGTTTTTGGAATTTAAGTCAAGTAACTATGGGGCTAATCCAGGTAATAGTGATATTAGTACAAAGGCTCCCTTAAGCAGCCTGTAGATTAAGAGTTGAATTTTTCCATTACTTCATAAGCACACTCAGATCATGAGGTTTCTGCCGCTTGGTATCCCCCATTGTCCAGTAGGAGAAGCTCTGATGATAGATGGAGAAGGTTGCTTTTTCACATTTTTAAGAACATACGCCATCTTATACATACTCCTCCAAAGCTGCTCAGCAATAGGCTTTCTATTTAAACTTCCTCTTTGATTTTCAGATTCTTCTAGTTTTGCATCTGCTGACTACATCAAGGGTCGAGAAGGGGATATTGTTGTTTTTTTAAAGGCACAGAATGTAACGCAATTGAACAAGCAAGTATCTCAAAGATACTGTCAGATGCATACTACTTGAGACATGAAATCAACCCAGTGGATTTCTAATAAGTAGACCAATTTAGGATGATCTGAGTATGAACTGTTGAAGGAATACAAAACCACAAGCCAAGATTCCTTCTAAAATCCCAGGTCTGACATCAGCTGCGCAGTGGAAAGCCATCGTGCGTTACAGTGGGATTCCTTTTGCTTAACTTTTGATGTCTAAATATCCAAGTGAAATTTGTCAACAGGGCTTCCTCTGTAGCATCGTAACACAGATGGTAGGCTAGGCAAAAGGAACTGCTCTTTGGAAGTGGTATGAGAGCTATGGAAGTGCCCTGAGCTCACTGCTATGAGAGACTAGCCTTACGAACATGAGGCAGGTGGCTTCAACACTTACTTCGGGTTAGAAACCTCCCTTCACACGATATTTTCAGAGCTGAATCCTACCCCTTGAGGTGTAGCCATGCTGCTGTTGCAAGTAATGGCAGCTGGAGACGGTCTGTAAAATTTAGGGTAAGTCCACACTTAAAGCTTTTAATGATAGATTAATATTCTTTAGAGGCATGAGGTTATTTTTGACAGCACTTACCCTGGCAAAAGTCCTAATGTAAACAAAAATTGCCTGGCATAAAAAGTGGGAGTTTGTTGTTGCTTTTTTCTATTTTACTCAGGAAGCAGGTGTAGGTTGTTTGAGCACCCCTTCCAGGTAAATGTCTCTTTAGTGCAGGAGAAAGTGGCACCTTCATTGATGTGATAGGAAACCCAGCAGCATGCAAATCATGTCCTGGAGGAAATGTTGTTCTGGGCTGCGGGGTAGGGAAATGACCATACCTAGCACTGGGGTAGGCTCTCTTTTGCACAGGATTTCCTTGGCCTCATACTCTCTTGACACCGTTCAGGCCACGCTCTCTTCCCTGATCCATGAAATTGCAACCAAGATGCATCTGGTCAGTGGTTTCTAAATCAGGGCAGGCTGCTATATCTGGCGTATGGGTCAGAGAGGAGAGTGGCGGTCACTCTGTCCTGCAAACTGGTGAGACACCTAGCAAGAGAGGAGTGCCGACACTCATTAAATAAGTGTCATGCTTAGTGCAGGGGTTTTGACAGGCCTGCTGCAAAAGCGATCTTCGCCTGATATATCCTAAATGGTATAAAAATGTCATCACCCTCTCTCACAAACACAAAGAAACACACAAAATCATTTTAGCCTACAGCCAGGAGTTTTAAATATGGAAGTGGACAAGCTACACCAGCCCATCATCTGTAGACTAGGCCTTCCTTTTGGTCTCAGTATCTCCATCTCCCTTCTGTGCATGGTAGTACTTTAATTCACAGAGGCACTGCAAAGACTTAGTTTATTATTGTTTACTAAATGTTTGCAAGATTAAATGCAATGTGTAAGAGAGACATATTGTGACCTGACACGTGTGGCTTGGTTATGCAAGGTGGGCCTATCTGTGTTCTTCTGTAAAGAACAAAAACCCTTTGATATTAGAAATTGCTCATTACGAATTATGATTTTATTTTTTTTTATAAAACAGTTCTAGAGTAATGTGAAAAGTGTAACCTCTCCGTGTTCTCTGTTTCTCCTTAGTCCTGATACATCAAAGCAGCAGCCACGGGGAGACATCTGTCACTAGTTAATGTCATGGTTATGGAGGTAGAACCTCCTCTTCTGTTTGGGCCAATGTGGTCAGCCCTTTGATGGATGTGTTCTGCCTTCATCCAGTTTGATCACCCCGTGCAGCCCCTTGTTCAGATCTGCGTGTGAACAAGAATGTCCTGACCTGAGATCCTTTTTAATACAGCAGGGATCCATGATATAAACCATCAAAGGAAACCTTTGATCTTTTGACTATCTCTTAGTCATCTGCTGCACAATGCAAATAATAATGAAAACAAAGCTAAGGAGCAGAGCAGCTACATTAAAGAATCAGGCTTGTTGCCGGCAACGAAGCTAATCACTGAGGTTTTATCCTATCGTCAGACTCAAAAAGAAAGAGGGGGGAGGGAAGAGAAAAAAGAGGAGGAAAAAAAGCTGCGCTCAGCAGTGAAACCTCTTTACTAAACCGAAATATTCCAGGAACACTAGTTATTTTATGTCAGAGGAGTTTATGAGAGACACAAATGTGCAGCCACTGTTCACAGTAGAATTTAACAAATAATCCTTATTCCAGTGTATTTACTGTTTCTTTTTTGGTCTAATTTGCACAGAAATATGTATGAACATCACAATTTGAGTATCACTCAGTTTCAAATTAAGTCAGTAGTACTGGAGTCTTCATTGCCTTTTCTCTACTTTTTTTTTTCCTCCCTTTCCTTCCCCCCCTCATAATAGGCCCTTGGGATGGAAAGCATGTTGATTCAGAAAGTGAATGTATCACTTTAGGAAAATAATATCTGAAAAATGTGAATGTCTTTGCTGTATTCTCATTTGATTTTGTAGCATTTTCTGAGACCCATAAAACCTCAAATAAATGTGCGTGACAGTTGGAGCCTGAAGAAGTGTGTGCGTGCATATGCACGTATGTCTGCACGTGCGCATGTTTTTCTGTCTGCATGTGCTTTTTTGAGCATACTGAAGGATTCTTTCAAGCTCTGATGCCAGGCATGTCTGTTTATATACATTCTTTCTCTTATATTCCTCTTGCACGTAATTATTTAGCTTAGGTGAAATTTTGATCTGACAAAAAGCCTTGAAGTTTTAAATCATTAATTTAGTAAGTGAACAGAAACAGCCTAGAAACACCCGTAATTTTCCCCTTCTGCGTGTGCTGTTAGTATCTCAGCTCTGCTCAAACTGTCAAACTGTCTCGGAGGTTGAAGATGTTATACAACTTCTACAGCCCATTTGCAGTGCCAAAACAGGTCGCTGTTCTGACAAGGTAACCAAGCTGGCACAGTGGGCCAGGTAAATAACTTACAGCTCTTGGGCCAAATAATCCCAATCCCTTTTGTGGTGGTCTAAGTGAAACCTTAACTCAAATACCAGAACCTGTGTAAGAAGAAAAATTTCATAGGTAAAGAGGCCAAATTAATTCAGAATATTGACTTCAGTGGACAGATATTATGACAGTGTTGTTAAGTTCAAAATCTTAATTTCAGTTATTCTGAACCCTAGAGGTTCAGGAAGAATCTACACCTCTGCTAAGTACTGAAGTTAAGTGAAGTATGGGGTATTCTGGAGACAGAGAATTTTGAAATAAAATTGAAGCTGGAAAGCTCCAAGGATAAACCGTGATATGGGACCACAAGCATGTTAAGGTCGATGCAAAGAAACTTTCAAACAAGGTCAAAAGTAGAGTGGTGCAGACAGGTTCGTGTCAGGGGAAAGGAAATAACTTTTTTGGGGAGGAAAAATTGCTGCAGGTCATAACAGAAATTAGAAAATGCTAACTTTTCTTGAATAGAAATTTAAGAACAACCTCCAAGAAGAGAGGTAGCAAATGACGCAACAGATTTGGCCAGAAGGAGAGTAACTGTAGACAGGCACCCTTGACAGGGTGTCAAGCCAACAGGTAAACAAGTTGGTCAAAAAGCCTGCCTGGATTTCTCAAAAGTTTATCTGGAGCCACCATACCCCCGCAAACTGTCTCCATCTTAACAAACCAAACTTCTTCCGTAAAAAACCTACTCCATAGGAAAATGTGTTCTCAGCACTGGTCTAAACTGATGAATGTTGCCTAGTTTCTTTAGAGAAACTCTTACGCCTACGTGTGTGATGCCAGTGAGCTTAGTTTGCTCAGCCCATGAAGCTGGAGTTTCGCATCAGGCAGCAGTGCTCCCTCAAACTGACCTCCAAAAAGGACTGCTAGGCTCTGAGCAAATTTGAGCATCCTTCAGCCAGGAGGATGGAGGATCCCTGGAGAATGGGAGCTATGGAGAAGAAGGAAGATGTAGGAGAAAGAAGTTGATAAAAATATCCAGGGCTCTATCATGCTCAGGAAGTAGTGCATTAGAGAGGAAGGCAAACAGACTTGTTACAAAAAGCAGCTCTAAACCTTTGATTTATAAGACCTTTCCTGACACTCTAAAGAAGACAACAAGTGAGGGACACTACCTACTATTTTCTGCTCTGTTTTACACAGGAGACTCAGCACAGCAAAAATAACTGGCACTGCGGACACTGGTATTTGCTGTAATGTAACTCACTGTTGCCATACATTAGCATTGGAACAAACTAGCCCTTTTACCTGCTAATTATTCACAGACAAGCCCAGACTAGCCCTGTGTAAGGGTTAGCAACTAACATGAAAAAAAGAGTTGCTAGGTGCCATTTCTAAAAGGTGTCTCCCTTAAATTATTGTTTTCCTTTCTTAGAGGATACAAGGGAGACAGTGCACAGAGAATAACTCTTGGATTTGCTAGATTTGTCAGTGCAACCATGTTAGAAGGGACACGAGCAAGTTTACTTTTACAGCTGGATGAACCTGAGCAGACACTGAAAGTGTAGGTGCTTTGAATTTTTATGGTGGCCCATCTCACAAAAGCCAGAGCAGTACACAGGGGTTGGCAACATCATCATTTTTCTTAACTGTAGTTGAATTGGGAGGCCTTCAAAAGACTTATTGTTGTACCAGCGTTGAACCCTCAGACTGTATCCAGAGGACTTTAGATTGGTTTTCTTTTCATACATGCATGCCTTCCTGATTTTGTTCTCCTGTCTTTTTTTAGCACTGTAGTTTTTAAGTAGTTATTGGCAAGGGAGTGGAAATTTTACTTAAATATGTCATTGGTGGTATTTGAAAGGAAAAAATAAAGATATTTTAAAAGACCTGCTTGAAAAACAAAAGGATTTTCCCTTTTTTTTTTATTACCATCCATGACAAAAAAAAGAAGATATTTTAAAAGACCTGCTTGAAAAACAAAAGGATTTTCCCTTTTTTTTTTATTACCATCCATGACCTTTTTGTTGTCTCGTTCGTTTCTTTTTGGACTTAGACGAAGAGATTTTTGTTGTGTTTACTCTTACTAGCTTTTGTGCCACTTTGCTTTAGTTTCTCTGTGTATTTTTAGCAAATCACTATCTGTACAATTAATAGAAAATCCCATTTGTACAGAGTTTTTTTAAAGTTATTGTTTCAATTGTGTTACAACACAAAGATAGCCCCTGTCCCAGGGAGCTTCCAGTGTGAGACTTAAACAAAATACAGCCACTAACTAAACAGACTCTGAATCTTTCACAAAAATAAAACATGGTTGTCAGAAATAATATATAGAACTCTTTAATATGAAAAATTGCAAATCTTCAACTGACCACATATCCTGCAGGAGTAATTATGTCATTTCAGAAGAAAATAAAACAGACATGTTTTGTCAAATATAAGACATTTCACACACTATCAATTTTACAGATATAAATACCTAGGGGCATGCACAAACTCTATGATCACCAATGGCAAATTGCCAAGTGAGGACAGATTCATTAAACATTAGCAGTATCAGGCACCCACCCAAATCCATAAATTAAAATTTTAAGCCTTGAACATTATGCCACTGCATACAAGTTAAATTTGTTTGGAGACATTTTTATGCAGCCTAATTAGAACTGAATGGAAATCCCAGTTAATGTATGATGTAGCTCTTCCTTAGCGTAGTTTTCTTGGCTAAAAACAGTCTTAAAAGAGTCGTATTCCTTTCTGCAACTTGTTGCAGCTAAAGGAAGCTGGTGGTAAATTGGGTCCAGAAGACATTAGGAAACTGCTGCAACTGGATGGTTAAAACAACCCCAGTCTGTTTAGGTTAGCGGGACTGCCGGTAAACCTTTGTAATCTGCGGGCAGAAAGAGTGAGTTCTCAATGAATATTCTCAATAGCAGTGACTAATCTTCTTTGAAACTAGCTCCTGACACCAGATGAAATTGTCAGCAGGCTTCTGCAGCTACTGTTTGAGCAGACAGTCTCTATTTACAGTTTTAAAAAGCTATGTGCATCTCGGCAACCAGATACAATTAAGCTTGGAGTTTAAACAGCACGGCAAGCCCGAGCCTCTTTTTCTCATCTTGCTTACTAGGTTACACCCACCCACAGCAGCTACCAGGAAAGACCTTTGTGCACTGGACACAGAAAAGAGAATAGCTTGAAACATGAGCTGCTTAATTTGCCATCTAAGGAAAGATTGTGCAGTTTGGTCTATAATCTTAGTTACATTAGGGAGTTAAAGATGAAAAGCAGTAACGGACTGTTGTGCTCTTGTAGTGGGAGAGATGTTCATTCCCTTCAACTGAGCTCAGGCATTATCCATGCGATACTTGGTATTTCATCCAGCTCCAGATTTCTTACTCATCCTCAGTTACCACTTTGCTGGGTGCCATTTCATAAGGAGCTTGCAAATGGTTGCCCTCAGTGTGGTCTTTTTCTCCTTTTAATCGGGGAATTGGTGTAACTGACAAAGGTTCTGTAGTGTCAAATTGCTTCTTAGATTTAAAATTACAGAAATATACACATTTTTCTTTCTGTTTTTTAATAAAATTCAATCTGAATGTTAGGTTCTGGCCAACACATCTCAGTGCTCTAAACTTTAAGGCATAAAAAAAAAAATCTGGTCTCCATAATTGTGAAATATTATGGAGGATGTTCTCCATTCTGTACCATATTCCATATTCCTTCCTGTACCACTGTGTTTCTTCACATGCAAACAATGAGTTTCACAAGAAGGCTTCCTCTTGTTTATAGCTAGCAGGTAACTATGCAGTTATGCAAACCAAAGCATGGGCAGTGATAGGAATAAAGTTAGACCAAGCAGACCTGTCATGATTCAGTTATGGATAGCAGCTTCTACGTGGTGGAGGGCCGATTCCCTGCTCCCCTAAATCACAGCTGTTCCCAGAGGAAGGTCCCTAGTCCAGACAGGAGATGGCAGAGGAGCTAGATGGGGTGCCAGTATAAGTGGGGTGCTGGACAACAGCATGACCAAGACTCACAATCTTGGAGCTTTTTTGCCAGCACCAGTGCTCGTGTTGGTGTTAAACCCAGGTGCCCCCCCATTATTTTCTCTCCTCTCCTGGTAAGCCTGAACTTTAACCGAGCAAGTACTAGGTAGTAATAATATTTTAGAAGGTACGAATGGTCTGAGCAATCCAGTGAAGTGCTCTTTTGGTCAAGGGAGTCACAGAAGAGAACGACAGTTATGAAGTAATGAATTTGCAGCAATTATGTTTCTCATCTTGATTCCCTCTTCAGAGATAATGATGAAAGGCCGTGGAGGTAGAGGAAAGGACACAGGGAGAATAATTGATTGTAAAGCATATTCACAAGTAAGAAACAGCAACGAAAAATCTCCACTGACTGTTGCAAAGATCCTGCAGGGAATGCTGATTGTGGATCATTTCTGTGAAGGACTGGATATCAGTGCCTTTCATGGTAAATTAAGGTTGGGTTACTTGGCATTAGCTCTGTTTGAAGTTCAAACAAAAGATAAAGGTCCCTTTAAAAATAACACAAGGAATTATTTTTCTTTTCATGTTTTGTTTCGTTTTATCAAATTAATAATGCTCATGTACTCCCCATTCGCCCTGTGGCTATGATTCATATGTGTGTAGATGCATAAATGAGAGATACAGGCTCTCAGAATTTACCACAAAAATTAAAACAGGAAGGCAGATGGCAGTCTTTTATTCCATCTGTATTTCACTTAATCAGCCACTCTTATCAGAACTGCTGCTTTGGAAATCAGTGGTTCTTATTTGTTCTTTGCAAACTAGAGACAGACAAGCTGCCCTTTTGTGAATGTTCTGCTGGCTGACACATATGCAATACCTATCTATATGTAAGAAAAGTGAAAGAAAGTTAAATTACCTAAAAACATTTAGCATATATTAGCTAGGTTTAACAGAAATACTTTGCCTAAAGATAGACAAGTCTGGGGCCTTAATTTTCCTCTATTTGAGCTATTGTAAAGGAAAATGTCAGTGGAGTCACCCTGATGTAGAGAGCAAAGAACCAAATCTCTTTTGCATGAATTAGTAAAGTCTCAAATTAAATGAAGCTGGGGGGAGAGAGAGAGAGAGAGAGAGAGAGAGCGGCACTTATGTATCCATTCTTACCAGTCTGGTAGCTCGCTACTAAAAGAAAGAAAAGAAAGAAAGAGAAAAGAAAAACAAAACAAAAAAAGAATGGCTGGCAGGCTGGACACTGTCACAGCAGATTTGTGGAGTTAATTTACCTATTTTGCAGGCATGTATTTTAATAAGATTTAATGAGCTGCTGAAAAGAGGAGTGCTGCTTTTTTTCAACTGATGGCAGTAAGATGAAAACAAGCGGCTTTTTAGAATGACGTTAACTGGCACTTTAAAAGTTAATAGAGCTCCTATGAATCTGTGTTGGCAGCACCTGGAAGAAGCAGGTGGGAATTCCACTGAGATAAATGGCAAGCCAGGGGCAGAACAAAATAATAAAGTCTTATTTGCAAGATCTGGATATGGCATCAGTCCTTCTGGCAAAATCTTTATCAAAATCAGTAGAAGTCTTGTCTGCAGTGAAAGGTAAAAAAAAATATTTTGACGAAAATCTGGGACTAGTGAAATGTTTATAGTATTGCAAACACAGTTCTTTTAGAATAGTATTTTTTAATTTTTGTAACAAAACTTCAAATCACAAGTGTGATAGGTGAAGGAACATGTAAGCCAACCACAAGAAACATCCTTGTTCCACAACAATTGGAGCTCAGTGGCCCCGGATGTTGGATAATAAGTTTTTCAGAATCATACCAGTTCTCTGCATCATAGAGATCAAGAGAAAGAAAACGTGCATAAGCAACATGACCAAATTCAGACCTGAAATACTTGCATTCTTCTCCCCTCCAATGACAGCGGGAAATGCACACCACTGTCCACTGAGGGCTGAATTTTGGCCTCTTGCTTGCAATCCAAAACCAGCATAAAGGTAGAAACTGCTTTGATTTCCTATGTTCCTTCTGAGACTTGTTTTGCAGTGTGCTGAAACACAAAGGCTCTGCTTTTCTGGTTTGGCTGAGCTCCTTAAAGGACAGCATCCAAAGAGAGTGATAGCAGCAGCGGTGGTTTTCAGTCTCGTGTGTTAACTCATGGGGCCTGATGCCAGCTTCGACACTGTACGCCCGGAGGACAAGTAGCCGATAAGCAAGTCTTTTGACTCTGTCCCGCAGGTTGTTCTCATCAACATGGCAAAGGTAATGTGGCCTGGAGATGTCTACGAAAGAGTGGCTGGAAATCTAGGTGAAAAACTGTATTCAGCAGAAAATTATTATATATATAGGACCTCCAAAGAGGTCCTATACCATGCAGTGTTTACATTAATGATCTTGGTGACAGAGGAGGAGAGCACACTTCTCGAATTTGCAAAGGACAATTTGGGAGGGACTGCAAGTGTGCTGAAGGACAGGATTAGAATTGAAATTGATCATGACAAAATACAGAAATGAGCTGAAAAAATAGGATGCATGTCAACAACAACAAGTGCCAGAAACTACACTTAGTAATCAACTGCACGCATGAGAAATGGGAATGAATTAGCAAGACAGCAATTCTGCAGAGAAAAGCTTGCAAGTGGTATACTGGAACCAGGCTGAACACAATGACAGCAATATCATGGTTTTCAACACAGACAAATGCCAGCCTGGGATGTGTAACCAGGAGTAGAGATTGATTGACATGTGAAATAATTCTTCCACTCTAGTTCTTCTAGCACTCGTAAATCCTTAGATCAGGGTTTGAGTGTTGTGCTGGGTACTGTAGTTTGGGGTATTGGAGAAAGCAGAGGAGAGCAGAGGGTATGATCAAAGGTTTTAGAGAAGTGGCCTACAAAAAATGTGACTCATCTCTGGTAATTTAGTCTGAAAAGGGGAATACTGAAAGAGGAGCATGATGCCATAAGTACATAAAAGACAGCTAAAAGGAGGGATAGGGTGGTCTGTTTGCCATCTGCATGCTAGGTAAGAT
Organism: Aptenodytes forsteri; assembly: GCF_000699145.1. Classification (NCBI taxonomy): domain Eukaryota; kingdom Metazoa; phylum Chordata; class Aves; order Sphenisciformes; family Spheniscidae; genus Aptenodytes; species Aptenodytes forsteri. The sequence continues at coordinate 334,412 of NW_008796215.1, read as the reverse complement.
AAACTGGGGCAAGTAATATGCAGCTAAAATACTCTTCACTTTCTAATGACAGAGAAAATGAAGACCTGGACTAGATTACCTGGAAGGCTGTAGAGATCTTTAAGAATAGGCTTGATAAACATGCACCAGGAAGAACGGGGATGCAGCCGACCAGCCTTGGGCAAGGGATGAGCTGGATGACCTTCCAGCTCACCGGTCCTGCCATGCAGTTACACTCTGTGATTCACAGCCCACTGCCAACAGCTTGGAGGGGCTGTTACAGAGCACAGCCCCGCTCCAGCCCTTGCCCAGCCCTACAAGGGCTGATAGAGATTTACTTGGCAGGCGAATGTGTGTCATGAGGCAGGTTGTGGCTTCTCGGAGCTGCCAGGAAATGGACGGGAGTCAGCCTAAAATGCCAGTAACGTAACAAAAAGGCTGAAAGTAGAATTCAGATGACTGTCTGTAGGGTGAGGTGCCAGATCCAGATGTTGGGCAAAGCTTTGCTCCGTCTCTTTCAGTCTGCCTTATCTTCATCTTCTTTCAGTTTGCTCTCTCTGCCTCTTTTATCCCTTAGGAGAAATTAATTTTGAATGTTTTTGTGAACAAATAAAGATCAGTGGCTTGTGGTTTTCATAACGCATCGCTTTGTGGTATGTCTTTGTCTACACATCACAAATTCCAGTAGATAAGAAAACTGAATAAATATTTCACATAAAAAAAAATACCACAGAAAAGAGCTAATTAGTTGGATTGATATAAGTTGTTCTGTGACCCATGAAAACATGTTAGTCATAATGCTGTTCTTGATAAACTCCACACAAACTTATTCAGACATGCTGTCAAGCTAGGAAAGGGAAACATGAAAAGCAAGGAGAGGCACTCAAGGTAATACTAAAAGAGAAGTCATAAAAAAGATTTTTGTCTTAAAGCTATCCCACAATGTCTAACTCGGTTCTCCTGAAAGCTGCTGATGGCACCATAGCCAAAGTGGGTAAATAGCCTCGCAGAGTTATGAAACTGGAGTGGTGTGATTTGCTCTGCAGAGGGTGGAGTAAAAATGAGGGCAAGGCTTGAGGTGTGGTTTTTAAATGGTGCACTTAAGGTCACGGACCGACTGGCTCCAGTCAGATTATTGCCCTTGTGTCTGCAGACAAGCCTCTTAATACTATACTCCGCCTTTAGAAACTGTGCAGAGGAAAAACAGTCCATCTCCAGGATGGTGTATAAGATTCAGCTACCCCACCACCACCACCAGAGAGGACTCAGCATTTTGGTCTTGGAATATAATTCTTTATTGAGGTCACAGAAAAGAGAACGTTTCCATAATTGAAAGGTGAAGAGTGGAAATGTGTTTTTAGAAGAGAGAAGAGGGGTGTGTAAAGGTTCCCTTAAGAACATCTGTGTGAGCATGCCTGCCTATTTGTATATTCCCCTTCATTTAGCAACCAGCAAAGTTGGGCTATGCAAAACATTTCCACACTGGAAATCTCCTTTTAAGGCCAGGCAATCTGCCCTCCTGTAGCTCCTTCTTTCCTCCTCCTGTGAAGTCAGGCTTCGAGGCAGAGCAGGGAGCAGCGACAAACTACACTCCCTTGGAAGGCTTCTGGTGGGTTGCCTCTCTGTGGCGTGCCCTGCAGAGTGCAAACCTGCTTCTGTCATGAGCCTCTCCTGGGGAACTGAAATGCCTTAAAGAAGCAACAGTGTCCCAAATTTGAAAGTAAGCAAAATAAGCCACCATCTTCTCCCTTTATTATCTCAAGCAGAGACTGTGTCTTGGCAATGAGATCCCTGTAATGGGAGCCCTGTCCATGCTCCTGTCCATCTCTTCAAAAGCGTATCTAGCTCCGGCAGAGTTGGGCTCAGTTTCTCCTCTACAGTTTGACAGATCCCGTAAGTGTAGTGGGCTGACTGCAACCACAAGACTCCTTCAACCTTCTTGACTATTGAATTATATCCCCCACATCTCATTTCTATGAAAAACGGTATTTTACTGTGCATTTTAAAGTAATTTGAGTAAGTTGGTGATGTCTTGAGATTGTAATGGATTAGAGGTCTTGCTTCTGTTGTCAGAGTGACAGATGGAGTAACATCACGTGCCAATAATAAATGTAGTTTCTGAATGTCATTGGCTTTAAAACATTCGTTTGAACAGGCATATACACAAGTACACATGCAAAAATCTCTTTTACACTTTTGGACTAGAGCTTCCCCTGTTTATTTCAGTAAAAAGGTGACAATTGTTGAGGAAAAGGTTTTGAGCAAGTAGAGCTGGAATGAAATACTCAAATTTTTTTCTGTGATATCTACTAGAGTTTTGTCTTCTGTAAGGTTAGGTTTTTCAGTTTGTTTTAGATCCAGTGTCTCTATAAAGCATACAGTGTTAAAAACAAAGTTGGTCTTGTAAGGAAGAATAAAACTGGCTGCTTCTAATGGAAAGAAAAAACCCTTTAAAAATATTAGAATCCAGTTTTAAGGTGCTTTTCAGTATGTAGAGGAGTTTCTGTCCTGCCTAGGCAGTCAAGTTCAACAGCAAGCCAGGCCAGATTCACACATCTGGCTCCTGCTTCATGCGCTTTGGTGCACAAAGCCATGCCTTGCACCTGCACCACAGCGTCTTCCCCTCCCCGTGGCCTGACGCAGCGGGTGTAGCCACTTTGCTTTGCTGGCCCGCTTTGCCTACCTCCCTGGTGGATGCTGTCATCCCCAGGCACACCCGGTGCTATAGTCATCCACGCCATCTGACTCACCCAGAAGTGCCTCACTCACTCGTCGGGTTGGAGTCCTGCCTTGCAGGGACCTAGAAACCTGCTGAGGCCTGCCTGAGCAGCAGAGGACCAGGAAAGAACAGCTCTCCCACCTCAGCTGAGCTATACCGAATGGGAGGTAAAGCGTGCCAGAGGGAGAGGGTGCAGCAGGCAGGAAGGTGAGACCAGCGCTGTGGCTCCCAGTTACACCGCAGCACACCTCCCTGGGAGAGCCTACTCCCCACTGGTGGGGCTCAGGGCGCCTCTGGGTCCTAGCCTGAAGATGCTCTTCTCGGATGCTACCGAAATCACCTCAAAGTTGGGATTCAGAGTTGCTAGGGACACAGAGTTGATGTTTGTAACAAATTTCAGAATGATTCCAGGCTGAGATTTTTAAATACTTTGTATGGCTCTGGGCAGTGGGTTCATTTTTTCAGCAAAGACATGCTTCAGGCTCCTTGGCAAATCCTGGCTGTAAGAGCAAGTGCAGTAACCTGCAGATGGCTGGAAACTGTGTCTTGGCCATGCCACATGTTTTATTTCCATTTGAATTTCCTCTGTCCCAATATTCCTATAATTTCACCCTGTCTTTTGAGCACATGCAAAAAAAACCCCAAACCCAGAACTAAAACACGATGTTGCTCCAAGGAAAGCATTGATTAGACTGTGACTGATTTGAGGGGAAGTAGATCCAAGAGAGTAGGGTTTTATTTTCAATTTAATTTGATATTCACATTCACCAGCACACAAAATTTCCCCAAAAACGTACCTTCAGAGGAAACACTAGTCAGCATTTCCCTAATTCAGGGAAGAGCTTAGTTTAATGTACATAACAGTTTTCCACTCACTGCTGGTTCTGGATAGCGTCATGTTTGAGAAGGCACCTCGTACCATTTGCTTGTCCTCTAAAGAGTGTTATTCAAATGAAAGTGAAGTCCAAAGAACACTTAATTAATAACAATAATTGACTAATGAATACAAATGAATAACAAATGATGCAATAAATGGATTTAATTACAGTCACAGTTAAATACAATGTCAGCACCTTTTTGTGGAACATGACCAACCCACAAGAGTTTTGAAATCACAAACTCCAGGCCAAGATTTTCACACTGCTTATTTCAGATGCCTTTTTGGGGGGGACCCAAGCTCAAGATGAAGTAGTGCAGAACACTTTTTTTCAGAACAAGGGTGCTCTGGGCTTTCTAAGTCAGGTACCAGTATGGTATCCTGAATTTTGCATTCCAGAATGAAGGGTCACCAGTTCACCTTTGGGAATCCCAGGCATATGTTGAAGCAGGTGCCCAGCCTACTGGACTGTGAATGTGGGGTTTTTTTTTAAACAGACATAGACATGTTGAGAGTCCACTTTATGTTTGTAAGAAAGACACATCCATGCCATTTTAAGCAGCTGCAAAGTTACAAAGAATGATTGCCTGTGTTTGGTAGGTTAAAAACTCTGCCTGTGGTTAATTCATGCCTCAGAGCTCAAAGTTCTAAAAGTGCTGGGTGGATCGTTGTGGTTTTTCAAAATTAAGGTGTTTCATTCCCCATAGTTTCTCCTTCTTTGTGTGTCATCATTTTCAAAGCTTTTATGGCAGGCTTAAATTTAGAGTCCTTGTGGCTTTGTTGGGGCACCACCTTTACCCTATGTGGTCACAATTTTGTGCTTCCTGTCTTGAAAAGAGGGTGCCGAGATGGGTGGGGAGCTTCTCAGTGAGGTAACCAAGGATGGGCAAAATAGCATCACATATCATTTATTTTCCAATTTCAAGGCAAGTAGATAGGCAAGAAGTATGCTTAGGTAGCTAACTTCATTCAGAAAGAATAGATGTATGTATACATAGATAGATGTATGTATAACATACCAGTTATTTCCTTGGAACTTTAATTGCGCTGTCTGACATGTAATCATATTTACAGGCCACCAAGATTTTCCAACCCGGGTATCTAAAGTTAGCTTTCTAATTTTATATCAAGGTTGCTAAATGAAGGAGGCCTGAGCTTTTAAAAAATCAGTAGGAACTGCTGCCTGGTCAGCCTGTCAGGAAAGCAAACCATTTTCACAAGCAAACAACTATGAGTATTTAATTTAGGAATCCAGATTTTAAATTCTGTGCTTTTTCTGCTGTGAAGAATAATACTGGCTTTCCTGTAGACAGATGATCTGTCAGTGCACATAATACATTTCTATGTAGTTCTAGCCCTGAAAACATGTTTCCTAGTAAAGGATTAGGGAGAGAACTGTTCTGTGAAGCAGCAGATCACTTTTCGAGCATAATGATCACACAGTTTTTTTCATGATACAGAACAGTTTCTGCTTAAACTGCAAAATACTCTTTTTTCAATGGTTGTGTGCTCCCTTAAATGTTGTATTGTGCAGAGTGAAGATCTGAAAAGTATCTGTAAGAAGATTTGTTTCTTTGATTTTCTTTGGGGTGTCATCTCTTCCTTTATTTCCAACATTAGAAATGCCAGGGATCTCCAGCATGATCGGCATGTGTTTACTCTGGAGGCCTGTCATGGCCTCTGGAAGACCAGGATGGGCACTGTGAAACCCTTTTACAGATAAGAGGGAATTTAGAGTTCTCCTCTAAATAGCTCTCTCCTTAATTATCCATTTGGTTTTGGAGTTTACAAGATTTTTAAAACAAGGAAAGAAAAAATGTGATTAAAAATGGCCTAAAACGGTCCCTTACGTTGTTTTAAGTCCAGTGGTTTTTCAGTTGTCATGCAGGACAGGAGAGTCACATCTCCCTTGTAAAGGAATAGATATGACATGTTTGTACAACCCCTGAGGGTTGAAAGCACAAAAAGTGATTTGTATTATTGCTGCTTTTGTAGAGCAAAGCTCTGCCTGCATTAGTCATGCAAAACTATGGAAGGAATGGGTTTTTTACACATAAGATTTTGTCCACAGTACAAATTAATTAAATTAAAAACAGAAGGAAGATAGACGGTATTGTCTTTCCAGATACAATTACGTGAATACAATTCAGGAAGGTGCATTATTAATAAAAACCTACCATGAATATGAAGCAGATGTCCTAATCTGATACAACCATAACCTGGAAAGAGAGGTTGCACTGAAGTGATTCAGTGGTAAATGAGGTAAGAGGTAGAATAAAATATATAGCAGAAAAGAGGCAAGCCCAGTGGCTCAGGCTTTAAGATCTGTACTGTTACCCAAATATAAAACCCTAGTCTCATGATTGATAAGATCATATTATTCTCCTCTCTGGATCTCTCTGTTGGTGTGCTCTTGTGTTCTGTAGCAAGTCCCTTTTTATTGGACTCTTTGGCCATTGCCAAAGTCGTCTTCAAACTCAGAGGTGAAAAAAACCCAAAACTGTAAACCTTTTTAGCATCGACTTTTGGGTTGAGAGGAAGCTAATTTGTAATAAAAACTGCTTCTGGATAAAGCCTGTGTCTTTTGAGAGCTCCACAGATATCAGCCCATATAATAAAAGTACTATGGACACCTATTATTGAAATAGCAAATGAAGCTCAAAATATGTACAAAGAAATACAAAATTCCAATATCAAGCTTTTAAAAGTGATCAAGTATTTGGGGCACATTTGTTTTTAGTGGTTCTGCTCAAGACTTCTTATATGCACCTAATTTTCAGCACCTGCCAGTCATCCCCTCCCCACCCCCTGAAAATGACCAAACACAATACAGACCTTTTTTAAAATCAAATACACAGAAGTCTAAGTTACTTTGGAAGCTGTGGCCATAATTTCCAGCATTTTATGGGCTGCGGTATTTGTTTTTGCTCTTTGCCTGTCTGCTTAGACTGCAAGACCTTTGAAGAAAATAGCATGTTCTCCTTTGTGCTTTATACAATACCTTGCACAATATTAGTTAATAAACAAGCGTGCAAACAAAAGAATAAATTCCATTTAAAACATGCAGAATATTTGAAGCTCTAAATATCTTTTTAATGGGGTAGTGGTTATGGAAGAGTCTGTTTTACAATGCATGTGGGTCAGCTGCAAAATAAGAAAACAAAGGCTGTATTTGGAATCATTTTGTGGCTCTGATCCATGCTCCCTTCATTAAAGCTCCTTCCCTCCCCAGCCATCTCTTGCATGAGAAAGAGACAGGGCAACCTGGAGGATTACAGAATAACAAAATCTGAAGGGGGTTTGGGAGACGGTGGAAAGAATAAACAGACTCGACTGTCAGGTTCTGCCAAGAAAGCACCTGGAACAAATGTATTTTTCTATTATTGTATGCTAAGTGGGTTCGCCCAAAGAATTGCTTGGAATTTCCTGAGGAACAGGTTTGAAATTAGCTTAATCACAACCAAGTGATACTTTGCTAATTTTGAAAAGGCAGATAATTATTGGACATTTCCGTGGGCATTTGGAGGGGTGGGGTTTTGGAGGGACTTGGGGTTGGGGTTTTTTTCAGTTTAGAAAAGAATGAGCGAAAGCTTGTGAACCAGATGTTTCTTCTCAGATTACAGCAGCCTGCTTGGTCTACATGTACAGAATGGGAATAGGCCTGTTGCAGTACCAGGTGTTATATCTAACATATAGCATTACTGTTACCATTGTTTATACAGTAGTCCTCTAGCTGAGTCTCAGGCATGCCGTAGGCTTACACTACCATGCTTAATATCTACAGGAGTGACTATGAGAGGGCTCTGAAACAAAGTTCTCTCTGTTAGAGAAAACCCTGCTTTAAGCTACACCAGCAGGGAGGCACTTAGGCTATGGTATCACGATGTAGTCCAGCACCTGGAACTTTTGCCAGCTTGGATCGCAGTTGTTATGTAGAAGTCTCCATTAAGTACTACAATAAATGGTTTAAGGTAAAGAGACTGCATGGGTCAGCAAACGTGGGGTAACTTTACTGTGACTCAACATACATATTTCAGAGCTGTCTAATGTTTAAAAGTTACAGTCTGAAAGTAGGAAAAACACAAACAAGGGAGTAAAAAATCCAACAGAGCATCTACAAGCAAGCCAGACTGGTTTTCTTTATTCTTTACACCCCCATCATTGCACCTACAAAATGTCTCTGAAGAGAAAGACATTCTGGATGTTCACATACTAATATTCATATACAGAACTACCATTCCAAGTGTTTAAAACCCATAAATTGGACTGCATTTGCATATGATCTCTGCTTATCTTTTAAGCTGCGGCCAGACTTTCAAAAGTTACCTAACAGCTGGCATCTCCTGCTTGTTTTCAGCATTTGCAAAGAGCTCAGCATTTACTCAAGTGCTTACACTGGAGTTGCACTGTCTTGAAAAATTCAGTCATCAACATGGGTGCTTAATCGTGGTCTTGAAAGTGCATCTGGCGCTGCTTCAGAAAGTCTGTGTCCAGTGCTGTGACAATAGGTAGCTTTTAAATTCAGAAGCAGAGTTTTCCCAGGCCAAACATTTTTATGGACACTTGTTTTATCTTGTCAGTGCTTGTTCGCATGGTACGCTATTTATGAAGCATAAGATAACATCAACCCTATAAACATATATTTCATTTGTAGGAGTGGTTTATTTTCCATGAATACATTCACATACGCAATCTGGCTAAAGAAAGCAAGTTGTACACAACTAATCAGTGTTAAAGCAACAGGTTTATTCCATAACTTGAGAAGAAAACAGCTGAGTCATTATCAGCTTTGAGTTACCTAACTTTTTTCTGCAGTATAACTAACATCCATCTTTTTTTTTTCTCCTTGCTAATCCTCCATCTCCAGGTTAGAAGGTATTGTCCAGACTTTTAAATCTCTAGGTTCTCCAATTCTGAGGAACGTAAACCATTCTTTTAACTATGGGATATCCTTAAGGGGGCAAGAATCATCCAGACTTTACTAGTATAGACCAGACTTTTTTAATACAGATTGCAACTGACCAGTTACTGGGCAGAAGAAATGGAGAAAATAGAAACAGTTGGGTTCTTGCTGCCTCTGAATAAAAGACAATGCTTAAATATGGAATTAGGAGCCTACATGTAGGAACCTACTTTTAGGGGGGGAAAATCTGTCTAAGTTTTTGCAGGTGTTTATCTCCTTGAAGAAGTTAGAAGTCATTATAAGTGACTGTTCTACTCATATGAATTTTTATTAGAAGTTTCCCATTAACGTGTTGATGTTATTGGTTGTCTGCAGTTCATATTCGTCCATACAGCCTAATTTTTTCTAGGAAGAAAGAGGGGTTTATCTCTGAATAGCTAGGAGAAAGAGACACTTTTTACTGTTTTCTTTGTGATAAGTTAGCTTAATTATGCTCCAAAGGAACATGAGAATGGCAGTTCTAGATCAGACCAAAAGTCCAACTAGGCCACTACCCTGTCTCCAACAGGGCCCAGTAGCAGATGCCTGGAGAAGAGTGCCAGTGCATGGCAAACGTGTAGTGCTGTTCCCCACAGTATTTTCCCAGCCTCCAGCAATCTGTCCCAGGGAGCTTCCCAAGAAAGACAGGCTATCTTTGTATTAAATGCAAAGCTCTTGCTGGGCCTCTCTTCCATGTGTTTGTCCAGTCACCTTTTGAACCTCTGCTAACTTTTGGCATCAAGAGTGGCTTGTGGCAATGAGTCTGACAGTCTAACTGCGTGCCACCTGGAGTGCTCTTTCCGTGCTGCAAACCGATTATTTCATTTCATGCCCCCTTGCTCTTGCATGGTGTGAGGCAGCGGAAAATCCTTCTCAAAGGGAGCAGATTGAAGGGGTACCGATCACAGACCTGCCAATTCTTGCCCAACTCTTCAACCACCATCACATCTCATAAAAGAAGGAGTCTCCCAAACCTGATTTGTGTTTGCAAAGATAGCAATGACTCCTGCTCAGTTTTTGAGGTGCTCTGCATGAGGAGGCAGATCTGGAGTACAAATTCTGCCAGAATTGTCCCTGACTTGACAGTTTGGGCAATTTTGAATGGCATCCTAGCACCAGGGCCCTTGTGGCCTCCATTCAGGCAAGGAGTGCCCAGGGGATAGGGACCGTGCTCAGAGTAGGATTGGTATTCTTCATCAATACAGTCAGGCAAGGAGTGCCCAGGGGATAGGGACTGTGCTCAGAGGAGTAGGATTGGTATTCTTCATCAGTACACTGAGCTGTAACCCAATATGTTCTGCATATGCTGTAGGGAGCATAAGCACCCAGTTCGCACCCATACTGCTAATCAAAGGACTTGGAATGCTTAAGTTCCTACTGGGAACTTCGCACCCATACTGCTAATCAAAGGACTTTGAATGCTTAAGTTCCTACATGGATCTGGGCATTAACCTTTTTACACTATTTCTTAATGCAATGTAAATATCCTGGGCAGAAATCCTTGCCATTCTTCTGTGTGGACAGGATTTTACTGAGCTGTTCTCTTCTGTAGTGCTACAGTATTCAGCCTCACTGATGCATATCACTTATTTGCGTACATGTTACTGTATGTCATATGAAGACAGACATCATGTGAGCCCTGCTAAAGGACTACTGATGCTTTTGTTAACCCAGACAATCCATTAAAGCACCAAATTTTCATAAGAAATCAGCATCCAGGAGTTCCCATGCAGGCTGTTGTAGTAATGAAGGGTCAGATTTTCATAAAGGCACACAACACAGCTGTCTGAAGTGGCCAGAGTGTCAGAGATTGTCTCTACTCAGCTCTTTCCAGTGCTCCATCTGCATCTGAAGACAAAACCTGGGAGGTACAGGGCACTTCTGGAAACCCAACTGTTTTCAGTTCCTTGGTGGAAGTTCAGCTCTTTGACAGTTTGCCCATGGTTTTAACTGCTGAGCAGGTCTGGAAAAATGGCAGTTAAGGTGCTTTTTTAGTATTTTGAACACTTGAAGTTCTTACTAAAATAATGGGAGCCAAATATCCCTAAAAATCCATTTATATATTTAAATTCTTATAAAAGAAATTAAATAGCATGACTTTAAGTATTACGTGTTCTACAAGATCTACATCCTCAAATCTTATAAGGGTAATCTCTGCCTCGAAAGTTTTTTCCTCTCTTGTTGTGGTTCACCACACAGTTGCGTGAACACAAGAAAGGGCGTGAGACCAAGTGGGACTCAGCTCAGCTCACCATGACATGGAAACTGCATCGTTAATGAGTCTGTGTGTTTGTCCCACTTTGAATTCCTCCCTTTTAAGCATGGGTGATTAGAACAGTACAAGGTTTTCCAGAAAAAGTTACCCCTGCCCTCTACAGCGATACTAACACTTTCCTGTTTTGAGTGGAAATAGTTATCGTAGGATTACAGCAATCTTTTTCATAGCTGCCTCACACCGTGGCTCCCCGTCATGCTGTATTGACCAGCTTCAAGCTTTCCTGAGCTGTTTCCAACTGGAGAGTTCCCAGCTTTTTCCAGAAATTGTTATCATTAGTTCATAAGTGCATGACCTACTACGCTTCTTTTATTGTAATAGTTAGTTCAGTTCTTCATGTATGACAGTTTGATCCTTTGCTGTACTGGCAATATCCCAAATTCTCATCAAAAAGTTTGATGAATGCGTTCCTGTGCATTCCTATCATTGTGCCAAGACCATTCATGAAAATAGTTGAAGAGATCAGTCCAAAAGCTAATCCTTTCACTAGAGCACGGGAATGTTTTTGCTTCCACCTCCGATGTGGTAATCCCTATTGTGCATTTGTGACAAAGATGCATCTTTCTCTTGACCCCAGCCCTGAAGCAACCTCCTCACATAACTCTTGAAGTTGGATGCAGCTTTCAGTACTTATGAGCCTGGCTGACAACTTCTGCTGTGATTGTCACAGCATGCTATTTCCATGGCCCCATCAGAGAGAGACCCAAACTGACGCAGGCCTCTCAGGACAGATCAGCAGTCAGAATGACTTTGCAGCTAGGCCAGATAACTTTTCTGCCATAGATTTACGTTCGTTGGTCATCTGGTAAAGATGCAGAGTTCTCAAGTGAGAAACCATCTTAGCAAGGTCTTTGTCTGTCAGAGAACAACTGTTCATGGGCCTTGAAAACCCCCACAAAACAAGTGGTGGCATCTGTCTCCAGCAGACTCCAGCCTAGCCAGCATCCTCTGCGTGCGTGCCCCTCTGCCTGTGCTTGTCTAGCTCTTCTCACTCTCTCCTGAAGTAACTTGTCTTTCACTCCTTTTATCCATACTCTAGCAATACACTGTTGAAAGTTAATGTCAAATGGATGGTGCTGCCATTGTCCCTGAAGAAAAGTGTTTTCTATTGGGTAGTGTGCTATTCAGTCCTGAAGGTCTGTCCAACTCCAAGTAAAACAAGGAGATTCAAATATCTCCAGACTTTTTGTCTCTCAGCACAAGACAAGACTTTAACCCATTCCTGTATCCAATACACCACACTGAAAGGCAGAAACACAGCAAGCATGCAAAGTCAGAAAATACTTCCATGTTCCTTATGCTGTCCAAATCTGTGCTCCATTTCCACTCCTGCCTTTGGCATTGCGGCCGATGCCGTTATACTTACTGAAAAATCTGGCAAAGTTTTTGTTCTGTTTTATCGTATACCTACTTTATTTTTAAGCACAGGAGTTTTATACTTATTTTCCCTTTTCTCTTTTCCATTTATATGGGTGAGGAGCCCTTTGCCATTTGTTTTAAGGCAGTTGAATTTTCTGAAAAAAGTGGACTGGGAAGTTTTCACAATAGCCCTACAATTCTCCAGTTGTAAGACGCAGTTTTTCTTTGACAGATCTTTTCTGAAAATGGATCCTTTTCTCCATATTAGGAGGATGTCTTATTATTTCTGCTAACCTGTTCTGAGATAGGGTTAGCTATGAAATCTTTCTCCAAGCACCAGTCTGACACAAATTCCAGATTGCTTCTTGATTTATAATATAACGCTTTTATTTTCCATTGTCACAGATGGTCAATTCCTCTTTCCTGTCCCCCTTTCCTGTACAGTCTCTTAAGAAACCCATCTTGAAAAAAAGGGATTTTTTGTCTCTCATAATCCCAGGAGTAGTCCATCCAGACCTAAGCCTGTCTTTGCTGGGTCAAAAAGGGAAGTAGGTATCAAAGGAAGTAGTAGTAGTAGTAGTGTACTTGAATGAGCATAACTTGTTATTTAAAAGAAATTTCTTTGAAAGAAGTTACATTGAATTAAGGTATGATCCTTTTTTGTTGTTTGTAAACAAGCTGTTTAGATCATTTTACAAATCCATCGTGGCTGCTGATTCTGTATAAAGGATTATTCAGTTCATCTTTGTTTTTTGGAAAAGTCCTTCACTTAATTAGACTGATCTTCAGTAATTTGAGGTATGGACAGCTAAACAAGCTGCCACATGTGCACAAGAGTTACTGTACTGCTGCAAGTTCACACCTGAATTTACCTTACAGTAAACAAGCTTATCCATCTTAACTCTTAGTGTAATATTGGACACATTTCAATGCACATCCCAGAAGGATATCAAATAGTCTTGGACTCTTGGGAGCTATCGGAAAACAGCTAGATAAATAGTCATGATAATTTTTAAATAGAATTATGTAGTAAGTTGGCTAAGCTCCATTGGTGTCTCATTGAGATGTGCCCTTAATACTTCAATATAGGGTTTTAACAGATTATGTCACAGCTAAAATGGTAACAAGCTCATTTGGAGACCTGAGGAAGTTTTAGTGTCAAATCTCTTTGCCCTGTCCTTCCTTGGAGACGTAAGATCTATGATTCTTACTTAAAACTGCAGGTCTTCTGCCAACTATTGTTGATGAAACCTATTACGTTTTAACAAAAACCCTGTATTACACATAGGAATTACAGTGGCGTTTGGGAAATTTTGGAGATCACATTGCCCAGAATTCAGAACCAGCTTTGCCTAATAATTTGTAGTGATACCAGGAAGTAAATTTTCCAGGCTTTAATTCTTCCTTAAAAAAAAACCAAAAAACCCCAACTTCTTAGCAGCAGCCCAGTCCAAAGAAAGCTTGCACTGCCAGGCTGAATACTCGTCAAACAGAAATCAGTATTTCTGTAGTGGCCAGATTATAAAGTCCTTCAGCAGCAAGCCTCAGTTCTAGCGACAGAGATGTCTTGGATTATAATAGCAAAATACATAACGGTAGCACAACTGGCTCAACTAGTCACAGTATGTTTATTTTTATGACAGTGAATGCAGAGTATTCATAATATTTTTCATGAGTAATGCTACATGTCATTCACAATAAACTTAATTATGCTGTGTGGCCGTTGCACAAGCTTCACACATTTTGAGTTATGGGCCTGTCACGATGTTTACTAACCTCTGGTTTGACTTTATCAGTTCTATATAGGAAGGGAGAAGCGAGAAGGAAGGTGACATTTCTGAAACCATGCATCTGTTCTGTGGGTAGTTTTTATTGCCGCTTTACCTAGCCCAGAGAGCTCAATGGAGCCAGAAGGACAGCGTAACTGTCCGCCTCAGGGTGGCCCAGAGCCCGCAGAGAGGTCCTTTGTCACCCCCATCCACCCACGATTTTCTAACCTAGCAAAAGGTGGGATGGACAGAAGGGATAAGCAACCAGGGGCTGCTGCCTTTCAGCTCCAGCGACAACTAGCCGGAGCCAAATGTGGCCATGCAAGGCCCAAAGTAGGGCTAAAGCTGTGCTGCAAGGCTGCCCGGCATCAGGAAGAGCTGCCGGTAAGAAATAACCCGGCTGGGCAGCCGCTTGGCCATGCGAACGTGGGGCTGGTGCAGCTGGAACTGCATATGCTGAGTGACTTGAGGCTTGACAGAATCAAAGCTTTCAGTATATGAAAAGCTTATTTCTCTGGCTGTTTCTGATCCAAAACTTGCAAATTCATGTGTTTTTTTCACCACCAATCTAGCTAGGAGTCTTCACTGTATGAATGCCAAAGAGACTCTCAAGTATTTGCGGTATGTGTATAAACCAGAAGATTACAGATAAGTGGCTAGAAGTGAGATCAGTCCATCCCATATCAGGTACCTGTTTCTACTCTGTTCAGTTAGCCAAGTACTGAACTAAAAAAAAACCCCTCTTACATAGTCCAGATTGTATGAGCACAAGTCGCCCAGCAGACGCTGCCAGAACAACCCAAAATTCAATTTTGAACTTACCGCTTAAAATGCCAAGAAAGCCCCAGAGGAGAAAGAGGGAAATCTTTCTTTGGTCTGTGTATATATTGTTAGTGAAGAGCTGATTTGGGGCTTTTAAGTTATTTGCTCAGAATGGGATTCTGTCTAAAAATACTAGAAAAAGGAGACAATGAAACAGAAAAGCAGCATATTCAAAACTGGTAAAAGGAAACACTTTCTCACAGGGTGTGTAATTAGACTACGGGATTCATGGCTGCAGGAAGCTGTTGAGGTAAGAATTTAGCACTATTCAAATAAGGGATTAGTGTGTGTATGTGGCTAATCATAATTTCTGTAGAGAGAACTAAGAAGTGAAAGGAACAGAAAACCCAGAGCACGGTGGCCTTCTGCAGCATTTCTGGAGCTCTCCTCAGAAAACTTTGATGCTGACTAGTGTCAAAGACAGACTAGGAGTAGCAGGACCTGTATGGACCAGTCTGGCTCTGCAAGGTGGACCTTACAGGGAAAACCCAAATGCACAGTCTTGTACATGTGGAGAAGAAGGAGGGATCAAGTCCAGCAGAGTTTGTGATTAGTGAAGTACAACAAAGAAAGAAAGAAATAGTATCCATACTAAATTGTAAGTTTGATTTAGAAATTATTTTTGTTTCAATACCCTGTAGTGACAAAGGGGTTGTATTTAGAGGCAAAAGCAGAGATAAGAGGTGGCTTCATCAGCATGAGCGTCTTCCTTAGCCATGGGGCACACCCATAGCGAGCAAAGATAGCAAGAGGCCTGGAAGCAATCCCCCGCTGCTTGACTGCTAGATACTGCAGAACTTCATAGGTTTGGACACAGATTTAGGTCCCATCTGCTTTTCCTTCCCATTCTGCAGTCTTCCCTGCTCCCGTTCCTCACATGTAGTTTAAAACTCTTTCTGGTAAAATTGCTTTCTTTGGACCTGATCTTGCAAACTTTTGCTGGTGGACATAGTGCTCTCCTGCGTTAAACGTTTAGTCTAGTGGGCTGCAGAGTTGGGGGTTGGATCCTGGACTTGGCTGTGCACAGTCAGCTTCAGAGGTGCTCCACAAGGGTGCAGCAGCCTGCCTACACTCTGCTAATTGTAGGACCTTAAAGGCCTGACAGCTCTCAGTTTACTGGGAGGGGGCTAAGAGGGGCTTTGTTCTTCCTTCTCCCCAGTTAGTTTCTTCCTTCTGCTTCCCATGTGCTTCACATTTTTCCCCCACAGCACTATGGCTTTTCTCCAGCGCCTCCATCCTACATGCCAGATGCAACGAGCCAGAACGAAGCATCAGTGCTGGTGGGAGCCACGTACCTCTCCCCCCAGCTGCAGCCCCCCCCCCCCCA
>NW_008796215.1:285500-318158 GCF_000699145.1 Aptenodytes forsteri | reverse complement strand
CCCCCCCCCCCCCCCCCCCCCCCCAGGGTGCCCCATATCTCCCTCCTCGTCTGCCTGCTGCTTAGATAGAGATTGTGCACAGCTCTGGGCCTGGCCCTGTGTCCTTTTCTCCCAAAGGCATCCGTCAGCTGTTCTACAAACAGGAATACTTGGGAGGGAAGGGCTTTCTCGCTGCGGGTAAGGGTGGACAATACCTGGCCCTGTACTCGTTCATGTGAGAGAGAGGGAAAAGTAGGAACAGTGAGCTGTACAGTATCGGGAGCCACCTGACATAAACTGTGATTTCAACAGACTGCTATAAAGTCAAAAGAGTAGTTTAAGTGGAAAAAAGAGTCAATGCAATGGAACATCCCAAGAATAGAACGTGAGGTTTTTATATTTTATAGTCCTAAGTAACTCTGTGTCACAGCTACAGGACTTCGAGGAAAACAAGACTTTTTCTTTCTTTTCTTTTTTTTTTTTTTTTTTTTTTTAAACCTTGCTTGAGTATTGCAGCCAATAGCTTTCAATTAACTTCTTTTACTGCTCCCATCAGTTGCTGGCACCTAAACAGAAGGATATTTAATTTTGCTGAAATGTGAATGGCAATTTGGTAGGAATAAAAAGTCAAAGTGAAGCAAAGGCTTTTCAGCCTCTGGCACATCAGCAATACTTTATTGACTCAAGGGGTCTCTGCATTCAGCTGTCAAAATGGTACAATGACTATTATGATATTTCTTAGACAAACAAACACTGAGGGCAATTTGCAGGGCTTTGGAACATGCAGTGAGCAGGTAGGCTGACATGCCCACTGGATATATGCAGGCTTCTTAAAAGCCCTGCTGTGCACCAGAGGGTTTGTGAGTTTTTTAAATGAAAGGAATGCCTTGAAATGTTCTTCTACAGATGGTATTAAAGGACTTGATCATAAGTTCACTGCAGTCAGTAGAGAGACTCCTACTGATTTCAGCATGCTCCGAATCAGCCCTGCTCCCAGTATCAAAAGCCCATTTTAAATGATGTCATCCCTTACAATAAAAAAGTTAGTGGATTATATGGGGTGAGCTCAATTCAGCCTATGACTACCTTCAAATACACGGCATATCTCCTACTATGTCTTGAAACAAAAACCTCCACATGTACAGGCATGCTTCTTGGACCTGATCTATCCCTATGAAAATAATAGTTTGAAAAATCTTCATGAGCTTTCATTAAGAGAGATTCTCATGTTAAGGGAATGTACACTTGCAACAGCCAAGAAAAGGCAGAGCCGGGGGGGGGGGGGGGAGGAGGAGAATGGAGCAGAAGGCAGAGAAATACAAGATGCTTGTGAAAATTGGACAGAAAAGCAGCATTACTCTGTTTCGAATATCTCCCTTTTTTAATCTGTAGTAAAGTTTTAAAATAAAATACTAGTGCAGTGTTCAAGTAGAAAAATACCTTACATGGGATGAAATTATTTTATTTACAAGAATCTATATATATCATTACATTAAACATTATTTCCCCTTTTTTTTTCCAATTGTTAGGAAAGGCAAGAGAGTAACTGATACTCTGGTCAACTGAAACCAGGTGTGGGAGGGTCACGGGTAATGAGAAGGTGTTTGGATTAACTTTGCAACTACACTACTAACTAAAAGACTGCCCTTAAAAAACCTACACTTTCTGAAGGAGAAATATCTTGCCTTTATTCTGAAAAGTCTTTTAAAAACCTTATCTTTACCTGCGAGAAATATGATTAAATAGTGAATTATAAAGTGAATCACTATCATTGAGAACTCTTTTTTTTTTGCAAGGCTGCAAAAGTCGATAGCATTCCTGCATATACACTTCAGAAAGAACCTGTTTTAAGTAACTTAATTTGCACTATATCACTCTTCAGGTTTTCTTTCATGTAGTATAAAAATTATTAAAAATAATAGGAGTGGCCAAAATCATTCTTTTTATTATTCCCTTGGTTTCTGTGGAATTTTACCAAGAATAGAGTTCTTCTTGGAAAACCCCAAAACTTGATTAGGAGAGATTATAATTAAATTAATAATAATAGTATAATGATACGTAGAGAAAACCTCTGATACTGTTACAAAAAAAATGCCCCTTCATACCTCTTTGAATGTAAAGAGACTTTAAAATTGGGTGTAAATGAAGCTGTAGTGTAAATGAGAATCAAAATTACAGTTTATAATACCTCATGTCCCACTTGAGCTTTCCGAGTAACTTTGTGAATTGCCTGGAAACATTGACTCAGCTGTGCAAATAACAGGAAGAATCATCAGAATAAGAAGAATAACAGAGAGAATATTAAGCCAGACACTTGTGAAGAACTGAAGTTCTATTTTTAGCTTTTTAGCTGTAAAGTTTTATTTCACGAGCCACTTCCTTTGAATGGGCTTGGCACACCTTTGCAAGTGATGGCTGAGTGCGCAGCCCCCCACCTTTTGAGAGCAATGAATGAGGTAGGTAGTCAGGATCTATTTTTAGTAGCCAAGCACTCAGAGACAAGAATGTGTTGGGGTTTTTTACCTTTGGCAGATTCAAAACCTCTTCTTTTATCCCAAAACGTGGGAAGTCAGATTAAACTTGCAACATTTATTGTGCTGTATTTTACTGTCGAAAGGTCCGTCTTCTCTAAGGTAAAAATGTGAAATAAAGCTTTTGAAAGTCTTCAGAAATATTCACTGAACACAGTATAAATAGGCCTGTGATCTGTGTTGCGCCTTTCTAAAATCCCAAGGGTTTTTTTTTGTTGTTGGAACAGCTCTTGTTTTTCCCCAGGAAACCATTAACATCTCCTCTTGCTTTAGGGAAGTGTCTTCAACATCTTCCCCTTCCATTGCTCCCAGTGCTTCACGTCACAGTGGCCACAGTCTCAGTGTGGAGGCATGGGTGTCACGGTCTACTTCAGAAGTACTAAAACCAGTGCTGGATGGTTCCTCTCACTCCAGACTGGTGCAGGCTTTTTCCTGAGTGTAGCAATTCAGCAATCCTTCTACTGTCTAAATGTACTGACATGGAGGAGTCAGCGAGACACTGAAATGTAGATGTGGTACACAGTAGTACCAGGCACTCCTGCTTGCCTGGAAGAAATACTGGCTCTTCTCCAGGAGCTGGAGAATTTGCACTTAGCCTCCAGGAAAAGACCTGCTTGCAACCATTCTCATGTTTAATACTAAGAAGCGTTTCCACGTGTTACAGTCAGACATAATGCACTACAGCTCCTAGCATCTCAGTGTTTTCTTCATTTTAAACACCCACCACATAGATCAGCAAGGAGACCTAACCTTAACTGTAGTCATGGTGAAGAGCTGCACTGCACACTCTGTTCCCAGTTGGTTCCCACAGTGACAGCTTACAGTGTGATGTGCAGGTCAGTTTGGGCTACCTGTGTACGTGGCCATCAAGTTTTGCTGCTGTTTGCAACAAGTGGAAATCTCAGCTGCTACTAATTTTTCAGCCAAGCTTCCAGAGACTTCACTGCTCTTTGGAATTTGGCCCCTCCTCCGCAATTCGGCTGTAAATTAATTTTTCTATCCAAACGACTAGCCAAGCAGGGCATTGTTCAGGTCTTGAACTTGGTCCCTGGCACAGGTCCCTAGGCTGTGAGAAGGAGCGCTGCACACTGATCCTCTCGAGCTTCCTCCGAACTTCAGAGCGTTTCCAGATGGATGGAGGGCTGCCACAGTGCAGCAAGGAGATATTGCATGTGGGAGGGGGACTCTGGAGTCCTCCCCGCCACCCCAAAAGACACTGCTGGCTTTAGCCTTGACTATTCCAGCTTTTCAAGAAGGGCAGCCTTACACGAGGCTTAATTATGGGGGTTTATTGTATTTGATTTATGATTTGTTCTGTGTCAAATCAAATAGACCTGTCCTCCAAAGCTGGGCTAGCAGCTCTTCAAGACTTTCTAATGGTCTGGCACGGCAATTGTTAACAAGAGGCTGTGATTTACTGCATGTGTTGCTGCCTTCTCTGCCTGCTGTGATAAACTCGAGGACTGTGTAATTCAAACATGAAGGCTTAGGAAAAGTTGGGTGACCTGTGTTGAATGTGTAGATGCAGTGGGCAAATCCCGGTCTGCCTTCAGATATTCCCTGTTGTACCTGGACGCATCCAGAACCCCAGGCTTCACATTTGGATCTTCTTGGGCATCCTCAGGATCCACCCTGAGTGTATGAACACCAAGCTTTCTAAACTATAACGAGTCTAATTGGATAGCATTTATAGAATGGTGGGCCTTAGCAGGGTTCTTGCTGAATTTTTCTGGCAGCCAGCTAAATCACATTTAATTAATGAGTTCTAGCTCCTCTATAAAGTAAATTTCCTGGTTTTTATTTCTTTAATGTAACAAAATGGGATAGATCCTCAATTGCTAGAAATCATTTCAGCTCCAATCCCTTTAGTGGAGCTTGACTGGCTTACCCCAGCTGAAAACCTGGCTTGCTGTTCTCTGACTTGTACATATTTCGCTGAATTTCCTCTTTCCTTTCCACTTCTACACTTTTTCCTTCTAGACACTTTTTCCAGCACTTTGCGTCCTTCTCTCTTTTAGTTTTTTAAAACAACCTTCAGCATTTTCTTGTTTTCTCTTCCAGTCCTCCCCACAGCTCTCTTTATTTTTTCCCTCCCTCCCATTGCTTGTGGAGGGAGCCCAAAGTCTCTGTGGCGCATAGAAAAATATCAAGAGAGAGTTTGGTGCAAAAGGGGCTGCATGAATCACATTTTATGTGCAGGTGATATCATTACACAAGAAAACTTGGTTTATACTTATATCCAGAATCTTGTCAAATCTTCAGTTTATGCTGGCATTTTCTGGTGTTCTTGTTTCTTTTCTTTCTTTTTTTCCCTCTTTTTTTTAATAATAAGGGCTTTTGTTCCTTGTAGTTATTCAGATTACAAGAGTTAGTTGATGATGGTGTCCACAAGAGTGTATTTTCCCTGAAGTTAATGCAGCCAAAGAGAAATATGTTAGATAGACAATGACAGGAGATAGTTCTGTTCTTTACATCCACGATATTCAGAAAATAGCCAGAAGGGGAAACTTGGAAATATCGGATGAAAAAACATTCAGGGCTAGTGGATATACTGATCGGTGGGACTTGCCTCCCTAGCATGTGACTCTCTTCAGACACCTGTATGAACCAGCCACCCAACATTATACTCTTCAGTCCTTTGAATATACTTACCCGATAAACCCCATATACAGTGGTTTTGCTTCTTGAAGTCCCCCTTGATTCAGATTCAATAGTATGACGTAGATAAACTGAAGGAAGCACAAAGCAAATGCAAAGGAAAGACAGACAGACTCCCTCTTGCTCTCTGCAAAGGCAAAGCCGTAATTTGAATCTGAAAAAATACCTAAGTATGCATGCAATTTTACTTGCTTGAGAAATCCCATTAAAATCAGTAAAATTAGTTGCACAAGTGAAGTCACACCATGCTGTTTGGCAGCAACAGACAGTGCTGCTGGGACACCTGGCCTTTTAATATGAAAATGGAAGAATAAAATTGGCAGGAAGGTGATTGCTGAGAATTTTGACCTGTTAAAAAAACATAATATTTCACCTAATAAATCCACGGAAGACACTGTTTGTATGTTTTCTCCCTAAAACTTTTACACAGTTGAAAGAAACAAGATGCTAAAGTCCACTAAATATTGCTTTAATCTTTGTATTTGCTTGCAGTGTTTGTGTCTTGTCCCATTCTTAGTTTGTTAAAAACTATGGAGATTGGACTGGCTTTTCTCCAGTGATGCTTTTGCCCTGATGGAATAAAACCAACAAAACAAAACTATTATTCCCCCCTCCCCCGACAGTGAGTTAATTCCATGCATGATCCTTGTTAGTCAGTTTTTTCCTAGTCAGGAAAGTCGGGGCTCAAGAGAGCTGCCCTAGTGTCATGACTTGTTCCGAGGATTGGTTTTCCCCACACTTTAGCTTCTCATCTTGAAATGACATTACACTCATCACTTCTCAGCATCACATGCCCAATGTCTCTGGGTGTCCTTATAAAGCTTTATAAAAAACAATTCTAACATTAGCCATGCAAGGCAGCCTTTTTCCTTTTTTTTTTTTCCTTTGGCCTTCCTCAGAAGCTTGAAGGGAGAAGGAAGAGAAGGGCGATCTTGCAATGGCAGAGAGTTTTATTTCCTATATTCCTGCTGCTGTTCCTTCTTATCATATCCAGGGCTCTGCTGATCACCATATCTGGACTTAAGATACAATTTTCCCCCAGATCAAGTTGGCAGAAGTTTTTGGCTGCTGTTTTGCTCTCACTCTTGATTTTCTTGCTTCGTTGTTTTTGATATGGGGACTCTTCCCCTCTTTCTACATGACAGAGTTGGGTTTGTCTGCTGGTATCAGTTG
Organism: Aptenodytes forsteri; assembly: GCF_000699145.1. NCBI lineage: Eukaryota > Metazoa > Chordata > Aves > Sphenisciformes > Spheniscidae > Aptenodytes > Aptenodytes forsteri. The sequence goes on along the minus strand of NW_008796215.1, from coordinate 311,817 downwards.
AACTTCTCTCAACTCTCTTCTTCTTTGAGACTGCAGAGGTCTTGAGCAGCGGTGGCTTTTCATTTCTCCTGTTTTCCCTCTGTGGCACATAGTTTAATCCGCCCTGTACTTAAAGTGCTGTAGTCTCACTTTCGTCTTTAAGCTTAATATACTGGTGTCTGGGTGAAACTTAATGGGCTGTGCTTCACAGGAGGTCAGAGTAGATGATCTGGTTGTCCCTTCTGGCCTCCAACTTTATGAAGCCTGCCTAACTGATATTATGTAATAAATCAGGAGAAACAAATGAAATGAGAGACCACAGTCTCTCCTACACACACACCTGCTGACCGTAAAAACTGAGGACAGAGGGGTTGAGTGATGAAGGGATACAGCAGCTTTTACACATGGGTTGCCAGTTCAAATCCAGCCGTGGATGACTGAAAGTTTTTAATGACTGGAGGATTTGTAGCAGCCTTTGTGAAATGAGTTTGGTGGCCCCTGTCCGTTTCCCAGTAAGCGTAAAAAACTCAACACCCTTTTAATAGCTCCCATAAACTGGTGTAGGATCTCCATTTTAGGGGTTTTATTCATATCAGCATAGGGGTACGTTGGCTGAATAGTGATTTTCCTTATGCTGTTGACTGGTTTGTGGGACAAACAAGGACTGGTTTTCAAAAGTGCCAGCTTCCCAGAAGTCAGAAATGCCACCCTGCCATGCGGAGAACATAATAAACACAGACACTCCAAAGCATCTTGTCATGTTAAGTTCAAGTTCTTAATTTCTTTTGTTTTGAATATATGAAACTTTCACCATGAAAAACAGCTTTACAGACATTTTCTCCTGAAAAAAAAAAATTAAAAAGATAATTAAACAAACCCACAACATTTATTTTCATTTTCCTACTAACTTAAAAATTTAGAAGTCCCACAGTCAATTTCCCACCAGGAAAAAAAGTATAGCTGTGCTCATGCTTCTGCCCTGGAGCAGTCAGCTAGTCCATGCAATTTATTTAAGTGTCTGAAGTAACAATATAAAAACAGACAGTCCCACACTGTCCAGTCGACATTCATGGGACACATGTAGTCACCAAGACAATTCATCCATCCCGTGCCTTGTCTCTGGCATTTTTCTGTGGCCTAAGGGCTCCTGGCTTTTCGTATACCCAGCAAGACATCACAGGGTCCATAGGAATGCTGGCAGGCCTCCAGCCTATTCCCTGGATATTTCCAAGCATCCCTAAGAACGAAGGCTGACAGAATAAACTGTTCTGCAGGTGACAACCTGTTTTGACTGTCCTCTTTCCTAAGGACTCTTGGGAAGAACTGGGAACACCGAGCACGTCTCTAGAAGCAATGAGACATATGTGCAAATATCTTGGTACCCCTGGTAACGTGGGTGAAAGAGTTTCTGAAGGGGCCTTCACCTACAATTAAAAGAAGCTCTGAGGCCAAAGTGCTTAGCCAGTCAGGTTGGACCACACATCTCATGAATAGGTCATTTTTAGGGATACAAATATGCTGGAATTAAATTTTCAGCATGCAGCCGCTGCTATCCTCATTTCTTAATTCAAGAGCTCATCCTCCAACTTTCTGCCTGAGCTGAAATCTCCAAGGGGGATTTCTGGATGGTGGTGTTTTCTCAGAGCAGCTTCAAATAAATGTCAATAAAGTAGTCATCCCCTATCCATGATAACAAATTATAACAATTTAGTATTTCAAATTTGGAAAAGGCCACTTCTTGATTTGCAAAAGCTTGTGTAACCTTGGGTAGGAAGAATGGTCTAAACAGATCTATATGGTTCATGAACAAAAGCAACTCCACGAAATATCTGCCCACAAGATTCTGCATTACACTCACTTGCTGTGGCCAATAATAGGTATATGTTATTTTACGTATTCAGGGAACAGTACAGAAATTAATTCACAAAGAAGCAACTCAGTGATTCCCTAGTTACTTTCTGTATCTATTCAGTAATAGAATAGGCCATTACATGAATTAATTGTTCTTGTGAATCACTGTCTGTGAATCACAGAGATAACACAAAAACTGAATGCAACAACACTGCAAACTATGGCCAAGTGCGTCCTCAGCAGCCATTTAATTCTTCAAGCATATAGTCTGATTAGTGCTCTAAGCGGTTTCATCCATACATTGTGCAGCTCTAAAAAACACCCTCTGCCAGAGAAAGACTTTTGGGGGCACTTGAGTAAAAGCGGATAACTGGGTTCTGGTGGAACCTCTCTTTCCCCCACCCCCAATGGCTCCGTCTTTGAACTTGCGTCATTTCACTGGCGCTCACAGGCAGCACGTGCATAGCTTGCACAATAGATAGTTCAGCCCTGGCACGCTGCAGCTGTGCATATTTGGTCCACAGGTGTTCAGTTTTATGTCGGCTCGCCAGCCAGCTGCAGCCAAATCTGTCCTATTGTCTCCGAACGGGGCTGGCTGGCAGGGGTGAGGAGAGAAGCGTATCGCTGGCAGTTGTTGCCCCGAGAAGGGGAGAGAGTAATTCTGTCATTAATCCTTCCCAACTGACTCGAAGGAGCCCAACCCCTGACCGTGCAGCGGTGCCTGAACAAGAGAGGCTCTGCAACCCGCGGCGCTTCTGCGCCCGTCTCGGGTGGTAGGTGATGACTTTATGGGCACAGGTGCCATTGTGGTGCCGAGCGTTTCCCCACAGAACACCTGCTGCAGGACCCCTGCTCAGTGATATATATGCAAACATGAATCTCATTGACCAAGAGTTGAACTCTAGTAAAAATCACTTTATGGCCTTCTTTGTGACCATTGCAATGAATCCGTTTCTTCTGGCTTTTTTTTTTTTGCTCAGGCGAATAGGTCCCAAACAGCAAAACAAACACTTTTCTCTCTTCCTGAAACCCAGCTCTCAGCTCACGCAGTGTGCAAGACCACACTAAGGAAAATCATGAAGTGGGTGACCACCTGTCTTCCCTGTCAGTTTAATAGGCCTGTATTTAAGAAGAGCATATTGTAGTAATAGGCACTGAAGACATGCATTGGAAAGAGCTCATAAAGTCTGAACGTAAGCTTGAGACAGGGAAAAACAATTTAAAAATTATTATTTCTAGTACACCTGAATTTCCACTTTCATCCCTAATACTTATCACAAGCCTCATTTAAGCTAGGGAACATATCTTAAATAGATTTTCTTTTTTTTTTTTTAAGAGAACAAATCATAGGAATAAAAATTTTTGTAAACTAGTTTCTCAAAACAACTTGAGTGATTTGCAAACCCTAGTCACCTATTACTTCATCCCTCTAATTAAAACCAAATGAACTTTGCCAGCCTTTCTTCCTGGAAGAATTAAAGTGTTAATGGAATTAGGAGAAATATTAAATACTGTTACCAGTAAGATGGCTTTGTTGTTATACATGTCTTTCCCCATCAAAACATGTTTTATAAAGACACCAAAATTCCCACAGTTTTTTGATGGGTCTTTTGCCTCCACGCAATACTACTTATCTGTGAGTTATATTTCTTTCTTGCAGTACAGCGTCTGCCGTGGAAAGCACACCGTTCTTGCTGCATCCATGAATAAACAGGCAGGCACACACTTGTAAAGTCACTATGACAAGTTAATGCACAAACAACCCTCAGGCTTGCACCTCCCATTTGCAAAACGCACAGTACTTGCTTATTTTTATTGTTCACATGCAGACGATTCCTTAGCATTCGGAGTCCCTTATTTCTACTTACCCTTTTCTCTCAATTCTTTCTGGACTTAAAAAATTACACTTTGTAAGACAGTGTGGTCCACTCCTATGTCAGAGTAGAGATGCTTCATTTGTTATATTCATTTTATGAGTGGAGAGTTTGTGAAATTTTCAGTGAGAACTGGCTGCTTGTGAAAAGTTAACAGCCTGAAAACTGAATTAATCTCCTTATTTACAGAACTGGTCAGACAGATGCAGTGTCAGCAAAGATAACAAGTGTCTGTACAGGTGTCTGACCCAGGAGGGTTTCTTATGGATGACAGTTTCACAGGGACTGTTCACAAAGGCATTTATTTTATGAACTCACTCTCTTCTCAAGCACCCTAGCACTCCTGTATATACATGGGATACATCCTCCAAGGATCCTTTCTTAAATGCTTTCTAGGAAACTCCACTTAAAAATTCACATCTTAAGGGTTTTTATGGCAGCATGGGAGCTTAGTGTTTTGTATGGGCAGTGCCATTACCTTGCTGCTTGTAAAGCACAGTAAAGAGAATAGAAGTCGGTGAAGGCACAGGTAGTATGGAGGGAATTGCACCTCTATAAGCCTCTCTGCTTCTCCAGCCCTGTTCTGTGCTGGAGAAGGATGCGGCTATGTGTGGCCATACAGTAACCTGCAGGCTGGGGTTGCAGCCAGAGCAGAGAAGGGAATTCGTTGCATACCCGTTCCTGCCTCCGCAGAGACAGAGGACTGTAGGGCTGGGCAGTGACGAGGCAGGAGGGGGTAAAGAATTTTTCAGCAAAAGATGCTTTTCTCGACAAAACACTGACTTACCACAAACATGATCTTTTGTTGGAATTTATCACTAGCAGCAACTTTAATGGGGAAGATTTCACCAAGTCCAGGGAAGGATTTCTGCTCAAGAGAGCAAGATCTGCCCACAGAGATGGCATAAGCATCTCTGGGTTACCCCCTGCTCCGGCATGAGCCTTACGCCAGGGGAGGGAGAAACTGGTACAGCATCTCCCCGAGGTGTGGAAGACTACATTCTAGTTCTTGCTTTAAGAAAGATGTGATTTCATTCACAAGGATGGGAACTTTTACCATCTTGGTTACTATCATTGAACAAAAAAATTATTAAGAGGTCTTAACAATGAAGATAATTCATAAGTGAGTATAACTGATTCAACAAGGGAGTTTTGCATGAAGAGAGTATGCATTTTATCAGCTCTGAAAAGTCCTGCTGTTCAGAGCTCAGCCATATTAATCATCTCTTCACATCCTTTAATTTGTAATTCCCAGGAACTGCAAAGGAGGCTCAGTACCAATATAGAAGTCAGGCTATCACTTTGGACAATGAATTCATGTAATCTGTATATAAGGTAGTGTATGTGTATAGTAATATATATGTGTACAATGCTTTAAACAACACAGGGAGTCAGTAAAGCGCATGCAGTTATGTCTAAGGTATAATCTCGAGATGTGATTACAGCATCTGAGCTAACTTTAAGCTAAATTTGTGACCTTGTCCAAGACCCAGTGCCTCTTCCTCCAGCACACCTTTGCAGTTAGTGCTCCCTGAACTTCATGCCACTGCCGCTCCACTTGCAGTGGTGAGTGGGGCAGCTTTATGATAGCTTGGATGTGTCTGTACCTGTGGTCATATCTCTGATTGATTGCAATGGGAGCATACCAACAGGGCAGTTCCTGCTCTGAGGAGCTCACAGCCTGTTACAGAGGTGTGGAATATCACCAAGACCCAAAATGCAAGGTCAGAAAAGAGAAAAAAATAATTTTGGTATTGTGTGACGGTCTCTTCCCTGTACTGCTGCTGAGTGTGATCCTGGACAAATGTCTCTTTTGACACTTTCCTCACCTTCCCCATCTGTATGGTGACAGTGAAAGTGCCTTCCCTCAGAGCAACCATGATCTTTAATTTTCAGGGTATAAAAAGACAAACCCAGAACCATCTGGATATAAGTATTTGTTCCAATGGGTTAATTATTTGTGCCACAGGGTGACCCAGGAGTACAGTATCTCAGGGAGAATGAGGAGAATTTGGCTGGAATTAAGATTGCCAGTGCTCTCACAAGCAGATCTCAACCCAGGGAGGCTTACAGAAACCTCACTCTGGTGATTTGGCCTTTCCTTAGCTCTGCTTTGTGTTCATTTCCCCAAAACATTTCTGAATTATGTAATACCTTCCGCAGCTCAATGTTTTTTCTATGTTATCATCTTAATTAGTGCGCTGGGTTGCCAGTTTGCCATGTAGCAACTAATTGTAATGAGCTGATCAGGGACCGGTTAGAATTGCCTCTTATTGATCTGGGTGCCAGATCTGGAGTCCAGCAGCTCCCCTGGGTGACCTGTTTGTGCGGTTTTGCATGCTGAATATAGCATAACACAACGCAGCAAAGAAGTGCAAGGGAAGCTATATCATCCTACATCATCCCAGGGTTTTCACTGGCTGTAGTTATCAGGAAATGATCTCAGTCTGTGTATTAGATGCCTAGCCTATTTTGGCACCTTTAAAAAAAAAAACAAACTGCCAAAATACCTTTAAGAATTTGGCCTTGGGTAAAGGCCAACATGAAGTCAGTTGGCAGAGTCAGAAGCTGTACCCAGGCCTCCTGAGTCCCAGGGTGATGGCTTAGCCATGAGACTGCTCTTCTACACAAGGTCTGTTGGCACCATATGGCTCCTGTGTTCAACAGATAGTAAATCCAACCACAAACAGAGTTTTGGAGAAATTAAAACTATTCATGAATCCACTTAAATTTAGGAATCTGTCCCAGCAAAAGTAAAGAGGGAAGGGTTTTGAAAATATCAAGGAAAAGCAATTCAACATTTTAAAAAATGGAAATGTGTTGCTTATGGAAAGCTGAAATGTTGTTTCATCAATCCTGAAATGAAACTTTCTTTTACTCCAAGATGACCTTTAAAAAAAATCAAGCCATATTTCGTTAAAAACAAGGGAAGGAGGGCTTTAAAGGGATAAACATCCCAAGCAAAATGACACATTTCAAGGAAAACCAAAAGAAAATTTTAAAGTTCCTCTATTTCACTATAAAATTCATAAAATCTCAATACCTTGCAGATTGCACTCCCCACCTCAGGCCGCTCCCTGTGATGTATCTTTGGATTTTGCCAGGATATTTTTCAAGACTCTTCTCCCCCCTTTTGCACCACTTCCCTCACGAATCCAGTCCTTCGCTCACCACCGTACCAACTCCCCTGTGCTGACATTCAGTTTGTTCGGTTACGTATTTAAAAGCAGAGCAAGCTGCCAGTTTGCTGCAGCTCTGAGCTGGAGCTCTTTGAAGAGACCCGCAGACAGAGGCTGACTGAATCAACTCCCCGGGGGTGCTGCAAGTCAGCAGACTTAGCCATTAAGCTGCCGGGAGGTTTCAAGGCTAAAAACTGGGGAAAAACCCCCAAAAATAAAACAACATTTCTTATCATTCTTGAGTATTTTTCCCCACTTTTGTTGGATAGTGATTAACAGGTGAAATTTCTTCAGTTCCACTTCACAATTTAGTTTTTCATTACATTAGTGGACTTTCAGGATTAAAATTTTACAAGACACTTAACACAGAAAGAAAAGAAAGAAAGAAAGAAAGAAAGAAAGAAAGAAAGAAAGAAAGAAAGAAAGAAAGAAAGAAAGAAAGAAAGAAAGAAAGAAAGAAAGAAAGAAAGAAAGAAAGAAAGAAAGAAAAAAGAAAAGAAAGAAAGAAAGAAAGAAAGAAAGAAAGAAAGAAAGAAAGAAAGAAAGAAAGAAAGAAGAAAGAAAGAAAGAAAGAAAGAAAGATCAGAACTGAAGCTGGGTAAAGTCAGACTGGAAACACTTCAGACAATTCCTGGAAAGTAAACAAAGAAAAAAGAAGGAAAGAGAAAAAAGATATAGGGAGAGTCTCACTGTTGGAAGCTACACACGGGGCACTCAGCCATGGTCCTGATGGATGTGTGCAGATCATACTGTAGGCTGATTACCTGGCATAAAAGATACTGAACTTTTCAGGTGTTTCCCACTGAGAGACAGACACTGGAGGCCAGCAATGCTCAGCTGTTGGATAAAGTACATTTTTCTGAGGGCAGGGGAGTGTCAGGGTGCAAAGCTGCTGCAAAGTTTTAGCTGTACCGGGGGGCCTGCGATCTTTGAGAGGAGCTCTCTCCACAGGCATGGAAAATGACTGCTGTCTGCTCAGTGAGGACATGAAACAGCAGAGGAGCAGCCCGAGCAGCCCAAGCAGCCCAACGAATGTGGTGGTTATGCTCCTGTGCAGCTTTGTCCATGAGATTTTGTGCAGAGCCTGCACACCCTGGTGAATGGAAGAGCTATTGCTACATGCAGATGCTACACATCTGCTACGTGTACTCATGGCTCTAAAGGGCTCTTGGACCAGGTTATTCCTCATAATACTGCTATGATAATTTTAAATGTCACCAAACACTGGCTTGGAAACAAAAAGTATTCCTTAAGAACAATTCATAAAAATCCCTGTGTATGGATCATGAAAGTAATATTTCAGCTGCAAGCTGAAATTTCCCAGATAAACTAGGTCTCTAAAAATAACACTTCTTTCCACAGTATCCTCTTATAAAAATTAAGACTGCAGTTCCACAGGAACTGCTCTTTAGCCTTACCTCTGCCTAGCTGCCTTCATCAGGGTAGGAGCTTCGTGTTTAAAAACAGCAATATGCAGTAGCAATCATAATATTCTTTCTGGGTCATTGCTTGTCTGTGCAAATATGGCCTATTCAGAGAGAGAAATTAAAAAAAAACCAAAAAACGCCTATTCAGAGAGAGAAATTAAAAAAAAAAACAACCAAACACATATTTTCTGCTTTTGATTCAGGAGCTTCTCTGTGGCAGGAGCAAGTCCAGCTTTAGCTCCTGTGAAACCTTCATATCTAGCACTTACACATCTGCTATCATTGATGGGCAGACTGCAAAAAGAGAGAAAGGTAGCCTGCATGTAGGAAAGTCAATCCCCCATGGCTGTGGCAGGGAAGGTGCTCCAGAAGTCCCAGGGAGGACTGTCAGCGGTAGGACGGAGGCTCAGAGGGGAAACAGTGCAGGGAATGAAACGTCAGGATGGTGTGTACCCTGGTGCCCTGTGTTACGAAGCTGATAAATAGCTCCGTCTTGTCATAAACAGATCTTTCAATGTTGTTTGGCTTCCTTCCCAGATAATGTGAGGAGTTTCAGGAAAAAGCAGAGCCAACGCTGAAACCAAGAGCAAGGTGCTTAGCTAATAGTGAAACTGGCTGAGTTATCGTTGTTATGGCTATTTGGTCATGAAGTAAAACATTTGATATCATGGAGAAGAATCGTAGGAATCACAGAATGGTTTGGGTGGGAAGGGACCTTTAAAGGTCATCTAGTCCAACCTCAGCCTTTCCTCATAGGAGAGGTGTTCCAGCCCTCTGATTGTTTTTGTGGCCCTCCTCTGGAACCATTCTAACAGGTCCATGTCTTTCCTGTGCTGGGGACCCCAGAGCTGGATGTAATACTCCAGGTGGGGTCTCACAAGAGTAGAATAGAGGGGGTGAATCACCTCAACCTGCTGGCCACGCTTCCCAGGATTTCTGGGCTGCAAGCACACATTGCTGTCTCATATCCAATTTTACATACACCAGTATTCTCAAGTCCTTCTCTACATGGCTGCTCTCAATAAATTTATCACCCAGTCTGTACTAACACTGGGGTTTGCCCCAACCCAGGTGCAGGACCTTGCACTTGGCCTTCAAATTTTGTCATCAGCAGCTGGCCTTTATACTTGGCCTGATATCTGGTCATCAGCAGTGGAGAAGGTAGGATGTCCAGCATGGGTCTGCTTCCCTCCTCTATGGAGAGAGACAGAGGTCCTCCTCTGGAGCAGCTACTGCCACCTGTCATTCAATACCAGCCTAAAATGTTCCTACATGTTGTCAGCTTGTGAGTGGCACTGGAGAGCATTTTTCATGACATTTCATTCATCTGTGGTGTATTTGGAGCATATTGAGTTGTAAGGATCAATGCTTCAGTGAAAGAATACCCAGAATGCAGTTTGCAAAATATGTGATGCAGCACTATAATACAGGATCACAGAATCACAGAATGGCTGAGGTTGGCAGGGACCTCTGGAGGTCATCTGGTCCATCTCCCTGCTCAAGCAGGGCCACCTTGAGGTGGTTGCCCAGGACCATGTCCAGATGGCTTTTGAATATTTCCAAGAAAGGAGACTTCACCACCTCTCTGGGCCAGTGCTTGGTCACCCTCACAGTAAAAAAATGTTTCCTGATGTTCAGATGGACTGCCCTGTGTTTCAGGTTGTGCCCATTGCCTCTGGTCCTGTCACTGGGCACCTCTGAAAAGAGCCTGGCTCCATCCTCTTTACCCCCCTCCTTTAGGTATTCATATACATTGATAAGATCCTCTTGAACCTTCCCTTCTCTAGGCTAAACAGTCCCAGCTCTCTCAGCCTTTCCTCATTGGAGAGATGTTCCAGTCCTTTCATCATTTTAGTGGCCCTTTGCTGGACTGTTTCCAGCATGTTCATGTCTTTCTTGTACTGGGGGGCCCAGAGCTGGACACAGCACTCCTTGTGTGGCCTCATCAGGGCTGAATAAAGGGAAAGGATCACCTCCCTCAACCTGCTGGCAACACTCCTCCTAATGTAGCCCAAGGTACCATTGGCCCTCTTAGCTGCTAAAGGCACACTGTTGGCTCACATTCGTCTTGTTGTCCACCAGGACCCCCAGGTCCTTTTCCACAAAGCTGCATTCCAGCTGTGCAGCTCCCAGCATCTACGGGTGCATGGAGTTGTTCCTCCCTAGGTGAAGGACTTTGCACTGCCCCTTGTTGAACTTCACGAGGTTCCTGCCAGCCCATTTCTCCAGCCTGTTGAGGTCCCTCTGAATGGCAGCACAACCCTCTGGCGTAACAACCATTCCTCCCAGTTTGGTGTCATCTGCAAACTTGCTGAGGATCAGCTGAAATGGCTCCCCTAAAGCAACTGCTTTCCCACCCAGCAATGTAAGGGTCAGGGCACAGCATCAGATGCTCAGACCTGGGTAGGCTCATGCATAGCTTATTGATTCACAAATGTAGGTGAATTAAACTCAGAGGGTCTTCAGCTGCTTAAACCACGGCAGTTGATGTGTGGATCATACACTCCTACCACAGGTAGTGACAGACTCAAAGAGAAGAGCAGAAGCTCATCTATCTATCTGAGCTTAACCTGTTAGATATAAATCAAAACTCTCACACAACTGACATTTTTCTTATGTCCCGCCATGGATAGGTGTAATTCTATCCATGTGCAGCTCTGTACAATAGCTCGCCATCCCAATCAGTGCCTTCTGTACCAGGCTGATGGTTGGCCTCTACAACAATTCAGTCACTGTCTGGATCTAGTATATGGTTTGTATAGATGTATATACATATGTACGTATTAGGGACAATGACCCTGTGGCATTACAACTGGAGTGCCTGACACCTGGTGGGACCACAGACTCAGGAGTCCCAGGAAGCAATGTGCTCTCTCCTTCCAGCTGCAGCACCTCTTTCCTGATGGCACACAACCTGCCGCCTCCCCTGTTACACGGCCCTGTGTAGCAGCCACATCACCTGTCTCATGATATTGTATCTCGCACAAGATTTGAGAGTCTGACACTCATTTGGTTCACTTCTCCTTGGGCATTTGGAGTACCCATAGCTGAGGTAGAGGCACAAAACCCCAGGGTGGCAGAAACTCTGCCATGCTGCACTCCTTGCCAAGCTGTCAAACTACAGCCCTTGCTGTTGTAGATATTGGCAGTGATCCCTATGCTAGTGCTTGCCAGAGGCTTGTGAATGATTGTCAAAGAATGAGGATGCCCCTCAAGATCAGCAGATTTATGATCTGGGAAGTCAAGTCAGATAAAACTTGTGCATTTCTCTGCCACAGCTGCACTGCCTCCTTTCCCTCCCAACAGGTTTGCAACTGCAGCCCAAACACAGTATCATCCTTTCCTCTCTATGGCAGACATTTCCATTTGGTACTCTTGAGGGGCACAGTAAGTGTGGAGCAACTTTTTTCTTGGGGATTGCGGTTTTTGAGTGCAAAGTGGAGAATGTCCCCATGGAAATTTATCTTGGAGCTCAGTTACTTTGGAGAATTTGCTCCCAGATAGCCTCTGATTCAAAAAGTATAAAGAATGCATACAGGTTTTGGAAACAAGGCTTTAGGGTTTTTTTATGGTACTATTAACTTCCAGCTTTCAGTATCATCAACTACAGAATGGAAAAGACACTAGCTTTCAGTGCTATAAATTAAAACCTAGAAAAACCTTATGTTTATTGAAAAAGTAAGGATGCCTACCAAAAGGGCTTTCTCTCTTGAGAATACTGAAGGTCTTAAAGTACATCTGTATGTTATCCTCACTGGGTCTGACAAGGGATGGACCATTATGTTCCAATCATGGAACATAAATACCTTTGCTTTGTCATATCATGTCAAGCTCTGAGAGATCTTTGGACCATTTTCACATTTAAGAATAGAGGCTGGCAACTTAAAGACCGGTATGTTTTCCAGCCTGGAGACAAGCTAGGTTTTCTACAACGGCAGCGTGAAGATCCCTCTTGGCTGAAGCACTGGTAGCAAGTGCTGTAAAATAGGACATCCTACTTTAAGACTCCTAGGAACCCTAGCAAAGCAGGGTAGACTAAGGTAAGAGTACTCTGCACTTGAAAACCAGTTTGGCATTTTGTCTGAACAACGCTGTTCCAGAAACAAATAAATTCCAGATTGTGCAGAGAATGTTTTCTATGCTTTCCTAACTAAGGAAGAGGCATTTCTGCATGTGATAGGGAGAGGGAGAGTTACTTCCATACACCAGCATTCCCTGCTGGCTAGAAAGAAAACAGCAAGTGCAATGGCCAGCCAAAGGAGTTTCCAAGAAACAGACAGCTGTAAATCCTGTCTGCAAGGCAGGTAACAAGAATGACTGAATATAAAAACAATCTCACTGCATATAAGGGAAGTTAAGAAATTATTCTCTTGGTGTCGTGATTTATTTATCCACCCCAGATGCAAGATGTGCTCAACGCCCAGCAGCAGATTTGGAAGCAGAACTTGAGTGTCCAAAGATCCCGAGTGGTTTGAGCTGGGATTTGTACCACTTGCTAAACTCACATCTAGATTTTGGCTTTGCTCGTTCCTCACCAGTCTTCCAAATTTTCAAATACAGAATATGGATCTGAGCACATTCCTTTCTAGAGTTTCTGATTTCCTTCCTGTATCAGGGTTAAAATGGGTGTAGCTCCATCAACTTTTAGCTAATATTGTTGGTGTCAGAGAATGGACTCCTGGTTTTGGACTCATGCCCTTGCTTTTAAGCAAGATGCATAAGAACTCTGAAATGTGTACAAGTCAGAATATATACTCATTTACCGTGATAGACATAGGCTAGTATTTAGCTTTTAAAGAAGAGAAGCATGTGTACTAAACAGAAACTTTCAGGTTTAATATATGACCTCAAGGAGCCCAAGCTGAGCATCTGCCCTTTCCCATTCATTTCATCCCTTGAACATCTTACCTGAATAAGACTTTAAGGATGCAGTCTGTCCAGCGCAGTGTGCCCATATGCTTTAACACTCGGCCTTCAGATTGAAAAGGGGGGAGTGTCCTGTCCTAATTTTGAAATTATACTGTCTAATGTCTTCAGAAAACACACATCACCTCTAACACTTTATCCATTCACTGAGTCCTTGGCAGGATTTTTGCACCTTCATTCCGCTCTGACTGGGTGTTCTGTGAAACGCATTAAAGCTCAAAGCCTTCTGAAGAGTCTTTCTTCCATTTAATAATATTTTTTTAATAGCCAAGTGAAGGAGCATTTAAACATTTTGATAAATTATAAAATAACAGGCTATAAAAAGGGCTCTGGGTATTGTATTTGGGTTACCCTAGCAGCTGTTCGGTACTACTGAATTTTTACATCCCCAAAGAAGTCTTGTTAGGGTTGGAGGCAAAGAAGTATTTCTGAGTAGTTTCCTTTTTTTTATTTTACTGCATATGGTGTCCACCAGGTGCACAGGTCTGAAGGTCCCTTTTTTGGAAAAAGTAAGCAGCAAAACCAAGAAACTTGTGTATGTTTCACAGGTGGTTTCCAAATATTGTCATGGCGGTTGGGAAGTAACAAAGGTTGAGACTGTTTTCGGTTTGTTCAATGTTGTATATTCATTTTTCTAGCTGTTGAGGAAATTTGCTCTGAAGAAATTGCTCCTTTGCTGCTTTAGCTGTATCATTATTTCATATCCAGGTCAATGTCCTAACATCAGCAGACAAAAGTTCTCTTTATTTGGCAGCTATTACACATGCACACAGAGGTTCATGTATACACGTATGTGTTATCTACTGTTATGCTCAAATCTACATGTGTCTTTGTGTGTGTGTACATTATATATGTATGGATGTGATATATAACATTATAAAATATGATTCAGACTGAAAAGAATAGAAGTGGATTTCATGATTGATCAAGTTTGGTTTAATTCATGCTTCAGGTGTGTTATCCACTGCATTTTCATGAAGGCAATCTCCTCTAACCCTGGATTGTCCTCTCCCTAAAAATAAATATTTGGAAGGCACTTTATAGCACTAATGTTCTAGTTCAGAGTGTCTCACACAATTTAAGTATAGGTTTGCTTCAGAAAACTCACCCAGTCATACCTGTGTTTGGATAACAAAACTTTCACCGGATCTCTTAAGGATTTGATCTAATCATTTTACTTTCTGTAAAGGATATTGATTGTAGGCAGTCTCCAGAAATTATTTTTTTTTTTTTACTCAGTACAGTGCTGGTAGGATCTGAGAACCTGGTAGCTTGGCCTTGCAAAAAAAAGGACTTTTTTTCACTGAGATGTAAGTGCAGACTAAGGAGAAAAGGACTAAACAAGAGGAGTGGGATGATATTTTGGGAGTCAAGGATATCTTTTGTTGAAAGAAAATTTCTATAAGTTCATACCTGAAGCCTGATTCTTTTCCACTTTGATAGTGTAGTCAGATGAGGAACTCCACAATATGAAGATGTTGTCGGTCAGAGGAGATTCATGGTCACTCTTTCATTTGGTCCCTTGAGCATTTCTCACATGAAACTGGGAGGTGAGACTATGTGACAGTAGTAAAATAACAAGAGTCCTCCTTCTTCTGGGTTGCTGGACCATCATGTGAAGAGACAATCACCAGTCATTTCATTTGAGAAATGTAGCCATAGCATCATGGACCATAAATTATACAAGGTTCAGAAATCTGAAAGCATCTTCTCTTCCAGCCTTGCTTAAACAACTCCCTTCAATTATTCTTTCTTCCTATATAGGCAATAGTTGAATTTTCCTGGTGTTTGGGCTTATGTAATAACAAAACAAAAAGCAACTAAGATGGCAGGCAAACATCTCCTTCCAGCTACAACTGTTCCAAGCCAAAGAGTTTACCACCTTTGGCTACTTTTCATTGCTCCCATTACCATAAATCTTGGCCCATTCCCATACGCAGCTAAGCTGCTCTGATGAGCACTTTCCAGCTAGCTGCAGATTGAGATATGCTGCAGTGGGGCAGTGATGAGGAGTTAGGGGAATGCAGAATTTAATACCCTGCATCCAAAGGAAGATGCAGGGTATCTCTGAGCATAGCTGAGCCTTTTGCTTTTTTCCTCCACTAAGTAACTTCTAGCTTCTTTGGGCTGCTACAGAAGAATTGTGCAGTGGATACCAATGTGTATACTCATTTTCAGATGTGTATATTAATTTTCACTAGCCTGCTAGCAAGAATCAAAACTTCTAGTATAAATGCTTTCAAGTGATCACCACGTGTTCTGAATTTTTTTCATAATGTCATCAATTGATGAACTAAGCAAGCTGGCATAAAAGATCTAAGCTGGTGTCATGACTGAGGACAGGGCAAATGAAAAGGCCTGGAAACTAAAGACCCCTGCTCCTGGAAAAGGCCTTAACCAAGGCTCTGCCATTGGTCATAAACTGGATTCTGCATGTTGTGTGCATGTGTAAGAAGAGATGGTCTCTGTCCCACATAGTTTACAGCTTGGCAGTCATCTTCAGTAGTTTCTACCAAACAGCCTATTTAACACCACAGAAGAGAAAACCCATTGTGTGGTTGCCAGGGGTCTCCTCCCTCAAGAAACACTATTATTATTTTTTTCAAATGTCATTTAATGCACTCCAAAACCAAATATTTGTTCTTTGAATGCATCCTCATGAGCCAGGAGTAAACATCCCAGAGTGATTAATGGCAGTCCGTGTGGGTGTGGATTTGCTGTGGGCATGCACATGCACACCCACAGGCTTACACACCCACACATTCGCACAAGCCTGCTAATTGTTTGCATATTTAGTTGTAGAATTTTTGGCATTTGGACATTCTGCCGATTTTTTAAACTGCAGATACATTTGGGTCAGATTAGCAGAAGCAGCCAAGGAGCCATATCACTCTCTCAGCCCTGAGACATCTGTTCTTACATTTACTTGGAGCAGAAGTGAAACAGAGTTACAGGCTTCTGTTAGTGAACATCCAACATAAAATCATCTTACCAGCAAGCCTACAGTTAACCTAGCAGGGACAGCTCAGGTCAAGAGACAGATGGATTACTAGAGCTGGGTCTGAGAAGCTCAGAGTGCTGGGGAGTGAATCCAGGGAGTAGAGATTGCTTGTTAGTCCCTCATTTTCTTGGGCATTAAATTCACTTGCAAACACATAAGTATGCTCTATTCACATTGCAAAATGAGTCATTTGCAAAATGACTAGAATTTCCAGTCATTTTGCAAAATGATTGTTTCAGCCAGTCGTTTAGGAAAATTACCATTTCATTAATTTCTCAAAATTTGGCATTGTTTTTCTACACGTGTATTTCTGCAGAACCATACAGTCACTTACTTCCACACTTGAGACTATTTTGGAAAATTATTTAAATTGTCAGTCATTTCACAAAATAGACACATATCTCACATTATAACTGGTGCTGCACTGAACTGCACTTATAACTTGGTGCTGCACTGAACACCTGAGGGTGGTGGGTTTTTCTTACGGACTGGATTTGACTTCTACAGGCATGTGGACACTTTCCATCGACTTCAGTGGGATTTTAATATTTATTTTATATTATAACTTACTTTCCATCGACTTCAGTGGGATTTTAATATTTAATTTTATATTATGGGACCTTTAAGGCTATTAGGAGGATTATTACGTAGTTATTATGGACACATCGATGGCGTATTTCAGAGTATTCTAGTTACTGGAAAATAAACCTTTTCTCTGGATTCTTGTCCATAAGCACAAGCAATACTTCCTTTTTAGTTTTAGGTGCACAGCAGCTTCCTGAACCGGTCTGCCACATATGGCATCCCGTCAAAACGCTTTGCAGTGCTGTAGAGCTTGGATCCCTGGGGACACTGGAAAGGGAAGTTCAGACCTGCATGAATGGGTCAGATGATCCCCATGCCCCCCGCTTGTTGTCATAGACCCAAACATGTTCTCCAGAGAAGAGAAGACTGTTACCCTACTCAGGATCTCCTTGACATGGTCTCTCACAGATGATTTTACTGCTCCTAGCAGTACTGCGCTGTCATGCCAAGTGTCACAAGAAGACTCCAGCAGTAATACTAGCTTTTTCATAAATGTTCTAAATCTTGTAGGTGTAATGTGGTTGTGGCTAGGATAACTTCAGCTTTGTAGCATTTCAGGTAATGCTGGGGACACTTCTGGTGCCTCAGATTGCCCATGATGCTAGTCAGTCACAAAGGCCTGAAACTTTTAGTCACTAATTTCATTATATGATTATACCTTTATTTATGTGTATATACATATAAGTATACACAGGGTTTTCACAGCCACCCAGATTACAAGTCTGAGCAGAAATCTGCCCTGGCCAAGTACTGAGCAAGTCTCCCTTACAGTCAATTAACAAAATGGGCAAGTGAAGTAATTTAATATCCAAGATATTTAATTCAACTAGTAATATTTTCATTTTGTGCTTGTGCTTCTTTTTAATTCTTCAGAGTGTTGGAGGGAAGGGGAGGAGGAGGAATTATTTTATACCTACTGAGCAACCATAATTATTAGCAGCTTTGCTTCTTCTTTACAGCATAAGTTTTCAGCACGATGTTGTGAGTTGCAGTGTTTTTTCCTTATGTGGGTTTTGCCTGTAAGAAGGGAAGATTGTCTAGAGTTGTACATATGTGTCAATCTGAAAAAGGGAAAATCCTGATCTTTAAAGATCAATGTAGAGGCAAATGTGTATTGCAGATCGCTTTGTAATGGGAGAGATATCCAAGTTACCTTTGCAAATGCAAACTTGGGTCAAAGTTGGATGCCGCCACGATGGGCAGCCTCTTCCCTTTCACCTCTCAAAGTAAGGGCCCCACAGCGACTCAGTTGTGATGGGTGGTTTGGTCTCCCCTTCTTTCTTCCCACATCACAATGCCCCCACCAGCCTATTTGTAGGCAGATGACCTCTCTACATTGCATCACACACCCAGCATTAGTTATTCAGACCCAGTGTGGAAATATTTATACTGGATTACAGGCTCTAGATAGCCCTGCCTGAGCACCATCAGCCACACATTTGTCCAAACAGGACAACCCAAAGAACTTGGTGCTGCACTGAACACCTGAGGGTGGTGGGTTTTTCTTACGGACTTGATTTGACTTCTACAGGCATGTGGACACTTTCCATCGACTTCAGTGGGATTTTAATCAAGCCTTAGGTAAAAAAATGTCATCTTCTGTGAAAACTTGTGCATTAACACCCAGATCGTGCAAACATTTCCATATAAAGATGTGCTTCAGGCATGTAACCTCTGTCAGTCGCAGTTTTTTCAATAGGCGGTCCCAGAACTTGCCACATAAATGCGTGCAGGACTGGGGCTCTTGTGATGCTCAACAGTAATTACTTGCTTGTATTTGTGCTTTTAATTGCTATTTTTCACAGTATTTAATGAGCTGCTTTCAAAAATTAAAAAAAATAAATAAATTGTGCATTGAATTTTCTTTCAGTTTGGAAGTTAAGCAAGTTGCCCTTCCTTTGTTTTTTCAACGCTAAGTAGGCATTAAAACAGAACTGTCCCTAAACATACAAGTATTAAAAAAACCCCAAAACAAAAAACCCCTGAAGGAAATACATCTTTCTGCAGTTGTCAGCAGATACATTAGGCTTTCTGTGGCAGCAGAATGACCATCTATCCCCATCAGCTGAAATTCCGTTGTCTTATCCTTTTCCTTCTTTTGACAAGATCTGTTCCCATTGAAACAATTGGAAAATTTTCATTTTACTTTCCTGAGCCCTGTATCTGTCAGTGTTGTCCCCCTGTGACTATGAGGACTTTCTGAAGTCTGTCAGAGAGATATACTGCAGGTTGAAATGAGAAAGATGCCATATGTTATTTGGGTAGACTAGCTTATTGTCTTACAATAGTTAAAAAGAGTTATGATGGGGTTTTCCCCTGATGTTATTTAAAGAAGAAACAGCGTTTGTTAGAGACAAGCCTTTGCCAACATATACTTTCTAAACCATAAAAAAGTCACATGGTTTTATCTTATTCCCATTGAACATATTTTTTCAAAGCCAAGACAAGAGCATCTTGACAATGGAGTACATCGCTCAGAGTAATTGTCCTAGCGCTCTTTGTGTCTTGGTGCACTCCTAAATAAGCATTGACAGATGTTGCAAGTAGTTGTCAGGAAGATAAGAAAGGGGGGCTGGTTCAACAACTGAGAATAAATCTTGTGTATTTTAACTACATAAAAGAATCAGAGGCAAACACCGTACACAGCTTCTCTTACATATTTTCTGAGTGGGACCACTGAAGGATTGCCACAGTTACGTAGTTAAAGGCTTATCTTCTGACACAATGGATAATACACGTGAAGAGTCCAGCAACTAGGCTTACAAATGAAAGAGGATTATTATATTGGTGGTGATAAATCCTCAGTAACTTCAGTTTGGGACAGCAGTTCTGTATGCGTGGACCAAAGCAATGCCCTGGGGGCTGTAGAGACATCAGGCTCCTCCGAACATCCATGGCAGGCAGAGAAAGAGATCCCTGGCATTCGCTAATACTTGCTGATATAATTGACTTGCACCATTGGCTCTTTTACGTTTTTGATATCATTTCACACAGACTTGAGCTGCAATAGGTAAATCCCTTCTGTAGTAGAGACATGTTCTTCTGTCAGCATGTCTGGTTTTCTGTTTATCTGTTCCTTCTCTGCATTATATAAAGGATAGATTGATTGACTATACCCTTAATATGATAGACACGTAAGATCAAAGTGTTAATGAGACTTGTTCTCTCTTGTGAGCAGTAGCAACAAAAGCCAGTAACTTAGGATTACTTAGCATTTTATGGGTGGCAGTCTTCTGTTGCTACAAAATTATTCAAGGTACCCAGAACTATAATGACTGTGTAGAGCTTCAGCTGACGGTAATAAAATACTAGACTGAGTTCAGAGTCAGAAAATGCAAAATAACACATAATAAGAGGAGAAAGAACCTGTTGAAAGAACCCCAGCTTTTATGCTGAGCATGACATCATATGGTATGGAATATCCCTTTGGCCAGTTTGGGTCAGCTGTCCTGGCTATGCTCCCTCCCAGCTTCTTGTCCACCTCCTCTCTGGCAGAGCATGGGAAGCTGAAAAGTCCTTGACTTAGTATAAACACTGCTTAGCAATAACTAAAACATCAGTGTGTTATCACATTATTCTCATGCTAAATCCAAAACACAGCACTGTACCAGCTACTAGGAAGAAAATTAACTCTATCCCTGCCGAAACCAGGACAGAACCCTAAGAATTTCTGTACTGGGAAGTCCCTGCGTGAGCAGCTAGCACTCATGAAGGAGACCTTGGAGTCCTTTTCTACAGTTCTCTAAAAACTCTCTGAGGCCAGCAGTGAAAAAGGCATTTGGGAATTACTGGGAGAGAAATGAAAAGTGAAGAGAAGATACATTGCATTATACTGCGGTATAAATCCCTGGTGACCCCACACTGTGGATCTTGCATGCAGTTCTAGAAAGACGATGATAGAAGTAGAAAGAAAGTACACCTGGGGAGCAGGAATGGTCAAAAGCATGGGATGCTTCTGTACAACTTTAGATTGAGCAGACTAGGACTCTTCAACCTGGAAAAGAGGCATTGGAGAGGGTCCCTCAGTTCAAACAACAAATGGAAGAAGAAGGAGCAATGGCCATTCCCTCCTTCCAAGTGTACAAGAAATAAATGACAGCAAATAAGACAGCAGTTATCAACTTAATCAAAGGAAATACCATGTTTGTGACTAACACGTTGAACTCACCATTGCAAGATAGTTTAGATATGCATAAACAGGTTCAAAATGGTAATGTAGACAAATTAACAAAAGCAAGGTGTATCAAGTGCCCTGACAACGTGGTTACAACCTTTGGCCACAGTTTGCTGGGAAAATAAAATAGGGAAAGCAAACTCTTTCATTGTCTCTTCCTGGATGCTGTCAGATACAGGATGTATGTATAGATGGACCTGGGATATTCTTATACATAACAGACAATGTGCTGTTGTATTTTCTTTCTCAAGTTTATCTCCTGCACTAAGATCTCTGGCAACTCTCATGGGCATCTTTATCAGCAGTTCTAGGATTTGCTTCAGGCTTGCAATTTGAATGCTTGTTGAGTGGGCTGTGTTAGTTTCTATACCAGACATATTTTTCTTTCTTCCTCCTTAAGCATATCTTGACCCTCATTAATTAACAATATTTTACTCACATGCACTATTTGACTGATAAAGTACCTCTAGGCTACTCTAGACTTAGCATTTTCTTCTTCTTTTTGTTTCACATTTTTTATATTGTATATCCTACACAAGATATCAGCTCTCCTAACTTCAAATATATTCTGCAGTCTGTTCTATCCATCTGGCATCCTCTTCTCCAAATTAGCATGGTAATAGTACTTTTTCCCCTGAGATCATAAGTAAAACATGGGCCTTCGTAGATGTTTTGTTGCATGGAAACATTCACAGCTCGATTTAAGATAAAGCCCAACAAGACATGGGGAGACGGGCGGGGGGGATTCTGTGCGTTTCATTAAATGTGACTCATTTTCAAGATATATTCACTTATCTTTTGTGGGTATAGTGTTGGTCAGGACATATAAGAGATATTAAATGAATTTTCCTATCATTTCCTTTCTGCATCAAAAGTTTCAGAGTAGAGAGTGTTCAGCAGCAACACGGCTTCAGGTTTTCCAGTGTAACACTTCTAATTCCTACCTCTAGAAGAATAAATTACCTTATTTTAAAATTTAAAAAAAAAAACGTTTTGGGGAGGATCTACCAAATTCCCTGACCTCCTTCACAGCCGGGTCTCAGTAAGAGTTTTGCTGGTACAGTTCAGGGGGTAGAAACAAGCAGGGTGCAGGCTTGAAATATCTTGCGTTACTGCTGCCACCGAATCATGTCTCCTGAGATTACCACTTCACTATATGCTTCTAAAAGGGTTATCAAATCAAAGTTACCAAAATATACTTATAAAATTATAAGATCTGCATCCTTTTCTAGCACATCTAACAAGAAAATTGATTTAGTTATATCATTCAGACTGGAATCATCTGGTAGTGACCTGTGCTGGAGAAGAAGACACCATGTTTAAAGATTTACTAAGAGAAGGATAGTTTTGGTGACTAGAGCGTGGGTCTGACATTAAGGGAGCTGGAGCTGTGACATGGGCCTCCTGCCTGAACTTGGGAAAAGCTCTAAATAACTCTTCATTTTTTATTTCCTATCGATAATAAGTGTGTTCATGTTTCCTCTTACACTTCACTAATCTTGGCTCTGTAAAACATTTGGGACAAGTGACTGTTTCCGCAGCAGCCAGCACAGTGTTTATGGATCACCGGTTGTTACCATAAGGAAAACACTAATACCATGACTTGCTATGCCACTTGTTATAAGACAGCATTACGCATACTGACTAGAAACTAATAGGATGTGGCTGAAAACTTAGAAAAAAATACATTTCTTCTCTACTCCAAAAACTCCAGTATGAAGCCTTACATTCAGATAGAAATTTAAATACCTTGTTAGTGCAAAGTGAGGTGTCTGGGGGAATCAAGAATAGATTAACCCTCCAGGTAAGGCACCTCATGAGGAAAATGGGGTGAACCCAGCTAAGGCCAAAAGGCGAGAAAGCGTAGTAGGCACAGAGCGGCAAACAAACCAGTTCAGAAATATATTGACTGACCGGATGAAACAGTGTCCTGGGATCCAGTTGCAATACCTGGAGGTGTTTCTTTCACTCCAGGTCCCACACTAAGAAAGCGTGTGGCCTATTTCTAGGCAAGCCCCCAACCAGTCCTAGTGCCAGGCGAGAACATCAGCAAACAGCTGCTTTCACCGCTTGCTTTCTTCCACTTCTTCTAACCCTTCTGTAACTAGTTGTGGATACACAGGCAGCATGCCTATTCAGGTCTTCGCAGAGGCAAATTGGTCTATGAAAATGATCCTGTTCATTCAAGCTGGGCTCTGCTTTATGCATCATTGGGTGGCTTTATTGCTTTCCCTTAAGCTAGCCAAAATAGTGAAAGGGACTTAACTGTATAGCTCTAGCCTGCCCTGTAGCTACTGCATATTGTCCTGGTACCACATCTTTCTGGAGCAGAGGTGGCAACTGGTACCTATGTTAGGTTAAAAAAAAGCAATCAAGTGGAACTAAGTGGAAATTGAGGAATTTGGGTATAGTACAATATTTGGCCCTACAAAGATTCATGTTTCACCAACGCAAGCTTCCCCTTCTGTATCTCAGCCTCGAGCTGAAACATAATTTATTTTTCATTCAGTCTGGTAATCTGCACTGGTATATGACTTTGAAACCATCCCAACATTAAGGCCATATCAATATATCTTGTTATAAATACATAGTGAATTGAAGACATTGAGGCAATTTTTAATTGAAGGGGTTGAGGCAATATTACAGTTGCCCTAAAATGTCAGCATAAAAACTTTAATCATTTTGTAGGGAGAAAAGAACTTACGGCAAAAATATTTTCAACTTCTGTATTGTTTTAATTTGTCTTCTGTGAGCCACCTTTTAAATTGGCCCATTATGTGAATCAGCTGCCTTTAGTGACACCTAAAGCAGGCATATCTACTTGTAACGAACGCAGCTGGTAAGGTACGCAGTAAGCAACCATGTCCTTGAGGAGGAGATTGACTGAGCATTTTTCGGCACAAACAAATGTTATTCTACCTCCTGCGGGAAGTTTGTTTACTTACAGTGATGCACGCAAATGCATTTGCAGTTTGGGCAAATGCATCTAGAGGCCAGAGAAACTTCACCCCTGAACAAAAGCAGAGAAATACTTGATTTTTTTTTTTTCTCTGCCAAAACTGATTTACCAAAAATGGTGTCTTTGTTGTCCCAGAACTATGGCCAACTTTGACCCAAATCTGTGGAAATAAATGCTGCTGGAAAGAAGTACAAAGAAAGAACACGGATATAGATTTACAAAGCTGGAAAAAGAACACGTGAAGCTTATCAAATAGCTTAGCTGTTAGAGCATTCCTTTGCTGTAGGCAAGACATGCTGATGGTCCTTGTGTGGTGAGGCTCATAGGCAGCACCTCCCTCCATAGACTGCAGCTGGCAAAGAGAAGGGGGAGTTGGTGACAATGACAATGATACACAAATGGAGATGGTTTAAGACAGCTGCATCAATCTCTAAGCTCTAGACCGTTCGGTTTTTTTGTTGTTTTCACAAGTTTAGGGAAAGATGGAAGCCCTCCTCCTCCTGTTTTGCAAGATCAACTGCAGAAGAACTGTTATTTTTATTATGTACATATTCTTTTGGACTTAAAATGGTAAATGCATCTATAGCAAGGCCAGAGGTATCTAGTTTTATTTCTCAAGGACTCTCAGACAGTAGCAAAGCCTTCTGCCTTCCTTGTGCATGCCAGCAGGCAAGTGTCTGTGAGCCCAGCACTGTAGGAAACCCATGAGCCAAATCAGCTGCAAACAGTGGCCTCACGAGCATTTGTTTGGGAGCCCTTCTCTGGGTGCCCAACGATCAGTTAGCCTTGCAGTCTCAAGCAACAAGGATAAGTATCTGTGGCAGTGAATTACCAAAACTAGTTCCTGGGTGCTGAGAACATGGCCTCTTTCACCTCACAGGGGACATGTCAAACAGCAAGATACCTAGGCACTGAGTTCAGAAGGTCCTCGAGTTTGGATCACAAAAAGCCTCATGACCTCCTCATTAAATTCAGTAAAAATAGTACTCAAGTTCCTGGTTTTATGATTACGCTGAATTTTAGAGAGAAACCTCTAGGGAAGTGTCACAAAAAGAGAGTCTTGGCACCACAGGAGGGTGTGCCTTGGGTTTCGTTATCTTCATTTGACATTGCAAAGAGTTGCAGGCAGAAAAAGAATATGTGGGAACAAAATCACTGCAAATTTGTGCATTGATTAAACCTGTCTCTAGAGCTACCTAGGTCTTTCTATAACTAAAGGTGTTTTAATCATTTAACTGCTGTTGGGTTTCAAGGCGTCCCTAACACCCTTATACAATAAAGTCAAAACAGCAGAAGGAAGATTATTTTATTCTTCCAGTAAAGGAGCTAGAGGGTTACTTGAATTCAGAAAGAAATACATTGTAATTCTGAATATAAATTACATATTGTGAGAACACTTCCTACATTAGATTAGTCCTTTCTTAAGACAGAGGGCAGAGTTTGGTTTCCTTCGGTTTCTTCTTTGGAAAGGGTTTCTGCCAAGTCAGATTTGCAAAGGCACACAACAGGGCTATTGCATCTTTTTATAAATCATGCTAAGTTCATATCAGGCAAATGTACAAATCTACTGCTTGGCATTGTACTCTGTACTTTGAGTGAGCCACGTGCCATGGGTGTGTTCAAGTGAAAAATACTGTGTTGATTTTGGACACTTTATGCTTATATAGATGCATTTTGGCCTGTGTGGGCCGGAAGAGAAAGCAATGACCTGAATAGTCAAGCATGAATCTCAGTTAAAACATTTACACAGCTGAGACCAGGAATCTCTCCTGTGCATAAAAAAAACAGTTGAAGCTGTGAAATGCTTTCCAACGTATCGCTGCCTGAAAGAGCAGCGTGAGGGAAGGCTGGTCTGGAGATTACATTTGGAAGGAACAGAGAGATGTTTCCATTCCCATCACTGGCTGGTGCACAGCTCTGGTTTTTCTTCCTCCCTTTCATTGAAGTTGCTGTCTATCAAAGCAGAGCAAAAATAATAATAAATTTGTCATGGTTTAACCCCAGCCGGCAACTAAACCCCACACAGCCGCTCGCTCGCTTCCCCCCGGTGGGATGGGGGAGAGAATCAGAAGGGTAAAAGTGAGAAAACTTGTGCGTTGAGATAAAGACAGTTTAATAGGGAAAGCAAAAGCCGTGCATGCAAGCAAAGAAAAATAAGGAATTCATTCACTGCTTCCCATCGGCAGGCAGGTGTTCAGCCATCCCCAGGAAAGCAGGGCTCCATCACGCCTAATGGTTACTTGGGAAGACAAACATCATCACTCTGAACGTCCCCCCCCTTCCTTCTTCTTCCCCCAGCTTTATATGCTGAGCATGACGTCATATGGTGTGGAATATCCCTTTGGTCAGCTGGGGTCAGCTG
>NW_008796215.1:274896-284841 GCF_000699145.1 Aptenodytes forsteri | reverse complement strand
GTCAGCACTGCTCAGCAGTAACGAAAACATCCCTGTGTTATCAACACTGTTTCCAGCACAAATCCAAAACACAGTCCCGTACTAGCTACTATGAAGAAAATTAACTCTACCCCAGCCAAAACCAGCACAAAAATATTCTGAATAAGCCACTAAATTTTCATTTTCATACAGTGATAGAATTGCTTCTATAATTAACAACTTGTCCCTCCTTTTTTGCCAGAAAAGTTTGTGTACATGTTTATGTTTATGTTTATGTTTATGTGTACATACATATATGTACATACATGTATGCACAGATACACACATACTATGATGACAAGTATTAGGTTCAGACTTTCCCCTAGAAATTAACCCACAGGAGGAAAAAGCCTCTCTGTAGACAGTTCCTGTGCATCACACAGCATTTGGGGAGCCCAACATGTTTTGAAAAAATGAGGTGGCAACCTGAATACTCACATTGCGACCAGGGCCTCACGTACTCTCTGCGGAGCCCTTAGAGAGGCTGCAGGAGTTTTTAAGAGAGCTCTTTACTCTCAGTGGATTTGGATTCTGTGGAAACAAAGGCAGTTGAAAACTTTAGATCTTTTATTTTGTGGAAGGCCATCACCCTTTGCATGGAAGATAAACGAATCCCTGTCACTCATTCTCTCAGCAGCCATCCTTTGAGGGGATGTGACAGCTCATGGAAATAACCCTGCACAGAAAGGCCTGGGACAGGATGAGCAGAATGTCTTCTCAAAACTAAACCACCGAGCGATTGCAAGGTACCGCTTTAGCAGTCACCTGAGACTGTTTGAGGGTGGCCAGTAGAACAGCCCTGCCTTGCTCCCAGCCATGGGTCCCCACCACATCCCTTGTGCTGGCATCATTAAATCACGGACCTGCATCACCTCATTGATCCATCTGGTAATTTCTGCATTACCTCTGTGTTTTGTAGGGTTGCCTTTCAGCTAGAGCGGGCCAGAGTAAGGAGTACGTGCCTGGAAGTGGTGGAGGAGAGCAGGTCCACTCCTGTCACAGTAGCGATGTGGTTTTAGCTTGACTCAAACCCTGTGTGAAACTGCACTCATGGGCAGAAAGAACCCAAGCAGAGGCTTGGCCAAGAACACTACAGTTAAACCCCCTCTATACTTACAACTAGCAAAAGTGCATTTTTAGTGCTAAAACACTCACTCTTATCTCCTGGATCTGACTTTTCTTTTTTATGCTGAAGTAAAGACTGAAGTAGTTGAAAATACAGCCGCTTCTCTCTTGCAATATTCTGTCCCTATGAACATGCTAAACACTGAGACAGCACCAATTCAAAGTGCCAGCTACAAAGTCACTAATGCAACTTTCTGAAATAAATCTTAACGCTGTCTGGAGATCTCCCATCCAAGTATTAATGAGGCCCAGCCTTTCTTAGCTTGTGAGCTTCCACAGCGCGGCTGTTGCAAGCCAACCAAAATGTTATCTTAAACATACTTTGAACCAGGGTAACTTACTGCCCTCCTGTCTGTGCACTGTAGTTCAGTGTGTTGCATTACTTCAGATGTCACCAGTTTCTGCTCCAAGTATAAAGAGGTGCTCTTCTTCTGCTCTTCTTTCACTAATAGAAATTTGCAGTGCAATGTACACAAGCACAAAAAAAAAAAAAAAAAGGAAGAAATTATTGCTTCACAGGCTTCTACCTGTGAGAGATGGAGAAACAAGGAAAAACAGAAAATGGAGAGACAAGTTAAAGAAGAAACTACCTCTCAGACAGTATTCATAAACTTCTGAAAGTCTTTGAGATACACTACATTGAGGGGATTGGTCTGAAGAGCCAGTACAGAAAATTGTGACAAAAATATGTTAAAATACATTGTGTGATTCTCTAACTCAAATATAAGTATTTTGCAAATTCTGTTGAAATGCATGAAGTTAAACTTATATAACTGTTCTCAAAATATTGTACATAAGAATTTAGCTACTCCCATGTTTTCAAAATTAAAAGTAATACTGTGTTATTTTTCTAGCAAATTCACATAAGATACTGGCATTATAGAGAAAGTCAGTACCATGTATCTTAAACAGCTGTCATGAAGGATTGTCTGTATAGCAGTGAGGAGTGGGGAAACGGTATTTCTGTCATGAGGCATTGTATAATTTTATTTGGATTTTCTAACAGTTAGCATGTGTTACTGACAACACAAATTAAGTGTTCACTGATGAAAAGGAAGGCAGTAAGAAAAATACAGATATAGTAGAACATCATAGTTTTGTTATTTTGAATAACAATCATAACAGGAAAGTCAAAGAAACTTTACAAAGGAAAAGTGACCTTCAGTCTTTCCTAGAAACATACACCAGAGAAAAACACCTAGAAATGACCTCTCTATATCAACTTAATAGTCAAGATACATTCAATTATGGGTTCTAAATGTGCATCAGGCCTTGTAGTCTATCTAATAAACCCCGTCATCTACACAATAAGCACAGATAGCTGTACCCGGCAAGAAATTTATCATTACTATAGTGTGACATTACTGTAGTTGCAAAGTATGCAAAATATGCTTAGGATACGGTGACATAGTATTACTAGAGAATATAGGAAGGCAAACACATGAAATATCTGCAGTATCTCTGACAGTGCTCAGATTCTTCCCATCTGCAGTGGACGTCATGTCAGTGCCGGACTCAGAGTCGATATGGCCGTTGCCGTCCCCTGTTTGGCACGTTTCCGCCTACCTGGGGAGATCCTATTAAGGAAGAAATAGTCGTGGCCGATGAGTCAGCTCTGCTGCTATTGTGGCTGGTAGGATCAAAGGAACAGATGAGCTCCAGGAAGTTCGCACGCTGCGTATGACACAACACAACGCAAAGGCTCTTCGACTTAATATAATGAACCACTAAAAATATACTAGTGTTGTAACAACTCCAGAAAATAGCTAGTGTACACAAATCTAAAAATATTGGTCCTATTCTCTCACCACAGGATACCAATAACGTCAGTGGGAGCCCACTTAAAGATAGTGGGAAGTCTATGGGAGTTACTCACATCCTGCATGAGTCCATGTCTCCTTGAAATCCGCAGCCATTCCTTTAGGACCGCTACTTGTTGTTATTTACCAGGCTGTGACATTCGACTTGTTTATGCTTTCCCATTCTCTTTTAACTCGTGCTTTTCCTTAAGAGAAATCATCTGAGAGTGATTTAAGCTTTAGTTAAAGTAGACTTAAAAGTTTGGGACCCCACAGAAGTAAAGCCCTAGGAGTGATGAACTTTCTAATTTCTCCCCAATACCCTTTTATCTCAAGGCAGTGCTGTTATTTAACACGTGACCAAGACTGGTTTTCACTGCATTTTCTTTGTTCGGGGGTGTTTTCCTTTTTTTCTTGAGAGGTCTCAAGAGCTTGGTCCTGAAACAGCTGACCTCTAAAGGAGTTTGGGTTTGAGCTGACATCTTTTGTCTTCTCTCTTTTAAGAAATCCTCAGTGTTAAAAACAGCTGTATATAGAGTATTGCCTTACTTGCTTCTGTGTGTGTGTGTGTATTGCCTCTTATATTTCCCATGTTCAGACACACAATACCTTTTTTCCTCTGCTTTGCTTTCTGCAATCCCAGATGGCAAAACCAGTCTCTGTTCTCAATGCTGAAAGCATGCTAGTTTGCTTTCTAGGTAAGAAGCAGTATACCAGAAGCTGGAAAATTAAATCACAAAACATATATCCCCCATTTGGCATGCCAAAAAATTATAGCAACTGTAAAAGAACCATTATAGCAATATGTAAAGGTACTGTGTCATAGTACCATTGCTCCTGTTCAGAAATAAACACACTGTCTTTGCTTCACTCTAAGGGAGCACTTACGTACAGAGGTTGTTCTGTTGACTTCAGCAGAGTCACTTCTGGCTATCACCAAGACACAACAGGCCACAGTCAGGACTTAATGGAACAGCAAGAAGCCATCCAGTTAATGGTACATCATTTCATTACGGAAAATAGTCCCCTTATAAATCATTTGCGTGGACTTAGTGTCCTACCATATTATGTTTCTTTGGCACTCTCCATTTTTAGGTGATGTGCATTGCCACACAGTTGCATAACCTTAAATTTGGGAGATATTATTCTTTTCCATTAACATTGGCTCAGTTTCTGCCCTGCATTATTTTTCATGCAACTGTTGCTGAAGTCAGTAAGGTTACATTGCTGCACGAAATGAGATAGGATCTCATTTATCACATTGTCAAGATACCAGCAATAGCCTTAAAATTATAGTGCTTTTATTATACCACATCAATGTGTCTACTGATTTAATCTGGATATTATAAATATCATGCCAGTAGAATTTGCCTTGGATGATTTGCATATTGCCAGGACTTTCTGTTTCAGATAAGGTTAGGAGGTAATAAGCCTTCTGCTCAGTGTTTTCTATTGGTCTGAAATGATAAACAGTGAGTAAAAAATTGTATAATGCTGACAAAATTCTGGGTAACAATGAACGAAGCTTTGTTTCCAGTGCTCTTCTCTCTTTGTTTTTGTGGGAAACTAAACAAACAGCTTCGAAAAAGCACCTGAGAACTAATCTCCCCATGTGGATGTGACTCAGGTAGCTGACTTATGTTGAAATAAATGCCACAAATACCAGGTCTGCTACTCACCAACTCGCAATATGGCTGTGTCCTTCATCAGGGCAGCCGTATGCTCAGTTAAAACACGTAATTAAAACTGGTCACAACAGAGAAAGTATTATATGCCATCATAGCCCCTGAGGAGAGGTAAACTCATTGAGACCTGGCTACCGTTAGGAGGTAGGAGGGAAAGGATGGTGGGACAGATTAATATATCAGTGTGGCAAGAAAAGGATACCAGCCTCAGTAGACTACATCAGCTTTTGCTCATTCACTGAGTATCCTGTGTTCTTCTGCCACTATGGGATGGATAGTGCCAGGTTTCTGTGCTTTACTCCTGCAGAGCTCTTCTACAGCTTATCAAACCTTTCAGCAAAATTCAGATTGCATCAGATGTAACACTGGATTGCCTTTTTCTTTTGTTTTAATCTTTATTTCTGTGAAGAATGATTTGATTTCCAGAAACGCACATCTTCTTGATCAGTTTTATCATAAGCACAGCAGAATGTGTATAAATATAGAAGCCTGTTTGTTTCAAGATATTTTTTCCACACTGCATCCGGTCAATGGTTTAGATTAGAATTTAGGGAGTTGAATGAAAACAGGGCTGGGGCACTGGATCAGCTGTGAAGGGTGGGGAAGGAGCGGTCTTCCCATTATTTGAATTGTCTGCCTTCTTTACGTAAATTAATAGCTATGCTCCAAACAGCGAAAAAGTCATGAGTGTTTAGCAGCCAGTGGATTATTTTTAAATACCTAATTTGAAAATTATTTCCTCCTTATTTTTTTAAGAATGTATGTCTTATAGGTCTTTCCACAATCACCCAAAGATTGAATTTGGGATTTTCAAATATATGTGCTATGATTTTCCTTAGGTGATTTTTATCTCCAGGTCACATGGACACTTACTTTCTTGAAGAAACCAGAAATACGTTTGGGCTCAAGGGGCCTTAATTGTACCTGTTCATCCTTGGGAACATAATTTGAGTTACAGAGAAAGGAAAGAATTTACCATAAATAAAGTTTATCAGGATGATCTATTTCTTATCTTACTGGTGTTTTGAGCAAAATTACATAGACTTCACAACTCCAGCTGAAATGGAAAAAGTCAGTAAAAAGAAAGGAAAAGTCACAAGAGATTTAGAATATGCCTTAACTCTTTCTTTAGCAGCTACCCTTAGGCACAGAATCAGAGGAGTGAAGAACAGGAGAGGAGGCCTTTAACACCACCTGAAACATTGTGTGTGTTCCAGGATCACACATACGAATTTGAGAATGACACAGCTTTCATCCTTATTCTGCTCTACACGGCATCTCCACGGAGACAAATCCTTGTGTTTTAGGCTTTTTTGGGCAGGGCTCCCTTTTATATTATTTTGCACCTTGGTTAAGGAGGTCTAGGGTCTCCGAGCAAATTTTTTCCCCAAAAAGAAATTTCCAGCCTGAGAAACTGCCAAGTGCTTCCTCCAAATTTCTAGATGTGCTAGTCAGGCAACTGTAAACTAACCGTCCAGGTTCTGCCATCTTAGCCATCAGATCGCTGCCAGCATCCCCAGATTCATCAATAGCCAAAAAAACCTTTCCGAAAGTATGACTAGAATACGCAGGTCTGATCCCCACCCGTTTCAGGAGGCTGGAGAACTAGAGAAGGCCCAGCAAAGGACAGCAAGGATGAGCAAAGGTGTGTGTGCTTCCACCACACAAGTAGCATAGACTAGAAGCCCTCCATCCAGAAAAGGCATGATTGAGGGGAGATATGGGAGAAGCCTCTAAATTCATAAATGGGAAGAGAGAGACAGCAGTTAACCATTAGTCACTAAGTTTTACAACACAAGCGACAGGGCACAAAAAATGACATTAGCAGGTTGGGGGGGGAAAAGCTCTGTTTTATTGGGCATCATATAGTAACTTTGCAGAGCTTATTGCCATGGGACAGTGAGGAGAATGATATTCAAATAGGTTCAAAGAGACACTGGACAAATTCACGCCGGAAAGCTGTATCAGTAGGACATGACTGTCCGTATTGAACAGCCAGCTCAGGAAGTCCCTGAAGAGCTGATTACCCAAAATGGGAGGCCAAACAAGGAAATGAATAATGTTGCACATCCTCAGTTTTATACTCTCCCATAAACATCTGCTGCTGGCCGCTGCTGGAAACAGAAGACGCGCTAGGTGGCCATTTGATTTTCTGTACTGCATTCTACCTCCTCCTCCTTTTCTTGTGGCATATTCTCCATCTTTAAAAGGATCATCTTTAAAATTTGTAAAAGGCCTGTGATGCATTATTCTTTTCTGAAAACCAACATAAAGGCTGTACAGATCTGGGTAAATTAAGACACACTTCTTACACTCTGCTGCTCTTTCCTCATTGTTGGCTAGGGTTCCTTGTGTATTACACCAGTGTCTTCTCAAGATTTCAGGTCACCTCAGATTTACATGGCTTACATTGTCTACCTTTGAGTCTTGCAATGAGATTCTTGCAGCTTTAGCATGATCCTCCCCTAAAGGCGTATGCCCCTTTCCCCTTCCATCTTCCCTAAGACTTCTGTCTCTGCAGGTCCTTCTGAGGTTTACATGCTGACTCAAACACCTGGCTCCTTCTCCTCCCTCTGCTTCCTCGAGCCCTTGTTCTTCACAGACAAGTTTCAGAAAAATGGATCTAACCAGGGAGCAACTGCTCCTTTGTTCTTCCTGAGCCCGGTACAACCTAAACACAGGCACCCATTAATGCCGAGTCTATTCCTAGGCAGAGGCACTAGTGGCATTCACTCCTCCCTTAACCTATAGAGTGTCAGCTTGGAGCCTAGTAAAAGGTTATCATAACACTTAAAGATAAAAGCAGTTCTGAAAAACAAAGAATGTATATCTGTTCCCCATATAAAATTTAAAATATAAGCATCATCATACAAACCTAAAGCTTGCCCCTACTTGCAGCAGCAATACATTGTATTTGGGCATAAGCAGTTGCTATGGGGCCTGATCCAACTCCCACGTAAGTCAGTGGGAGCCTTTAAATTCACTTCAGTGGGAGTGAAGCCTCAGCACTTTGTTATTTTGTGAACATTGACATTATATGCTATGAAAATGATGTTTTAGTTTTCAATATAAAACCAAGCAATGTCAGTGACAGACTGATTCTTGAACAGGGGCCCTCAGTGCTACCTGAGTAGTATTGAAAATAATAAGTACAATTCATTGCAAATCTGTTTGTTATTCCTAGTGTAAAAATAGATCAGTCCAGCCAATGGGATTAACTACTCCATTATTTCTTGGCTGGTTTCTTTATTGTTGTTGTTGTTTTTAAATAGTTTTCCTGTTCTGTTGTTACAGATGAATTCTGGTAAATATTTATTCTTACACTTGCCGTAAACATATTCCTTTCCT
Organism: Aptenodytes forsteri; assembly: GCF_000699145.1. Taxonomy (NCBI): domain Eukaryota; kingdom Metazoa; phylum Chordata; class Aves; order Sphenisciformes; family Spheniscidae; genus Aptenodytes; species Aptenodytes forsteri. The sequence goes on along the minus strand of NW_008796215.1, from coordinate 276,866 downwards.
GGTGGGGCACTGCACAGCTCCAGATGTGCAGAACTGAACCTTTTCAAAAACAAAGGGTGTCCCAAGTGTAGCCACACAACAGAGAGGGGGCAAAAGGCTTGTTGCATCTTTAAGAAGTTGCTGCGTGCGGCTTTGCTGAATGCAGCCGTCTTGGATCTTAGGGATGTTTGACTTGGCCGCAGCTGAAAAGAGTTAGGATGAAGAATTGCAGACAGGAAAAGGGTAAAATCTTGCCTCTCAAAAAGTCTTGATTAAGTTTGAGTGCATTTCTCCTTACACTTACTAAGATCAGACTCTCTGAGCTGAAACTGCCACAGTTCATAGCCGGGCCTGTCACTGTCCTTTGGAGGGGTGGTGGGAGTGTGCCGTGAGTGTCATCTGCGTGGGGAGCTCTCCCAGCCCCTGGTCCCTGACATTAGGACAACCTGCTGAGTTGAGCAGGAGGGACCCAGGGCGCAGGGCAGGAGCTGTGAGCATCCTGAGGCACGCATGGAAAGAGCTGTGGGCATCCTGGGGCACGCAGGGCAGGAGCTGTGAGCATCCTGGGGCAGGCAGAGCAGGGAACTGGCATTGCCCCTGGGGTGCTGACGCCAGCCCTTCCCGCAGCAGCCCTGGGCAGGTGCAGCCGGTGTGCGCACACCGAGTCCCTGCATGAAGTGACTTGTGTCATTAGCCTTGCCACCAGATCTGATGCCCCAAACTGCTTCACCCTCCCTCCTCTCCCCATCTACTGCTGTTCATCTGAGGGCCTGCCTTCTTCCCTGGCTAGGGCCATTCCTGCTTATTACAGCTCTGCTCCCTTCAGCAGTCCCGTTTCTGGCACTGGGGGGGGATCACTTGTCCCGCAGAGCTGACTGGCTGCAAGAACAGCAACTGAAGGAGCAAGAGCTATGTTACCCAAGCAAGTCATCCTGCACAGTATCCAGCCATGTGCTGGTGACACAGTATGCGAACAAGTGCAGTACCGCTGGGGTACCCACAACTTCATTTTCATCAGCGCACCTGGCTTGTCCTATCTTGACGATGTGCCTAGTCTTCTTGAAGGGAAAGGGACCAGCGTCCCACCGGAGAAATGTGTGCTGAGTTACATGCACCCAACTGTGAGAGGATTTGGGCTGAAATTGTGTTTAACTCACTGAAGAAGATAAATTCTTCCTTTTGCCTTTTTGTGACAAATGAGTGGCACATTGACCATTTGCAGCCAGAACAGACTTCCAGGGCCTTTTGGGTGCCTTGAACATAACTACCAGTAGAATTTGAGTAGTAGCAGATCAGGGCTAGCATTATCTTATGGAGGTCAGGCCCGAGATGTAGCCACCTGCCCCCTCCAGACCTGGCTGAGCAGGACTGGCCTCACTCCGCTGGCCTGAACATGAAGGACTTAATCCCTCGTGAGTGTCCTCTGCAAAACACAGGGACCTAAGGAAGCAACCCACAGAGATATGTAAAGAAGCGTTTGTTCTTGACATGACCATGCATATTCACGAGAAGAAAAAAAAATTTCCCTGCTTTCATTATTAATACGCATGACTTGGCTGCAGAAACCTAATTTTTTGCCTAAAAAGGGGAGCAAGGTCATTGCCTTCTCTCAGTGGTATTTCTCCATATTTTCTGGTGCCTTGAAAAACAGCAAAAGCCAGGTGGAGTCATACCCCCGCCTAGGCAAATATTATACAACTGTTTGTTACATGAACAAAGTGGCTGACAGATGACCTTCTAAACATACCTAAGTTACTGTTTCCTAGTGCACATACACATTGAAGCAGGAAACAGACTTCCAGAACATGAAAGCAAGATTTGCTTGCTTATCTCATTGTATTCTAATGTGATTTGAGTTAAACAAAAGACAACTATGGGCTTTGTTATCTTAATTATTCTGTACAGCCAATATAGAGCAGGATCGCACTGCATGATTAAACATAAATCTTTGTCGTGGTTTAACCCCAGCTGCCAACTAAACCCCACACAGA
>NW_008796215.1:228894-274652 GCF_000699145.1 Aptenodytes forsteri | reverse complement strand
CTTCTTGTGCACCCCCAGCCTACTCGCTGGTGGGGTGGGGTGAGAAGCAGAAAAGGCCTTGACTCTGTGTCAGCACTGCTCAGCAGTAACGAAAACATCCCTGTGTTATCAACACTGTTTCCAGCACAAATCCAAAACACAGCCCCGTACTAGCTACTATGAAGAAAATTAACTCTACCCCAGCCAAAACCAGCACACTCTTATTGGCTTGCAAATTAGTAACATAATTCCATAAATCGCACAGAATACAGGAAATATTTTTCCTAACGGCCTGTCCTGACTAAGGACAGCTTTGTTCAGACCTATGTCGCATAATGGGATAAGAAGAGATCCACAGATAATATTCACCTGGTATTCAGGTGCTGCCTGTCAGTTCTGCACGTATTTTCTGCATATCTCTTAGCTGGGGGTTTTGGAACTGATCTGACTGTATAAATAGTTGTATTTTATGATATGCAGTGAAATTAGGGTTCAGTGCAGAGCATGTGGGAGTCCTTCTACAAGTCTGGATTTGTCCTGTGTACTTACTCTCTTAACACTTTTTAGAGAAGCTAGCAATGAAATACTGTGATACTCACTGAATAACTGTGGGGTTTAGGAGGAGAACAGTTTGTGCCTTGTCAGGCTGGAGTGTTTTAAGATATTTTATTTGCAGGTATTGAGAGTTAGACTCTTTCAAGTATTAGTTATGGGTCAACTAGAGCTTAATTTCAGCTAAGATGGAGGAAGATGGGTGATAAGTGGAGAAAAACTGAAAAAAGCTGGATTTTTAAAAATGTGAGAAATTTCAAATTAATCTGAGAAGATCTGCAAAGGAGAGATTAAATTCTGCCAGCTCCGGTCCTAGAAATAATCCTCTGTAAATGTACCAAACTAGTCACATGAGCCAAATTTTACTTGCAGACTCTTTCCTCAGATGTGTTCCCACCCGTCCGGTAGTTTTCTTTTTAAATATTATTTCCACTAAAAAGGCTAAAACACATTTGGCTTTTCTGATTACACATATGTGATGGTGTGATGCTTTTTTATGATGTTTTTTCAATATTCATGACAGACAGTCCCACCCTCTAGGCTGTAACTCCCTTTGATTTCAGGTGAGATTTCTGCGTAATGATCAGGCCCTGGGGTGTTTGGCTCATCAGTTGCAACGTAATCAGCTAAGAAAATTTTGAATTGATAAGAAGCAGGAATAATGGCACAGACTGCTGGCATAGCAAATACATTTCAGGGTGTATGTGTAAGAAAAATCGCTCCCTCAAAAAAAACAAATAGAAAGGTAATTAATGTTGTGTATGCTACTGTGTCATCCAGTCACAATAAAAGACTCAAGGAGAGATTCAGACAATGTTGTCAAATGTCAAACCAGTCCAGCAACTGTTTCAAGTTGCTGAGAGAAAGTTAATGAGAGAAAGTAAATTCCCAACATTCTATGGGACTGAATCCTCAAAGAGTTTGTGTCCATGGAGGAAGTCCTACAGATCTAGCACAGAGCTTTGAAATCAGCTCCCTGTGCCTGGACATCTGCATCCCAACATCTCCGGCCACCTGAAGGCACCCCAGTGATGTCAGGTAGATGCCGCATGGGCTTAAGGATAGGCCAGTAGGGAAACCGCTGTAGCGGTGGTTCACAGGTAATGGACCACTTATGATACTCAAAGTTGTAGACCAGATGATCCAAAACTGGCCCACAGAACTATATGAAACAACTATGTAATAGTTCTAAGGTTTGATGAGAAAGGAGCACCATGGTATGAAAGAATTTTGTAAGATGCCATTAACTCATCCAAGTAGCTGAAGTCCCCTGTTTTGGGCAAAGCATCCCCTGACTGAATGTCTAGACTTAACTGTTGTGAACCAGTGAGCCTCATCCCAGTACTTACACTGCATCTCTTAAGTTTGAGCAAGGTTTCTCAGCAAAGTCATTTTGGATGGCTTCTAAATTCAAGTCAAAGGCCTAGAGGAGAAGTCTTCCCAGGGAATAGCAACAAGTAATCTTAATGAAGCCAGATGACATAACATATAGCTTCCCTTCTGTTACAGAAATCTTACACAGCATCAAAGACTGTTTCTCACTTTTGTAATAAAATGTTTTCTGTCCAAATGCTGGACAAAAAGCATCCAGTCTCTGAGGCTGTTTTAAGGTGGCTTTTAGCCACCAAAGCTCCTGGTGTTTCTTTAGAGCATTTTCGTTTTCTGAACAGGATAAATGATGTCACTTATCGATTGCCAAACCTATTTCATAATTTCAATAACCTCCAGGGACCTGATTAAATCTGAAATACTTTGGCCTATTTTAAAGGAAGTCTAATCGTGTTTTTAAGTCAGCCTTGGAACACATGATTCTTTATTAACCTAATAAGCCTCCATTATCCCATTCCCAAAGTTCTATTCAAGCCCTGTATTTAGTGTAAAGTACCGTGCACTGGTTAATTAGAGCATATTATCTTGGATGAAAATGCTGAATCTTATTCTGCAGAGTCAGTGCTTGGAGAATTTGTTAATACGCTGCGTGTACCCAGATTGGTTCTTATCTGAGCCTTGGCATGTGTTAGCAGTGCAATTACCTACTTGCAATTGCTGCCTGCTACTTGGCAAAGGGGAATGCTGAACAGAGGGTTATTTCACTAAAGATAGAAAGTGACTCATTTTGATTACTCAGTCATGTCGTCTCCTACTTATGCATGCACAATGGGAAAGTCTGATGGTACCAGAGAAAAGAGAAGCAGCATGTGTTCAAGTCACTTCTCTTATTCACCATTTAGTTGTAGCAAAACTAAAAAGCCAATAATTATAATATAACAAGAGCGAGTAATAAGACATTTCACCTTTGCACTTTTAGAAGGCGAATCTGAATTTAAAGGGAAATGGCAAGTTAAATATGGCAAGAAGTAAAGGATGTAGATAACTCAATTTCATTTTTGTTTACCACAGTTTCCAGTCAGCTTGGCTTTCTGGTCTTTGTCTTTCTGTTAGTGTTGCAAAAAGGAGAAGTGTTTTTGTCCAAACAGCATCCTGCTTTAAATTAGTGTAATACATTTTACGTTAAAAGTGCATTTATAAAATACACTCTTCCTAATCTAGTCTGGGAAGGTTAACATTTGTAAAGCCTTCTACTGACTTGGTAGCCCCAGTCCCACATTTAAGTGACCCAGGCCTATGGAACTCTACTGAGACTCACAGACTTTCAAAACTATCCCTTACAGACATATTCCATTATTTTAAAAGATCTTTCATGAAACTGCTCACCAACTATGTCCCATTTTCCTACTGAAAAAAGTATTATTAAACTCAAAATTTTGCAGCACTAAAAACTATGTCACTAAAAAGTCAGAAGTAAACTGTTTGCCTCTACAATAATCTATTCTGATTGGTGGTCCGTTCATTAAAACATTGTTATGCATTTTCAATGTTAATTAATTTAGTAATGCTCCCTTAATCTAATGCAACCTTATTTCAAAAATTGGGAAACTATTTCCATTAAATGTTTCATTTCCTCCCCGTAAGGTTTAGACTAATGGTGTCATTCGAAATGCATGCGTATTTGTGGTTATACATCTGACAAACTTCTGACAATGGCACATTAATGTAACAGCAACATTTAAAACGAACATTGAGACAACGCATTTCGTGCCCTCCTATCACACAGCATACACAGTAGACATTTTAGTCTGGGAAAGAAAATAATAAATCTCTATGCCCTTCGTGATTTTAAAATAAAATAGTCTATTTCAGCTCTCGTGACATCAGTAGTAGTACATCAAGTAAAACAACGGCAGTTTCAAAACCATAAAGTGAAAACCTTCAAATGATTTTCTAGAACTTTTTGAAATAAAACACTTCCTTAAAAAAAAACACGTCAACCCTGAGTTACCAGGAAAGCCCCCTCAGATAGTGACTACACTGATGGTACACGCTTCTTGACCTTTCACTAATGCGCGGTGGCTATTCCAAAACCTTCTACGGTAAAGTTCACGCCTCCCACTGCTGAGACTGCTTTCCTCACTGAGTCCCGACTCCCAGGTCATTTCATGGGTCATTTGTCCCTGCCCCTTGCAAAGAACGTAGGATCACTCTCTTCACCCTTGCCTCCCATAAGACTTCCCGCTCTGAACGGTGTTCGAGATGAGGGATGAGACCGACTGACAGGACACGGAGCAGCTTCGAAACCAGGGCGTGTGAATGAGGCTTGGAGCGAGGGCTGAGGGTTGTAGCCAGCTCCACTACTTAGGGTGACAGTCAGGCTGTGGTGACGAAGGCTGAGGACCCGTGCCTGTAACGTTTCAGCAGCAGACCGTTTCAGCAGCAGACCTTTCCTAACGCAGTTTATTTTGGCCACAGTGCATCGAAGCGCGCTCACAAAAGCAGCGCAGCTCACGTAGCGAAGGGGACCATGACTCCCAACCGGAGAGGCAGTGCTGAGGGGCAGGAGGCAGTAATCCTCCTGGCAGCTTAGCTGACACCACCAGAGCACAGGGGCTGAAAAGCTTTGGGCAGAAAGAAGAACGTAAGACACTACTGATAATAATCAGAAAAGCTTGACATTTTCTTATTTCAATTGAAAACAATCTTCTTTTACGGAACAAAAATTGTTGACCAACAAATTGCCCACATTGTTACATTTTCCATTAAACAAAACCTCTGATCACTGTGTTAGTGAGACTTTAAATTTACAAGGCTTTGAATTTCCTTTTAGTACTCTTTCTTTATCTAAAAGCTAGTTCTCAGTGGAAAAGTGTAATGGTTCTCTGCAAATGAGAACATTAAAACATGATTTTGATAAAAAGGATGCATAAAACTCTGCCCAAATGGATACATTTGAACCTTTCAGAATGAAAATAACTTCAATAATTCCATTTTTTTTTCCACAAAATGATTTCCCCATTTTTCAGCCATCTCTAATTATAACAATAACTTGCAGGTGTTTCCTGTTAAGTTGGTAATAACTGTGTCCTGGGATAATAGAACTCTTGGGTTTGGCCCATTTATCATATTTAAATTATAACTTAAAGGTGCATCCTGTTTACAAGGTAATAATTATATATGGGACTAAACAAACTCCTCTGGAGCCAGTCCAGTCTATTGTGTTATGTCGGACTGGAGCATGGGCTTGAAGAAACCTTAGATGGATAATGCCATAGGTAGTAAAACTTGACTCTCCCCTCTTCACAAAAAATGCAAAAAAAATTGGGGAAAAAAAATTAAAAAGTTCATTAGGAAATGAACTTCGAAAAATTAAACAGCCTCCAAAATGAGTGATCAAATGATCTTAAAACCTTAGCTGATGGCCAGACGACTCAGTCAAAACACACCCATCCGAATTCTTTAGGGTGGACGTCAGCATGAGTTGTAAATGCGCAGGCATGCACCCCCCCTGTTTTGTCTTCTGTGTCCTTCCAGGGGGTCTCATGCCCCTCTTTGAACGTGGTCCCCTGGCTGTGAGGCAGCAATGCGATAGCCCCGTTCGAAGGCCGCTGAACTCAGCCTCCCATGTTCCTCCTTGCTCTGTGTGGTGGCCGGGATTTTAAAATATGCCCTTTTTTGTCAGGAGTGAAAACCTAGAAGGTTTAAAAAAAAACCCAAACCCTGGGGAAGGAGGTCAGCTATTGAACTTGCAAGTCCTCTGCTAGACAATTGCATTACCGTGAGATTTTTTTTTTTCATGCAAAGCTCTCCACCTGGCCCCAATCCCTTACACTGATGCAGGCCCAAATTTCCAGCTCCTTCCCCAGCGCCAGCTCCCTTCGGCCGGCCGGTGCTTTCCACCTCAGTTGCTTAACAGCCTGCAGAACCTTGTGCAGTGGGACAACAGTCATTCCTTTGTCGAGGTCAGGACTTAGGGGGCTGGGGAAGGAATTTGGCTTGTCCTGCGTACATAGGAAAGTAACAACTTCAGCGTGAAGCACAGAAAGATATACTAGCATTCAAAAAAAACACTAGAAAAATAAACTCCAGAAGCGACCAGTGCATTCGCTTGCATTGTAGCTTTGCTTCAGTGTTTCACTGTTATTTCTTAAAAGCAAAATTAGCCCCAAACTTTTTTTTTTTTTTTTTTTTGCTACATACTGCACAGTATGAGTAATTCAAGAAGAGAATAAAGGCCGGCATTGTATAGCACACTTTCTCATGCGCACACAAACCTCCTTCCAGCTTACTGAAGGAATCAAAGGATGGAGGGAGTGTCTCCAGCGTTTCATGTAAATGACATCTTTTTTTCTCCAGTTTTAATGCCACCATAAACTCAGTGTGATGAAGCATTGATGAATAATGAGCCCATGACACATCGTACTTTTAGAACAGCTCATATATTTGGCATACGCCAGGCCCCATTTGTGTCAACTTTCCCCCCCTCTACTCAGGCATAGATTTGTAAACACTTTTACCATAACGAAGAAATGCGGTTTTATTTTCAGTCCTCGGGGAAGCCACACGGATCATCCACACAACTCGCACCAGTTGCCCTCCTTCTTCAGGATGCTGTAAAGCAGTGAGGTTAGCTCTCACCATCCGAGCAGGCGTCGTGTGCTTGCAGAAGTCTCTGCCCTGACAGGCCAGCGGCCACCCTCCATTGGGAGCTGCCGGTGGGGCTGATGCATCGCTCTTAACCTCACCTCACCAAGCATGTAGCTGTCATCTTCCCTGAAGTAGAGTCGTGATTGCACTGAGTACAGAAATCAAGACACCCTTGTGAAAAAATGCAGCTTCTTGCTTATCAGATGACTTGGAGAAAGTTGGGGTTTTAACTTGCATTTTATTGAGAAGAATGCCCTTTTTCGGTATAGAGTTGTCCTGGAATTCTTGGTAACAACTGAACCTTTACCTTCTGGATTTAAGACTGCCTAGGAAAGAAGCAGTAGATAAGTCATAAGTCACCAAGCGTGACCTGAATGTGAGAGGGGGACAGGGAGCTACACTGTCATATGGGAAATTAAAAGCCCTGGTTGTGGATCTCCTGCGGCAGAGGTGTTTCCATCCACATCTGCCAGTCCTACCCCTGCAGCAAGGTCTGTTGTTTAAGGTGATTTCAGCTTTCCCTGACAAAAGGGAAGATCAGAGATGATCTCCTGGCACAAACGTACTGGAGACCTTGGTCTTAACTTCTGGTCTGGCCTCCAAAGGATTTGTGTTCAGCTGGCGATGTAGATTTCACCAGGTGAAGCCACCCCGAATGGGGAGGCAGAAGAAAACTTAACAGTGCTAGAGGCATAGTATGGGTAAGATGTTTTCCCAGGGAAGGAGGAGGCTGGACATAGTCAGCAGTTTTCAAGTTTGGCAAAAAAGCCCATCATGTAGATGAAAAGGCCTGCTTTCTTATTCTTCAGTGTAAGAGTACTAGCAGCATAAAGTTTTGTCTTACAGAAATCATCTGTAGTGACTAGACCAGTGTACAAACTTTTCTTTCATTTCTCATTTGCCTTTATCACTTTGCCTATGTTGAGATACGGGACAATATTTTTTTTTAAACCTAATTTTTTCCAATAAATGCTTATAAGTTTTCAAATATGAAGAAGGACTTCTCCCTGCTCTCCAGAAAGGTCCTTAATTTCTGTAGTTGAGGTTTCAAAGTAACATAAGGGAATAGGGCATAAGGAAACTACTTGAATCTCTATTGCTTTGAAAAAACATGCAAACATACCAGTTTAAAATCAGACCACTTTTTCCCCATGGTTGCAAAGAATCCTATAATGGTTTCCGCAAGGCTGTTTAAGCTGAAAGAGGTGACATCAGATATCCAGGCTGTCAAGAAGATCATAAGGAAACCTGGATATTGCTGACAAGCCATGGGCGTTCCCTTCATTTCCAAAGTTATCAGCGACCCACATTTAGGACCACACATAACACTAGCACAAACGAATGCCATTTCTCAATTACATTACGCTTACTTCCCTGGGTGACAGTCTCTCCGTGGGTGAGATGAGCCCCGGCTACGCAGCACACGTTTCACAGCACTCGTGCTGGGAGCCAGTCAGCTGTGCTCCGGTCGGGGTTTTTGGGTCACGTGCAATTCAGAAACCAGGATGAATCAACCCACTTTATCTCCTAAAAAAAAGCCATTACCAGCAATTTTCTCAGTTTCGTAACAAAGCTCCAGAAGGTAAATGAGCCAGTTTCTGACGTCAGAACTGTCTCTTTTTTCCCCTTTTTCTTCTGGCGGGTTACACTGAGGATTTGAAATAAGGAACTGAATCAGTTTCTTGAAACTGGCTTTTTCCGGCAAAAATGTAGCAGTGCTATGGAAACCACGTTGATTGAAATTAATTCCTCTAGGAATTAATTTCTTGTGGCAGAAATAACAGTTCCTATAACTTTTATCAGTCTTTTCACACCAATAATTTATATTTTAAAACTTATTTAAAGCTGAGGTTGTGTCTGAGGCTAATTATTTGCTTCTAGAAACAGATAAAGCTAAAAGCATGCTGATAATCTGCTTCTAATCTCTCTGTACCAACCTCCTTTGGCCCCATACAAATCTTCTGGTCAATGATAAATTTGGCAGCTCTGTTTTCAGTATTGGCTCAAACTCAGCTGATCTGAATGCTCTTTAAAACAAAAACAAAAACAGCTCCTCCTTTACAAAATACACGGTCACTATTCACTCCAGGCTGCAACTGGTTAGGCTGAAAAAGGGTTAAATCCCAGTTTTGCATGATCACATTAAGTGCTCCTATTTTATTTGCCTCCTTGATTTTATGTCAGACACATGCCCGTGCTGAAACTACAATACTGTCAGTGTATGGATCTCTGACAAAGATTAGGCTTTCATCCCTAGTATTTGTGTTCCTCCTCAGAGTTTTTAAATGATTTTTAGCACAGAAAAATAACAGTAGTGGCTTGGGAGTGCTTCAGAATGACCCAGCTCTTACCATCATACAGCCTTTTGAGGGATATTTTGGGATCCAGGTTCTGGCTGTTGCTCCACGGGGATCTATGTCTTTTCAGGCAGGTTTCCAGTGACTGGCACGGGAAATATAATAATCTGTGATAATAATGGGCAAAATTCTACATTCACCCCAGAGACTGTGGCTTGATACTTTCAGAGAAGCAGCCATCGAGTGGACGAAACATTCATTTGATCACATCAGCCAGAGCATGTAAGATTTCAGCTCAGCGTGGTGACAGGATGGTGACACCATTCCATGTCACCTGCAAAGCTCTGCCAGAGGAGTTGTCTTTATTCACCACAGACCTTAAGCTTTGTCTGGATCTGAATCCAGACTAGAGCAGTTACTTCTGCACCTTTTTTCTTAAAACCTTTTTTGCAAGGAGCTCCTTCCAGAGCTCTCTTCAAGTCTTAGAGAGCATGCAGAGAGATTTATATCTCCTCCTGTGCTCCACCCCTGCAGCACTACTTGTCCTAAACAGCTTAAATAAGGGGAACCTTGAACTTCTTTTCAACATGTGGTATGTTAGCACTAGACATTGAAGTAACAGTTTTTCCATCTCTAAGTATCCTTTGCCTTAGTCTTTAGCCATCATCCTCTGCCAGACAACATTTTACGTTTTTTTCTTATGAAAGTGTCTATTAAAAGTCACTGTTTGCCAATGGCTACCTAACATTACACACAGCGTCACACACAACCTACTTTTCCTCATATTAGCAGTTTGACAAGGAAACACGTCAGATGGTTGATAAACGATCATTTTATAGGGGTGACAGAAGTAGCCTCAGAACTTACCGTTAGGTCTTTGGTTTACAATGTAAACTTAAAATTTTCCCAGAAGATTAAGGAATTCACACACACTTGCCATTGTCATTTGCATAAAGATTTGAAGACAAATTAGTAACTGTCTGATCCAAAGTCCACTGAAGCCAGTAAAGGCCGTAAAGAATCAAAGACAATAAAGATACAAAAGAGTACTGACAGCCAAGATATTATTATCCTTTTTTTTCATAAAACAGTTCAATCGACTCTTTCATTTATGCTCCACAGCATACAAATAAACATACCATGACACATTTTTCTGTCTTTGCAAAAACAGTTTAACAGAATAACATCAAATCATCAGTATCAATCAATCCATTAATTTCAACTGAGTTATGTAAGGAATTAATTTTGTACTCAAAGATTTAGTAATCTGAGACTGCAAAACAGTACCCTGTTACTAAATCACAGCTGCAGAGGGAGAGACTGGGCTTATGATGGGCAAAGTAAGAATTAGCAACTTTCAACTGTCCAACGTATTATGAACTTACTTGGATTTAACGTACTTACATTGCCTCTACACAAGCTGTAAAGTACTCTGACAGCAATTATATATGCAGCTCAGACAAGATTATCAGGCAGCCACCAGCACACGAGAGCAAGTGGTATTTAATCAACAGGAGGTTCAGTAGACCCCCCTCCTGCTTCCCCCATGTCTGATTACAGTTTTTCTGTCCAGAAATCTTGCTCGGCTGAAAAAAACAATTTTGGCCATTTGTATGGGATAAGATTGTAAGTCTTACAGCCAAGTCAGAGCTACTGCTACAGCCCATACAGGGACATCTACAAACCCCAGAGAAGTCTAGCCATGCATTTGCAAATCACTGGTGCAGTACATGCACAGGGTAAAGTCACTGCATAAGTCACGCATGCTTACGTCTCTCTAGGAAATCCCAGAGAGAGAGAGATGGGAGTCCTGCCCTCAACCCTGTTCAAAACAGCTTGATTTTAGCTCTCCTCCAAAGCCTAACAAATAGATGGCCTTTGTCTGATGCCCTGGAGGGCAAATGCAAGCTAATAAAAACTTGAGTCCACACAGATAACATATAATTGTAACTGGTTTTTAGGTAATGGTCTTCCAGGGTATCTCATTATTCTCTTTGAACAGGCTTTGAATTACGCTTTTTCAATTTTAGATAAAAGTGAACCAGTGGTTTTGCAGCATTAGCAAACTAAGTTAAAGTGAATAGTTAGAATTAATGGGCGCTTTGATTTTATCATTTCTCTTTAACCTTGAAACCAGCAGTCAGGCAGCAAAATAATTTTTTTCCCTCCTCATGTTTTCTTTCTCCAGTTGCCTTTCACCATTCTGCTCCCTCAGCCACTTGCTTCTGGTTTGTCCCTGAATGACTAGTTACGCCAGGCTTTGACCGTACTGCATTTCCTTGACTTCTAATTCATGGGTGCTCTCTAGAACATCAGTCCCCACATCATAGTATTTTCAGTATTTAAGTGTGAGTATTTGTAATCAGGATGAAGTCAAAATATTTCTGTTGGTGGTGACACACCCAAACAGTTGTTCTGCCTGTACTTTTTTTTATCTTATTCTGAATCCATTTTAATGGCCATTAGTGAAACTGCTCTGTTGTGGAGTCTGAATGAATCATAACAATCTCCATTTACCTCCTGAAGGCAGAAACACTCACTTGCCAACTTGCTTTTGCTCCAGTGGCTTATATGAAGCAGAAGCAATCTCTGAGGAGCTCTTACACACGTTCTCCCTTACCCTCAAGCAGATATGGCACCCCAAGCAAGCCTAAATCAGCCATTCCCAACCATGATGGACCAATGGGCCTTTGGCAGTCCTGAAATGAACTTAGCCTCACATAAAACTAAAGAGTCTGCAAGTCCTTGGTTAATATGGCTATCAAAGACAACTGTAGATCATGCACCCAGCTTCACCAAGCAGTCTGAAAACCACTGACCTACAACAGCAGGATACATAAGTTTCCACTGTAGAAGCCACAGATCTTCTTCTGGTGGAGGGGAGGACCATACATCACAGCTCCACCAGACCTACTGTGCAGGCATAATACAGACAACTTAAATGAGCACGCAGTCTGATGCCAACATTACTGCAAATAAAATATGTGCAATAAATGCATAGGTGATATGTTCAACAATCTGGGTTATACAAGTATAGTATATAGGCTAGATGTGTCTTTTCATTCATTTATTGCATAGTTCACACGTCCTAGTCCACCTCTCAGTCCCCTCTCTGCTTTGGACCAAAGAGGACACACAAATGATAACAGTGGTAGAAGTTGCCACAAGAGCAACATGTGGTCCCAATGCTATCTTTTGCAAGGGCCCCACAATCCCTCTACTTCTTTGCGAATCTCACGCATTCTTCACAAGATGTGGGAGGAATCACAGTTCACCGGGACAACTCATATCTGGTGTCAGGTGAATTGTCACATAGGAAAGCCCTTTCTGTGGCCAAACTCATTGGCCAAGAGCATTCTGTCGGACAGCTGCACACCAGTGATAGTCATTGAACTACCTCAGCCTGGTACCCACCTCTAGGATGCTCTTCCAGGCCATCCTTGTGCCAAGCGCTGGAAAGCAGCTGCAGGGACTTGTGGGGCTCATGCCTAACCTGCGGCTATGTCTGCAGGGCTGCGCAGGCACAAGTCTTGAGGCTGGGCTGGTGCATCAACACATCACTCATCTGTGTTACTCACCTGATAGCAGGCCCACAGGGCTGCCTCCAGTGCACTCCAGCCGATGGTCTTGCAGAGAAAGACTCAGCAACCGTAAGACCACACTCCAAGCTGTGCTTGCCTGCCAGAGGAAGAGTGCCCGTCCTTTTGTGCTTGACCCATTGGCCTTCCTCTAGCCTAGCTGCCTTTGCTGAAGGATAGAAAACTGCTGTTGGACAGGTGAGGCAAATCCAGGGTTCACACAGCCCCAGCCTGTCGTTCAGTAAGGGCAGGTGGGATGCGTAGCCAGCCCTTGTTTAGATGATAAGCAGAAAAAGTACAAATGGTAAGAGGCATGTCTAAGGGAATTCAAAGCCTACACAAAGGCTCAGGTGTAGGAAAGGTGAAACCAGCATGGCTTTGTTCTTCTCACCAGCACCGTTTTTCCTCCCCACTGTTTATGATTATTTACTAGCTTCCATCACCTAGGGGAGTGTTTGGGGCAATAGTCAGTGACCCCTGAAAGGGCTGAAATCTTGGGGCTGTTTATCAGATTTCAGCTTGGCTTCCCTTTACTCCTCTTTTTATTTTTCCTCCCCAACATTTATTTGAAAAAGTGTTTTGGCAGGATTTACAATCCCCAAAGACCTACAGACTTGGAGAGAAAAAAAAAATCTCAGGTGCTACTTAAGAAATTCCTCATTTCTAAACCTCAGTGGATTAAACTTTCTGCCCTAATGATCTGTGTGAGTGCTTTCGTGTAAAACTTTGAATAACTTTATTGATTACATTCTGTATAGTACAAGTCTCTGGACCCTTATTCCTATTTTTCTTTTCTAAAAAATCTTCTATAAAGACATACAGTACCAGAATGGATTAGTGCATTAGCCCTTGCCTTTGCAGACTTACTTGCAATCCAGACAGGATTTGGATGAAGGGAGTCCTACCAGGCAGGATCATGCTTCTCAATGGAAAATATTTCCATACTGAAAAATGGAAAACATAACATTTAGCACAATTCAGCCTATTTGATAGCCTTTTCTGTGCTGAAGCACAGGGGTGGCTACAGAAACAGCACCACCAGTCAGCACTAAGATGCTTCAACAGAGCTGTCTCAGAACTAGGATAGTTTTCATAAACAGCTTTCTCAGAAGAAGAGAAAAGAAAGCACTTTGGTAAAGCTGAATGGGAGACTCCAGCTGGCATAACAGAAGTTACAGGTGAAAAATTAAGTTTATTGGCAGAACGCTCGGGTCTGACTGAAACAGCAGCAGAGTGCCCACAATTTTCTCTTTCCTCTGACAGTGTCTCCATAACTGTTTTCTTCCTGATGTCTCCCAACACAAGGCTCTTTCACATACAGATGAGAATGGGAATACAAGTTTTAGTTTTAAAATAACTTACAGGACCTTCACTCCGTTTTTAGAAAGGAAACAGGATTTCTGTCTAAAACCAGACTCGCCACCCTCCCTTTCTACCCTCCCTTGTCCTTTCCACCTGTTTAGATGTTTTCACAGTGGGATAACACATTCATTCCCTCCACACCAGGGCTCAGCTGTTAGGAATGGAAAATAAAACCAAGGTTTGCAGAGTATTTTTAGCCCAGAGAAAATAAAGCGGTTGCAAATACCGTACACCCACCAGCTTCTCCGGCTTGTGGAGATCCATGCCCAGAAAGAAAGGAAACCGCAAGACCAGGCTGAACCCATTGATTTGATATCGATGCCAAGTATTCTGGAGTGACTCACCCAACAGTCCCACCCTTCTTTTTCTGTCTGTTTAAAGGTGCCCTCCCCAGAAGTCACATCATCTGGTCTTTCCCATCTTTGTGGCACTGGTGCTTTCACTACCATATATGCACTTAGCTGGCCTCAGCCCATTGCCCTCATCCTTTTGTACAAGATAATCTGTTGATGACTGGCTAATCAGCAGGTTGCAGATGGGTCTCCTGTTTCCCTCTGATCTCACAAATCTCGAGGGACTGGCCTTCTGAGAAGAGACAGTGCGTAAGGGGATACAACACTAAACAGATGACACATATTTTAGATCCACCTAATGGCTGCTCCTGGTTTTCAGACTCCCCAAATGCCATTTGTTTTTAACAAATGGCCACACAAGCTGTGGAGATGATATTTTAAAAATGTCTTTGAAAGGGCTGACTTGCCTCCAATGGCATTTGCAGCATGTGTGCCCCTGACAGTAGTCCTCTGTGCTGTCAAGCTGCTCCCACTGCAGGTAAAAATTAAGTATTCTGAAAAATAAATTATAAACTGACAACAAAATGGGTTTAGAGAAAGCGCGTCCTGAATGGGAGAGGTGGTTTAAGAGCCAAAAAGAGGAGGGTCTCACTAGCATCTATGGTTATGTCTGAGCGTCCTTGGACTGTGAGCTGAAAATAGAGTTTATGCTTAAGTTGTAGCAAAGCAGTGATTTCTTCATTGCTGCATTGACTGTGCGGTATCTTGTATGCAAGAGCAACATAGGATGCTGGCAAAACTGTCATAAAAAACTGCTGAAAGGAAGTTATATATCCTGAAATATCCTTTATGCCAATTCTTCCAATTTTCTGTTTCTGTCCCAGGAAAATCTGAAGATTTTGTACAGCTCTCTAGGACATCCCCCACATCTCAGACAGGCCCCCTGTAGAGCAGCAAAAGGCATCCTAGCTCAGCTTTGCAGCCTGTACACAGTGGTCATATTTTTAATATGAAGCAAAACAGCACAGGGCCCGTTCTCCTGCATTTATGCCGATGGGCTCAGCACAGTTCCCACCCATCCTATTTTACCTTCCAACACAGGGAAGTGTTTCCATACCCACGTATTGTCTGGGAGGGCAACAGTTGACCCAAACAGAGCCAGCACCGTGGTAGCAATTTAACAGTACGGATGATCGGGTGACAGGGCTTAGCCCTGTGTTGTGAGTACAGGTGCAGCCACCGAGCCTGAGGTGCGCCAAGTGTGTTGGACCTATTGCACACACCGAAACGTTGGAGCAGTGAACGCATGCTAGGGCTCACAAGGACCATACTCATTATGAAGGCATCACAAACAGCTCAGACATATACTTATGTCCAAGAAATCCTGGAAAGAAATATAGCAATTCCTTTGGGAGCCATTGAACTCTCCTCCTCCATCTCCATTTACTTAGTCATCAGCAGCACGCTGTTATAGGTTCACTTAGTTGTAGAAGTATTCCCAACAGACCTCCTTAAAAAGCACTTTCTATTTAAGACTGAAAAGCAGCTGCTGATAATGCTGCCTTAAGCTGGCTATTTTGCTTCTGGCTTCTATAGGTTCCACATTTTTCCTATCCAGCCAGCACAATAAGCATTTTAGCTTCCATTGTCTGGGATTTCCAAAAATGCTCAGCACTGACCTAACTGATCTCACTGTAACCAACACTAAATGTGTTTTGTTTTCCTCTTCTTTTTATTCTTGAAAAGATGGAGCATCCGCAAATAAAAGATCATCTGCAAAGTTAAAGCCAGCACGCAGTTATTCCAGTAGCTGACACACTGCTACATGAATGCTATTTACAGCAGATGTAATCCAAGTTTATTTTCTACGAAATCTTTAGCACATTATTTCTGGAAGTTCAAGTTATAACTGCTATGATTTGCAAGTAAGTCATTCAAGGAAACAGTTCTATTAATCCATCCAGTTTGGTGGGGTGGGGGGACAGAGAAATTATATTCCTCAAGCTTTCAGTCTTTCTGCAGGGAAGTGAGTAACATATGCCTGGAATTATCTATTAGCAAGTGTTTTAACCCTCCCCACATCTGGCAATATTGCTGCTAATATATAGCATAAATTCCTTGGGAATTAGGCTTTTTTTCTTTTAGTAAGTCTCAGATGAGGCACCCCCACCAAACTGACCAGGTTTACCAGCTTGGATCCAGTGTGTCAGTAAAGAGCCATCTAGACAACTCTATTTCAGGACTGCTAGCTTATCCTTAGAAATTACCAGAGGAAAAAAGAAATCACAACAAAAATGAAAATGTTAACAACATGAGCCAGATTTTTAAATGGCAAAATGTCTGTTTATCAAAAGATATCTTTTAAGCAAAGGCAGTCTAAAACACTGGCTTTCAGTCCTTTTCCAATTCCATGAACCCAGGGAGGCAGTATCCACTGAAGACTATGCTACAGCAAATTCAAGCATACAAGCCTAAAACAAGAAGTCTTGGTTTTCTCTTTTTAAGCTCCAGGGAGCCCAATAGGAAATTGGCAGACCTCAAGTGAGTCTACCAACCATAGCAGAACATAACTAGTGTGAAGTAACATTAGCAAAAATCTGCCTAACAGATCATGAGAGAGGAAAGCACAAGTTCCTTCAAGAGTGACTTTTTTCCCAGATGGTCATTCTGAGCAGTCTCACAAAACCTTTGGTACAGTTTCCTGTTATTTGCAGGATGGAAGGGAAAAAAAATGGGCATTTTAGTCAAGGCACACATAGCCAAAGCCCCCTATTCAGAGTCTACTTCCACTGAAATTATTGTTAAACTCATAGTGACTCCGAGAGGACCAGGCTTCAGCAGACACCAAGTTCTTCTGAAGAGTACAGTCTTGATGCCAGGAAAACTGGAGAAGCAGTGAATTTTGTAACTTATGACAAGAGCGCTCTGGATGCTGACTGGAGCTTAGACGTTAGCATTTTTGTTACACAACATGAGGAGGATACACTTTATAGATGAGCATGAACAATCTCCATCCATCTATTCAGCAAGATGTGCACTTAAATACTTACGTACAGCTGCTAGAAATCTCATTTTCCAAGAGCTCCCAAAAGAAGCTTAAGGGCTACTCAGCCGTGACTTGGGTGTCAAAAATGGTATTTGGAGGAATCTCAGTTGCTCTCTGACGGAGAACAGATTTTTATTGACTTACCCTAGATAGACGGTTGAATCAGACTGCAATTGGATTTCTGCTTTCTTGGAAGCTGGGCATTTGCCTTGGCTTGCAGTAACAGCTTCTGGGTACCTGGTCCCACATGTAAGCAGGTAAATAATTGACAGATGGTTTTCTTTATGCAGCTAAGTAATAACTTTCAACTTTATGTCAGGAGAGATTAGGAAGCAGGGGAAAAATGCATTGAAGAAAGTTTGGGCTTAAGCTGCCGCGCTGTTGTTACCCAGCATCCCCGCCACACCAACTGCAGCAGGCGGATTCCACCAGCGCCTAAAGGTGCTCGTTATAGAGGGTGTTTACAGGTGTGCCATTATCAAGTACTGATATAAAATACTACTGTGGAAAATCGTGTTTAATAAGCTCCAGCTGCCTGCTAAATTAAAACAAAATTCCTGCAGCAAATAGTCAATTTGAAAAACAAGCAGTAGTAGGACTGAAACAAAGGAGCTGAGCATGAAAAGAACCTTGACTGGATCAAGCTGCAGTTTGGAAAGTATATCAAATGGATGTTTTCCTAGTTTTGCTTTTATGCAGATACTTGCTCCTGCCAGCACAAGTAGCTGCTGAGACCACAGCCTATCTTCTTTTGCCTTTGTATTCCTACATGTGCCCGTAGACTTTGTTTCTGCAAGATTGTAGGCTGTATCGCAGGGCTGGCTTATAAAAGTCGGTAGTTTGCAGAGGTGTAATAATGTGTTTTATTTCAAAACAGAACTTAAAACAGTAATACAAACACAAACAGCAAGGCCTGGCAGACTCTTTCCCCTCCCACTCTGAAGAGCTGGTTGTCTTGTTTCCCCTCCCAATTTTCTGTTGGCTCAGCACCTCCCCAGCTGGCAAAAACTGGGGCAATTAACCCTTTCTTCCTAAGGCCAAATGCTAACAAGACCTAGCTGGCTTTCCTTGACGAAACAAAAGAGTGTCGATCACCAGAGCTGCAAGGCTGTGCACTGCCCCATCACCCTGCGGCAGGCACCAGTGCCTTTCTCCTCTGCTTTCCCAGCACCTACTCCAACAGCCCCCGCTCCGTGCTAGCGCTCCTTCTCGCTACAGCTACAGCAATGCAAAATAAATACAGCCTACGTGACCTGAACGGCTCTTAACTTTCTCCTCGTGGAAGGGAAATCTGGATTGAGAACCTACAGGCTCATTTTCTCATTCATTTAAGGAAGACCCAAAGGGACTATCCGTTGCAGAAGAGGGCAGAGAGACCCACGCTGGCTTTAAGTGAACTGGTTTGGGTACCAGAAGCAGCACAGCTCTGTACTGGAAAATTCATTGTTGTTGTTTCCTGCCTAAAGGAAACAGAACCTGCCTTCTCTCTCATTTTCTTTTCAGGATGCCTGGCACATCTGGGGCTACCATAAGCCCGGACTTCATTTGATTTATGACAGGACTTCTGTAACTGCTGCCCATAGATAGTGAGCTTTCTCAAAATGCTTTCCCAGGGCAGGTTAGGATTTTTGACCATGCACCTTCATTTCCATTATTTTCCATGGTTGCATAAAAGATTTTAGACTAGAGGTGTGTTTAGTTTAAAGGGCCAGTGCTGTTCAGAAAGGATACTGGAGACCCTTTCACATCTGAGACAAAGGCTTTTTGTTATTCCCACAGACTCCATTGGAGTAACAGACTTGCATCTTCCATCAAAGCTGATTGAAGATGTTTTATTACGGCTGTGCACCAGCAAATCACAGCAATGAAGACAGAATGCAATTTCCATTCTATCATCTATGAACACAGCTTTTTAGTTGCTCATAACTCTCTCAGTCAAATTTTATTGGATCAAAAGTGTCCATTCTGTTCATTTTTGAGTATCAGGAAAACTGGCGTAGCTTACTTGTGCTTCAAAACGCAAACAAGCAAATGCGTAATTGTGCCTTAGATGCCAACACAAACACTGCATGTTTATTGCAATGGTTGTACTGGCAATATATTTTGAGTATACTAGTGAAATGTAAAAAGCAGATTAAGTATGCAGAAAACTGGTTGAGTAGCTTTGAAGTTGTGACAATAACCGTTTTCATACACAGTAAAAATTTCCATTACATTCCTTAGCTTGGTCCAAATTCAGGAGGCTGGATGCTGCACACTTGGTAGAACTTGCTAATCAGTTTTTCTGTTTAATCTGACGTACTTTTCACTTTGGGGGCGATTGTGAAGCAAAATAGAAACAAAGAACAGCACACTCTAAAGACATTTAAGGTAGTCAGGAACAGTGTACTCTTGGAGGCAAGACTATCCTGAGACATGAGCAGAGCTGCCTTTTTTGTTTCCATGTTTGTCTTCACCGAGGCTTAATACTTTCTAAAATCTCTTAGGACTTCATAAACTTGTTAAGTCTCAGGATGATCCTCTCATCATCAAATCCAACCTGATGGGAATTTTAGGTATTTGCTGAGTCTGTGTAATATGTTCCAGCTAATCATCTTTCAGAAGATTGCATAAAAAATTTCCTTATGCCATTCAGTAGCATTACATCTTCTTCCTCTTTTCCCCTGGCAGCAGGAACGCAGATGGAATCACCAGCAGTGGTGAGGCTCTGCTCTCAGGGTTAAAAAGACCCTTTACAGAATGCACAGAGTCAAGGGGGGCATGGACTATATTTGTCCACATATTTTTTTTTGCTGTTTACTTTCACAGTTTGCAAATTGATAGAGCTGAGGGCTTCTAGAAACTTGTCCTGAACTGAGTCCCTCCAAGTTATTTCTTAGTCCTGAGTCTGGCCCTATGTTTTCTTTTAGTAGTTGGGCATTCCCTTCCAGCCAAGATGGTAAAAAAAAAAGAGGTGAACCTTCAAGCACCTTTCCCTTTTTAGTGGGTAGGAGAGAAAGAGTGCAACTCCCCAGCAGCAGCAGCACGTGACCTCCCAAATCCTCCGGTCCCTGTGATGGTGCAGCTGATGAGGTTGACAGAGGCAGAAGCAATGCCACCCGAACTCATGGGTCCGTGGACCTCATGCTCCTTTGCTGGGTTTGATAGCAGAATGGCTTAAAAGGCCCCACATGCCACCTCCCCAGACAGCTTGGCCAAAGGGCAGGTCAGACTGAGATAGTTCATTCCTTTCTCCTTGATCTTTCCCTTTTCCTTGATCTTCAAGGCTTCACAGGAAGCCTTTGAAGCAGTGCATATAAGGGCAAGAGCTGCTGCCTTAGGTTTAGATCCTCACAAATTACATCCATCTTTTACCCAGCTCAAGATGTTCTGTTGAACAATAGACGCAGATACCAAAGACTCATTAAGGCCCTTTTCTCCAAACACCAAGTTGGAGTATATCCAGGTTTTCAAAGGCTGGACATCATTTAGCCAGTCTGCATCCTCTAGAGCATCTCAGAGGCAGACATTTAGCCTGTTAGCCTTAATATTCCTTGAAGAATTTAGACATATGGCTCCTGACCATTTTTCAAATGTGCTTCAGATTCAATCTGCAGAAAAAAATCCAAATTATTCCTTTCTCCAGGAAAATATGTTACAATACTAGTTGCCCTTCCAGAGCCGTTTATTATTTCTTTGAACTTTTTTGTTAAAAGTAGGAGAAATAGACTGTAAAGGAACAGGGCTACATTTGATTTCCATTCATCTGAAAGGGTATATTTCAAATGCTGCATAGCATTTTCTAACACAATCAATAGAACAAACTAATACTTCTTTCTGCATTCATCTTAAGAATTTATTACAAGTGCCAAGTGATAATTTGAACACAGATTAGACCATCAGCATCAGAAAAGAAATTAAAAGTCTGGCAATAGAACAAACTAATACTTCTTTCTGCATTCATCTTAAGAATTTATTACAAGTGCCAAGTGATAATTTGAACACAGATTAGACCATCAGCATCAGAAAAGAAATTCAAAAGTCTGGGTGGGAGATTTTGAAGTACAATTATGATTTATAATCTGTGATTTATAAATTGTGATTTATAATCTGTGATTTATAAACTGTGATTTATAATCTGTGACTATTTTTTTATTGTGTACTTTGTTTTGCTCTGGTATCTTCATCTTGCTCAGTTTGAATTTAATACATGTCATGAAGCCATTTGTTTGTTTGCAAAATTTGCTGAAAATCTCTAAGTTAAGTGGAAACAGCATTATGGTACTTTTGGAGAATTATGACATTAGATCTTCAGAGCTCATGTAATAGATGTACTAAATGAACTTAAAAGAGGACTTGCAAAGATATTTCCCGATTGCTCATTTTTTATAAGAGCTGCTCATATTAGGGGTCTTACAATATTTGTTTTATTATCTCCAGTTTCTTGTAACCACTTTCAGCTGGGATTCCGTTTGAGACTTTGATCATTCTTGGAGCTTATATGGCAGAATGAAAAGGAAATATGGCCCCTAAGAAAGAAAATGCTTCAATAAAAGAAAATTCATTCTATAGTTGGAGGTGTTTGGGCGGATCATAGAAAGTCATATCTTTCAATTAAGTTTGGGTTTGGACAAAATGTTACTGCCTGAAAATCATTCCCACTTGATTAGAGACCTGTGAGCAATAGGTTAATGCATCGAGTCCAGCTACTAAAAGACAAACAGCTTCAACACTTTAAAGTATTTCCACTGTTAATGCCTGCATTGGTTTCAGCAGACAGAAGGTAACTCTCCCATGTATGCAATAGTGGCTTCAATAATTTTGAGCAGCATGACTGTGGTCTAAGGGAGTGACGGCCATCTTCTGTTTTGCAATGGGGACTGCAGGGGACAGGACATTCAACATCAGTCTGCACGAAAATAAGATAGTTGGTAAGTATTGGGGGGAACATTACTCAGAGAACAGCTCCTCAGGTTCAACTGGGCTAGACACGGAGACATTTACTGTGTTACTGGGTCTGCCATCCTGTTCACCAAGGCTCCCATCCTGCAATCAGACTGACCTCGGAGGACATGACATTATTGAGGATGCTGTGTCATGGTCTAAGGCAGGGCAGCCTCCTTCTGTTTTGTCACAGTTTTAGATCAGCATAAGCTGACTGTGAATCCCCGCCTTCAGGTGCAGGGGGGTTGCTGAGTCTTTACAAGATGCTTCAGATCCCAGTGCTAGCAATCTGGCAGATCTCACCAGCCCAAAGCCACTTCCAAATCATATGTTTGAGCACTGCATTAAATAATTGGCTTTCAGTTAGCAACAGCATAAGCAGAGCTCTCTCTGTGCCGAGTTTCAATTTTGCACTTTCCCTGTAGCCCTTGAAACTGATCTTGCACCAGCCCACCAGCCGAGTGGTGAGACTGAATTTTATCCTGTGCCTGAGCTCCTAACTGCCCACTCACTTTTCGATCAATCAAAAGACTGTTCTTGGGACACTGTGGGAATAGAAGAGACTCCTTAAAAGATTTTACAGCATAGAGAGAGGATCACTGCAGCAGAGCTCACCTCTCCCTTCATCTGACCTGCACTAACTGGGGTAAGGTGGGAAGGGGGAGGCAGATGCTGAGAGACCACAGTGTGTCCCTGTGCTTGCTCACAGGAGAAGCATCTCCTCGCAGGCCAGCCCCAGCCTCGTCCACCACCTGAGGAACACAGGAGGGAATCCAGCCCCTTCATAGCCATTACGCGCATGCTAAATAAAACAGCAACTTGTGACATGAAACTTGTCTCCCTAAATGATTTTGTTTGGATATATTAACACAGCGCTGGCCAGAGTGCAACCACTGCCAAGCCCCTGCCCTCCCCTTCCACCATTCAGCCTCCGACAAAACTAATGTTAGTGCTGTTGTAAATAGGATATCTTAATGCAACACACATATACACAGGATCCCTTTAGATTCTGGTTTATATCTTCAGTGAGAACCTTGGCAGCTGTGAAAATATATTTTGGTCTGGTCACCAGGCTAAAGATTTTTTTCCCTCTAATTTCATACGCAGTTATTAAAAGAGCCGGGACTTTTGGCAGTGACATTGCACAGTTCTGTCAGCTAATCCCTCCCCCCATACACAAGTTAAAAAATGATTAATTAAAATCCATTCCGGCTTGTATGATTAATATACTTAAACAATTTGAAAATGGACATGCTTTTCATTGTTGTCTGCTTTACAATGTGATGCTTCATCAGAATGAAAGAAAGTGGAATGTTAACAGGGCTAGGATGTTAATTACTTACATCTGAGCCCCCCAAGCTCAGTAACTAGCTACAAACACAAGCATCTGGAAGTGACAAACAGATTTTCACAAGGCATTACACTGAATTTATCCAGTATTAGTGGCTGGATATATCAGCGTGTCTACATCAGCTCTTTAATTTCAGTTGAACACAGTGCTCTTCATTTGCTGCCTTGCACTCCTGGACGAGTGTTGCTGGGCACTGTTGGACAGCTGGTACCATTTGATCCTGGGGGCAATTTCATCATTAGCACTGGGAGTCCCATCCCATGATTGCCATCTCACTAATGAGTACATAAACCACTTCTTAGGGCTGGGTTAGGGAAGGGTAGCAAACGCTTCCAACTCTGATGGTTTGCAAGTTTTAAGGGAACGCACAAATATAAAATGTTTTCTGGCATCTGAGCACCTATCATCTGGTTTGCTGCTGCAAATGCTAGTGCTGCTCTTTCCAAGAGCGACAATATGAACCCTTGTCCAAGAGGCAGGACCGGAGCAGAGGTTTGGGAGGTGCCACGTGCTTTAGGTGTGTGAGAACATGGTAGGAGTGAGCAATGAGATACTTGTGGTTGCAGAGATAAGGGTGTGCATTTAGAGCTCTAGTTTGCAGGGGGTTGTGCAGAAGGAAGGTTACATGGGCTAGCTGGAAATGGGGTAATGAAGGTAGGAGGGTGAATGGACATCCTAGAAATCAAAGGGGGCTGCTGCTGCCATCGCTGGTGGTGGTGCAGACACTGTGTTTGAACTCCTGCATTTGTCTAAGTACTTCTTCCTTGATATAGAGCACCCTGGCCGTACTAGTTGTGGTCAGTGTAGCACTAGCAGCCTGACCTTGTCATTAACAAAGGTATTTCTGTGGATTTAAATGGGCTTTTTGTAGGCATGTCTAGAACTATAAAAGGCTTTAGGCACCCAAATAAGACTTTAGCACCTCCCACTCAAAACTTAGACCCAGCACCCACAGCTTTGTACACAGAAATGTAAAAATGTACTTACATCTGTGCTTCGGGGTGTGCCCAGCAGTGCCTCTGTCTTGACAGGACTGTGCTGCTCAGTGCCTGCCTCATAGTTAAGCCCTATCATGACCACAGATGTTGCATTTTTCTATGTATTTCACACAAACGACTCGATTCATTCAGCAATCTCTGAGCAAGCCCATTGAATGATGCTCTGTATGAAATGCTGCGGTCAGTGTGGCTTTCCTTCAGAGCCCAGAGGGTGACAGCGGTGGCATGACTCCTGCTTTAACAATGACTATATTCCTCCGGGTACAGGGGATCTGACTTCAGCTCCTGTGAGGGGGTCAGGCATATATTTCTCCCCTCCAAGGGTCACACTCGCTGGGCTATCCTGAGAGGGTAAGGTCACTCCTGGCCTTTCTGCTCAGCCTACTCCACATGACTACCAGCAATGAAAGATGCATTTAGCTGGAGTCAGTGAGGGCACAATTTCTTTCTCAGCTGAGTGCAGTCACCACCAGAGATGCGATTTTCCATCCGTCGGGCAAAGGAGAAAACTGATCCCTTCTCAGTGGTTGACTTAACCACTGGGTGCTTGCACAATCAGGAGCTCCTGTGCAGCCAGTTCTGATTAAAGAGGTGCCCCTAGTGAGGTCCTTCAGAAGAAAAGGGATTGCCACCTGATTTCAGAAGAGTTCCAGGTTGTTAAATAAATAAAGAAAAAATAGAAAAGAAAAAAAAAGACTAGTGCTTAACTTTTTTAATCTGACTTTTTTTTTATTAGATGTGTGTAACATAGCCACATTAAGCTGCATAACTCAAAGTCTCCCTTTCCTGACTTCTTGTGGTTTGAACTACAAGATAGCAGAGGGATGGCAGGGGTTTTAAGGAAGTTTTTGGTTTTAACTCTATTTATTAAAGAAAGAACATTAATATGTTAATGTAGCATTAAGGATATGAGCACTCAGAAGTCATGCATTGTTTCTGTGCAATTAAATCTGCTATGTCATAGCAGAAACCTTTTCTTCCTCCTCTTGCCTCCCTGATTTACATTAGTTGTCAACTTTAATTTGGTGGCACTCTTAAAAAAACCTACAGTACAGACAAGTATGATAATTTGTACGTACCAGGAAAAGAAACTGAATAGCTGAATCAAGGGCAACAAATATTGCCACTATTTTTATTAACTTGTGTTGGGTACTTTTGAGTAATCTGAAGAATCAGCATTGAAATGAACGAGGTTGTTTGTAATGCCAGTGTGTGAATGCATGGGAATGTTGGGATGTTGGCTACAGGAAGGATGGCTGTTCTGCAGCTCAGGACAGCTAGTCTACTAGACAGCTAGAGGCTGTAGATCAACATTTAGTTCTGTTTGTTGTTCTTCAGAAAAGACGAATGTCTCTTCCACTAGTATTTTTCCCTTTTAATATCCAGCCGTTCAGTACCACAAAAAAGAAAGTACTATTCAGAACAGTATCTTTGCAAACAAGAGATAAAACAAATGCCAAGCCAAGATGCTTTAGCGATGCCGACATCTTCAGATCAGAAAGAGAGGACTAGGCCAGAGGCAAGAAAATCTGTCTCGTCTTTCCACCGCATGACATTCAGAGAAGTAAATTAATCTGGGCATTTTAATGTCATCAGGTTTTTAGGTTTTGAGCATTTGCTGCAAGATGTGTTCTCAGGGAATGAAGAAAACTGAAAAATAGCCCCACAAGATGAAGCTATCTCTAGACTCTCAGAAATAAGTGTGCTAGTAAATCAAAACGTCCTTGTCTTTAGAAATGGACTTGTAGGGAACACAGCAGTTGCAGTCATTATTGCAAACAACATGTATCATTTAAAAGCAAGAGGTGGGGTTTTGATAAAATTCATTTGTTCTCAGTTGGCTTACCTGAAATCAAATTGATCACAAGTAAACTGTCTAAGGTGGGGACTCTGAAGAATGGTGCTGGATTGCTCATTCTGACAAGGACTTTGGTGTTACAATGAGTTCTTAATATTCAGCATTTAAGGACTCTCTGGAATTTGTAAATGAACATACATTGCACTCCAAAAATTTCAAACCCTTGCTTACCTTGGGCTAGATACAAAACTCATATCTACAGTGTTTCCCACTAGTGTGTGTGCACACACATGCACTAGAAAAGTCTTCTCATTTTGTGGCTGTAGGGTGAAAGTCACTTGAACTTTCTTTTAATTGAAGATGAAGTTTGAAGTTATGAATATGGATAAATTTATCAGTCAGTCCTGTTCCAAGTGAAGCCTGAGGGACACCTGCTTCTCAGTTCCCTGGAGCTGGATCAGACTCTCAAGTGTTTGTACTCAATACCTTGCCTACGGACCTCCTCATATGGGTACCGAAGGGCCCTTGCCGCCAGCAGCAGAGAGTTTAATCTTGGTTTACCAGGTTCGATCTTGGCACTGTGGGATGGCACAGTACAAGAAATGAGATCAGTCATATACTAGAACAGATTTTGTACTTTGCTTTGTGGTCTGTCTACAGACACCTGGCTTTCTGACATTGCTCATAGTTTGGCCTGACCTGAGAAGACATGTAGCTGTGGTAGTGACCTCTTTTGCGTGGGCTAGAGGATGGCACATCCACTTTGATTTTTGTAATTACTTACTTTATTTGGTATTAATGCCAAACCATACAGCACATGCCTATGGAGCATACCAGGAAGCAAGCATACAGCTTTCATTTGCATGAGACAGTGGGGCCCCTGTTAAAAATACAAAGAAGCTGCATCAGAATAAAAATGAAACGTTCACCTAGCAATCCTCTGAACACCAAGATTCTGGTGCAGAGCAGCCAGACAGGTAAGGTATAGGGTTCAGGGGATCTGGTTAGGGGGCTCCCATCTCTTGTATGCTTTGAGGGATTGCAGGGGAGAGGCTGCAGAGGGTGGACTATATAGATGAGTTTTGTAATTAAACTCTAAGACTTTAGATTAGCCTCCACATAGGATTTATTTTTTATAAATGCCGTTAGCAATTCCCCTCTATCATCACAGAAGATGTTAGTGATATCAGAGCTGCAGGTTCTGGAGATGTCTCCTGGGAGTGCTGGACTCCACAGCCAGTTCCCTTGCTCAAAATGGGCCTGGGATTTGTGGTAAGCAATGACAGTGACAGTGGCACTTGTTGGTGGCTTTATCAATAGATGGCTCCACTGGCTTAAATCCTTAGGCTGCAGGCAAAGGTAGCAAGGCAGCACTTTTAGCGTGTAGCATCTTTGCTCTAGTGAGGTTCTAAGCTCTCCTACAGGAAATATGCTTAATTAGGTACTTCATCCAAATGAGCAGAAAGCACAATAAGGAAAGCACAGGAATAAAGAAAAGCAGCAGCCATACCCCATTGACCTGTAGTGGCTGTGACAGAACCTGCAGAAGTTCACATCACTGTCTGAAGGGTGTATTTTTGTGGCAAAGAGAAAGATACACTCTGTGTTATAGATCAACATAAACCTGTAACTCTTCCTGCCACCTTTCTGGAGAGGCACAGCCAACTGCTCGCACCATTTGCATCCAGCCCAACACACTATGCCAAATGCCAGTCAATGGTAAAGTCAAGTGATACTGTTGAACAACTACAAGGAGCCCATTGTCCCCTTGGCCACTTCCCCTTCAGCAACTGAGCAGGGTCTTAAATGTCTAGGAGTCATTAGCAAAGAAAAACCCAGGCGGGAGGGCTTTGCAGCAGGTGGTGCCACCTGTGGTTGCCTAATCCTATCCCAAGCAGACAGCCATCACCCAGTTGTAGAGGCAGTCAGGCACTGCGTGATGGTGAGTCAGAGCTGCGAATGAAGTGAGTTGGAGCCCTGGCTCAAAGCAGAGAGTTTACACACTGGAGTTGTGCCTCTCTGACAGTTGTATTAATGTCAGGGTAAAACAGATGCGAAGATCCCATCCTGTTAGTTCTTCTCTTTTTGGGAAATACAATTGAGATGTTTGCTGGCAGGCTGGTTAGCTAGCAAGTAGCTGAAGTTTGTTTGTACGGATGTGATATACACAGTTGTGGGTGCTCTCTACTGAGTCATCTGCAGCGAGGACTCCATGCCAGCTTCCATACATAGACTGGGCTTGGAAAGAGGCTTCCTTCGAGAAAGTTCACACTGCAAACTATCTAACACACAGTGGCACCGGACACAAGTACTTTCGAGAGGAAGTACTTTTTAGCAGCGTTATCTGTGTGTGTATCCAGTTCAAACTAACTCTCTAATAGCTTCCTGCACTGTGACCTGACCACTGAAAAATATGTAGTAGGGCCTAATTGCCAAATGGCTTGGGCAGCACTACACTCTTTGGTGAATCGTATGATTAGAAATCGATGGAAAAGATGTTCTTATTTAGCAGCTAGTAAGAACCGGTAGGAGTCTGGACATAAGCATCTCAAATAATGAGGCTCTGAAATGGTGCTACAGATCCTCCAGGTAGTGGTAGGTGCATTTATTCATTAAGGCCAAAATAAGAAAAGGTGTAGTTAAATATCTGACAATAACTTCATCTAGACACTTGAAGAGCACAGTAAAAGAGTCCCTCTGGGAGGAGTTGAACATAGGAGTCCCCATACTGGATATTAGCATTTGTCCCTCTCGTTCAACAGTATCCAGCGCAGGGAGGTCTGTGTACAACTTCTGAAGTCTCAACAAAAGATAACTGAGAAAAGCAAGCTATTCTCATGACTTTACTGTGCAGGAGTCTCCACTTCCACTGGGAAAAATTTAGATAAGCTTGAAAACCTTTACTCTCATCCAGGAGAAAACAGAAGACTTTAGATGGGTGAGAAAGAGCTTTTCCATCCTGCCAAGTTTTTTCAAGCTTCCACAAATTTCCCTCATTCATGTTGAGTTGAAACTGAGACCTTTTGAAATGTTGCATGTCAAAAAAGAAAGCCAGACCCCAGAATAATCAACAGGTCTGAAATTAAGGCTGTCAGCTGGGACGTGGGAGGCCCAATTCAGCTCCCCATGTTCCCACCCCATTTGGGAGTCGAGGTTCCCCAGTAGTTCTTGGCTGGCAACCTAGGGGGGAGCTTGGTTTTTCAAAGCAATGAATGCTCCCTCAGAGCTGGCCTTTAGGTTCCCAGCTCCCCTGCAAACTGCCAAAAAGCTTGGGATTTCAGGGCATCTGGCTCTGCCAATGGAGCTGCAAGGAGATGGTAGCCTTTGCACCCAATTGTCTTTAAGAAATGTTGTTATAAATGAAGTCGGCTTTTAGACCTGAATCCATCTCTGATTTCTGGAGTAGAAAAGGTCATACTGTATCAAAAAGAAAAGTCAGCAAAACGTTCTGATCATTTGGAAACAATTTCTGTCTTTAAGACATAGTAGGTTTGAAAGGATTGGTTATTCAGTGGCTTTATTGCTTGCCTTTCACTTCATGCTAGAAAATATTGATGGGGTCCAAGTGAGTACAGGGTAAGTAGTAGAGCCTAAATTTATGTGACAGTGAGAAAAGAAAAGGAAAAAAAGCATGCAGCCCATTTGTTTAATGGGATTTCAGCAAGCAAAGTGAACATCTGAATTAGAAGTGTGCATTTTACTCTGTACGAGGACATGCACCTGCAAGAAGCATTCTCAGGGATGCAGATGTCACAGATGGGGGTATGGTCTATTTTTTCCCAATGGTTTGGCACATCTTCACATTCAAGGCCACCGCCTATGCTTTTTAATTTCATTGTGAATGAAAGCACAGATATTCTCCAGGGCCACGTAGGCTCAGAAGGAGGATAGAGGAAATCCTTTGATATTCAAAGTATTCAAGAATAAATAAAATAGATTTTGCTAAATTAACGATGACTTATGAATAGAAATTATAACAGTTAGCTTCTCTGGAGGCCTGTCGTAGTAGTAAAACCAGTATCACGAAAGCATAAAAATTAAAAAGGGCCAACTTGCTCCTCCAAGACGTTACAAGGTTGAAAGGGGCCATTAACATGGACTGCAAGCACAGACTGTGCTGCCAAGTGTCATAATGAAACCAGCAAATACACTAATCAAGGAGAGTATTTGTTTAACAAATGATCATGCAAAGTGAGTTGCTTTATTTGGGATTTTGTTCCTTGCTAATTCTCCCCCCACTGCCCTGCCTGCCCTCTGAGCACCACAAGCCAATTCAGGCTGAGTGTGAGCAGAGGTGACTCTGTTGGCTTGGGTAGGTTGTCCTGCCGTTAGCCCTCACTTGAGTTTGGGAGGCTGGACCAGGCCGTCCACCAGTGTGAGCCATGGCAGTGCCACAGGATAGGAAACTTCCAGACACCTCTGGCATTGCCGCTTTCCATTTTCCTCCCTCTGACTTGTCGAGGCATCGAAGCTGAAGCCTCAGCTACTCCAGAGCTTCATGATTTTAAGACATCGACGTTTAGACATGCAGTCCACCCTTCCCAAACTGTGACCAGCACCCTCTGGCGTAGGTTGGCTAGTCACCAGCTCCTTCTCCTCAACCGCGCAGAAGTCCCAGGGAAGTGGGCACCCATCATCGAGTTCAAGGAAAGTGCATCCCGTTTGATTCTTCCCCTATTCCACGTCCTGTCAGCGAGTTCGGGCTTCATTTAGTCCTAATCCATCCCAGCCGCACACATGGCTAGGAGGTTTTTTAGATTTCAACGTCTGGGTTTCAACGTTGCCGCATGACTTTCCCATTAAGGAGTCGGGGGAGAAAGTCCAGCTCGTCTGCTGGGAGTGCTCAGCCCTTTGCTGGCCGCTCCCTGGCAGAGCGGGGCATGCTGTGGCTTGTCTTCTTTGGAAACCCCAGCCATCCTCAGGCGCAATGGGGTGAAATAAGGACAGTTTGCTTTATCTTTAAATTTCCTTGTTTTCTTGGGCACCAGCCAGACCCTTTGTTTTTTGAATATAGTTGTTTGTGGTTTAATTTCCTTTGGGTTTATTTTTTTTTAGTATTATTATACCAGCAAAAACTCAGCTTCTCACTGGAATTGTATAAGAGGAGGGACAAGATGGAGTGCAAAAGCTCGATGAAACTAAATGGTTTTCCCATGAGATCTTGCAAGGTTATGCAGTAGATCTCACACAGCAACTGGGAAATTGTGTGCCACCACTACAGGACAACCTGTCCTTAATGGCATTGGTGGTCTAACTTGTACAAGCAAGAGCCAGAGGAAACAGGCTGCCACGAGGTCTTCATCTCCCTTGTTCTGCCAGACTCTGTTGAGGGCCCAGAACAGGGCATCATCCTGAGGACTGCCTGAGCTGCAGCCCTTGGACATAGGTCTAGGTGTGTCTAGAATGCTTGCTTCTGATATTCTGTTAAGTCATTGATAGTGAGATCTTTCCTTGGAAAAGACCTTGCAAACAGACTGTCAGAAATAAATCATGGGAACATCCAAGAAGCAACTCAGGCTGTGTTTTCCTAGGCAGCAGCAGAGAAAGCCTTGGCCACCTTGTCCCACCCTTGCACCATCTTCTGCACTGTGCCAGCACAGCTGTTCTTGGGACTGTGTGATGAACCAGGTCAGGGAACTGATCCTGCTGAAAAATAACCATTTTTGTTTTCTGAATTCTCTTGTCACTTGCATCAGTTTCCTCTACCAGTTTCCTGTGTAGCCACACAGACAGCTACTCGGGCCCACAGTGTGGCAAGCAGAAGTAAGTGCCCACAGGTGCAGGAGTTGGGGCAAAGACCTGCTGAAGTTGGTTTATGAAGTTTGCATGCTGAATGTTAGCTTCAGCCTTGGAAAGGATCTGATTTTAAATTGCACCCTGTGGCACACCTAATTAGCAGTCAAAGTCATTATCAATTACACAAGAAAATCATCATGAAATAACCATTTGCACATGCAAATGTATAAAAAAATGTACATCAGTGGCGTAACTGTACAAGTGAGTCGTGTCCCACTGAGCACAGCTCATTTTGAAAAAGATTCAAGTGTGAGATGCAAAAGTCAACTCTGATTATCTCAAGGGAAACCAAACATAAGGACAAAAAAATTCTCTGACAAACAAACCTCATTATAGCATTCCTCTCAGTCATTCTTTTAGTGCTTTACAAACTGATGGCCCTGCGCTGCAGGCCTAGAGAAGGCAAAACTCCCATGGATCTCAAAGAGAAGTGTTATAGAAGTTCAGTTTACAAGAACCATGCCAGAACAGTATGAAAACCACTTTTCCCACCACTGAAATGCAGCCACCTCTAGCATGGGATCTGCCAGATTTTTAACAGCTCACAACTTGGGCCAGAGAAGACATTTCCATTCCGCAACTGAGATTACTGAGATTGCAAACAAGACATTATACAGAGAAGGAACACTACGCCCTCTGCATAGGTGCAGATGTGAAATAGAGAGGGAGCCCAAATCCTTCAGCTATGGGAGTGGAAGCTCCTCCAGTGACACTGGCTTGCCAAACATCACAATTATATTGCCAACAGACTTAATTGCAAGTCTCAAGGTACTTGGTGGACTGGGGTTGGGATTGGGGGTGGGGGCTAGGGCACAAGCTCCTGGGGGGGAAGCGGTTGTGCAAGAATCTCAGCTTTCTTTCGAAATAAGAAGGACCTTCCTTGTCCATATGATTGCAGAGAATAGTCTAAACGCTCTACAGCTCGAGTGCTCCAAAACCAGGAGGGGCACCAGGAGGGGCTTTTTTGTTATGCTCCTGAAAAGCAAGCAAAAAATTAAACTAAAATCCCTCTAGGTTTCAGAGACCTTAATGAAAATCTGTTAACCTTTGGGTTGCAAGCTGACTAGTGCGGTTTCAGTGACAGTAAACTGTTTATTCATTCCCAATACAGAGTTTTCATTGTCTCCCCTGCAATGGGTGACGGCTGAGCTTGCCCAACATCTTCATACAATCCCCTTCCTGTGTAATGGCAAATGCCCGTCACCCTGGCGTTTGGGCTTGAAAAGGTTTGCAGGTTTGTTCTCCATGCCGAACCAAGGCGTTGCCACTGTGCAACCCCTTTCCCATAGCCCCGCTCCTTCTAGGAAGGAAGCCAAGTTACATTTAGAGGTGTTAAGATTTGAATCCTAGGGGGAAACTTGAGAGCGGAGAAGGGGGCCAGCCTTTGTGGATGGACAGCATCCGGACAAAAAAAATTGCCAGGTATTGCTGAGAAAGAAAAAGCCACAGTTTGGCAAGCCTCTCTGTCCTCTGGATGTCTGTGCCTCTTGTTAAATAAAGCTGTATTTCTGCACCCAGGGCAGCAAGTTACCTTTGCCTTTGTTTCCGATTACTATCAAACGGTTCCTGTGTCGGAGATGGGTCCGTGCCTCTGAGCTCTGAGGATCCCACAGTTCTCCAGGAGACATGTTCCCATTGCCACCCCCCTGGCTGACAAACCCAGGCTGCCTACACCTTACCGGGCCAGTGGGGCTGCCAGGCAGTGACACAACACCCCCCCTGCTCACCTGGGACTGATCTCTGCTCACTCAGTCTTTGCCATCCCCTCCCTGATGGTGGGAGCAGAGAATTTCCAGTTCTAGCGAAATAACACCAAGTCCCCCTGCTAAGATTTCACTGGCAGATAATGCCCATCCTCCTTTTCTCCTTTCTTTGTTCTTCTGCTTCTCCTCGCCTCTTCCTCCTCCTCTTTCCTCCTCAACTCTCAGACGCTGCTGCTCTTTTTACTGGAAAGCAGCGAAGGAATAAAATGCCTGTGAGTTTCAGCAGGCAGCGTCTCATGAATCATCTATCCCAAGAGATAAAAGCTCCACCGGACTCATCCAGCGACCAGGCATTTTCTCAATCCACCCATGTGTATATCTGTGGTGATGTGCATTTCCTGATAACTGCCTGCAAATAGGCAGACACCCTTTAGGAGCCTAACCCTCAGTGCCGTTATTCTAATTGGATAGTACAGAAGCCTGATGAATCTGCATGTTCTTCACCGGAGCTATTGAAACTGCCTGCGAACCCACGAGATACCGAGAGTGTTTTTCGGTGGAAAAACACATGCTTTCGAAGTCTCCCAGCCCAGATACCTAGAAAATCCCCTGGCCACTGGGAGAGTTGCTCAGAGCACTGCAAAGTCATCCCCTTGCAGGAAATACGCTTTTTTCTTGCTGGGGGAGGGGAAAGGGGAAGTGTGTGCTGTGGTCAGGATTAACCCTGCCCGCTCTGCCCCGGGCTCTGCTGGATGGCGGGGTTGGCAGGTCCCCTGGGCTGTGCATGCACAATGCCTCCCAGAGCCACTGGGGTTGCCCTCCCCTCCTGCTCCCCACAACCCTCTCCCCCCGCTGCGGTGCGGCAGCAGGACGGATAATCTGAGTCTCAGAAAAGCTCCGTTTTCAGGGAACGGGACAGCGTTTTCCCAAGCGATGCTGCGTCCGCGACTCTCCGTCCCAGCCAGCGTGCGTGGGCATGGCAGGGCACAGCTGCTCGCCTGTTGCTAGTGATTCGCTTTTAACCAAACCTGCTAAGTTTAACAGAGGCGCTGCCTTGAGGTAGATGCAACACCCACACTGTTTCCCTGCCTTGCAGTTTGGAAGAGAAAAGGCGTATTCAGAAAAGCCCCGATGCTGCAGACCAAGATGGATAGAGGCTGCTTGCAGTTATTCGGTTTCTGTTCTTACGGTCTCTAAGTGCAAATATAAAGCAGGGGGTTGCTCTGAGGCAAAAAGCACATGGCAGCATAGTGCATATGACTTTGCAGTGTCGTTAGCACAGGCGAATTCACCTCCACGGTCGACGGTATCTTTTTTGGCAGTCAGGCTTACTGATGGGGTAAATAGCTGGAACTGAGCCTCTTCTCCCAGTGTTTGCTTACCCACACCTCCCAGGTTTCTTTGTTTTAAACCAAAGCTTCAGATGAGTCAAAGTTAATATTTGCCCAGCACTTCCACTATGTGAAGTGCCCATATAAAGCACATAAGTATGATAATTAAAAGGCGGCATGCTCTTGCATTGTTTGAACACCATATAACTTCTCACTAGGAAGGTGGGAGAAGAAAGGTGACAGCTGGGGATATTTCTCGATTTCTTAGGGATTTCTCCGGACTCCCTGACATTTTTAACCTCTTTTTCACAAGCTATATATTTATTTCATCCCTTCACATTCTATCTACCTTTTTTTCTTCTCCCCTATCCCTTAAATATACCAGTAAACACTGGGTCAATTGCAAAGCTATCGGGAAAGGTGGAAACTAGATGACTAACTTGTTAATTGACTCCACGGGGTTTAGCTGTACCCTGTGGAAAGCCGTTGCTTCTGCTTAGAAAGCTGGCGAGCGGAGACCCGATTTCAGGTTTTCAGAGACGTTCAATTTCCTTCGGGAGGAAATAGCCAGTAGGAAACCAGGAGAGATGAGTTCTTGCTTGAATTTAATTATCGAGGAAACCATATTCCATCACTGGCATTCGGGAGGCTGTTTGTTTTTTTCTCATCTCCGCAATACTGACTAAGCCGTGCTTTGTGGGCAGCCTCCCCGCATTGGATTTGTTTTCTTTTGGCAGTCCCGATCCTGCTGGCTGACTAGGGAGCCTGGGCCCCTTTATTTGTACTAAAATGGCAGAGGGGGGAAAGGGAGGGGAGGGAATTTGCATCAATGGTAAATCACGATAAACCCTCCCTGATACTGCTTACTATTCTTGCCTTACGCGCATTGTCCTGCAAAACCTTATAAGAGGAGGGGGGGAAACCAAACCCCATGAAGCCGCCGGGCTTTAGAAAGCCCTGAGCAGACCGGGCTTTGCAAAGCCACCGTCCCTGAGCCCTGCCTGCTCCCGCAGGTAGCTGCTAGCGATTTTAGCTCAATCTAGGAGACGGCCAGGCAGCTCGGAGGAGCTGGCAGAGCTGCAAGCGCTAAACATCCCCCAACATTTTTGTTACAGGACTCAGTTGTTTCAGTCTTAAATCCGAACCCATTCACTGAAGCTGAGTGCCCAGCAGAATCAGGCCTACCTTTAAAAAAGCAATGTGTTTTGCCAGCGTTTCATGGTCAGTGTATACAGAGAAAAAAAGGGAAATCCTGCAGTGGGGTAAAATGCAAAGAGAGGCTATTACTATAACGTGTAGTAACGAGTTTTTTGGGGGTTTTGATTTTTGTTTTGAATGTTGAAGAAATAGACTGAGCAAGCTGTTTACCACATGAAACAAAGCCGGACCAGGATATTTTCAGGCCACTAAACTTGGATTTCAGACAGCCAACTTGGATTGACATACTGGATAAGCTACAGCCGATTGGCATGGAGAAGTGAGCAAAATATGCATCTGTCCTGGTGCCAACTTAGGCTAGGCTGCCGTTTTGTTTGGTGTCTAGAGAGCTGGTTTTCGTAATTAAACCAGCCTTCAAACCCTTTTTAAATAAAGCTGAAGAAAAGAGGAACTGAAAGGGATTCCTCTTGAGCGTATGCACACTGCTCTAGCAACTCTTGCGCCGTTTTCTGTGCAGTCCCTGAAAATGTTTCCTTTTTTTTTTTCTTTTTTTAATACTTCCCTAGTAATACACACACACACACACACACAAACCCCGGCGTGCACTGACGTACACCACCACCGCGAGTCAGGGGCAGAGAGGAGCCATCCCGCTGGGCTGAGCTGGGGAGAGGCATCCATCCGCTCTTCTCAGGGGAGCGTCATCCCCAAAATCGTTGGGGCTCCCCCAAATTGTTTAGCAGCAGCAGGTTGCTGTACCTGCACACAAAATGCTGCAGCCAAACTGGCTGAACGGAGTACAAAATGCTGTTCTGTCCAAGAAAAGGGCTGGGGGGGGGGGCTTGTTTGGGGTTTTTCCACTTTGTTTTTGGAGTTTTTCCCTCCCCAGCATCAGAGCCTGCAGTGACTTTGATTATATTCGCCTGGTGGAGTATGAACTGAATCCTAAACATTATTTGTGTTACAGAGAACGCAGGTCAGGGGTGGGGAGGATTAAGCCGCATTCAGAACTTTGTTGGGCAAATAAAAATATCATTTTAAATCATAAAGAAAAATGTGAAAACTGTAGCCAGTTGCATTGTTAAACCAGGCAAATGAGAAAGCTACATATATATATAGGTGCCATAAGTATTAAAAGCACAAGTGGAATGGCAGGGCGAGTAACTTGAGCCTGCACCCATGGAGGTGGGTGGGTGGTTGGGCAGACCCCCAGCAGTCACCTCGAGGTGTCCACAGACCCCTCTCCTACCTTGTAAGACGTGGCAAGCGGCCAAGAGTTTTTGCCTGTTTAAAAAGTGTGCAAATCTAGTGTAATTGCACACATCGTCATGCCATGTTGTTGGTTTAAGTCACAGATGCTTGGGATTCAGGCTTTTATTTGTCATTGTTGCTGAGCTGATTTAAAAAAAGAGGCAATTATGAATGGGACAGCAGAGTGGAGAGGGATGCCTTATTTTTATCAATTTTCTATTAACTTTCTTCCTTTTTAATAAAAACTTGAAACTAACTTTTTTATTCCTTAGAAGAGCCTTTGGTTAAAATAAACACACTTTCAGTAAAAGGCTTTAAAAAAATCAAAGGCTGGAAATTTAGGGTGTTAACTGCACTTTGTTTTTAAAAGGAAAGTAGAAAATTCTGAATACCTTTTACATCACTAAAAACAAATCAGTAAGCAGTATAATTCAGTCAAAACCATTTACAGAAAAATTTTTCAACCCTTCTGTTATTTTAGTATTGCATATCCAGAGCTGGGTAATTTACCATTTCAAATGACTAGCACACATGAAAAAAATTGTGCAGCAAAATAAAATCTCATTAAGTCCCTTGCAAAGACATTATTCGCATAGGACACAGTTTTGTGAAAATCACTGGCTGAATTTCTCCATGGTGTTGATTTCCCAGGAATTCCATGGGAAAATGAGGAATGCAGGTTGACTCACCGAGGATGAAATACAGTTAAAATCAGTTTTGAGGGTCAGCGTGCACAGCAATCTGCAAAACTGCATACTCTGCTTTGGAAGCTGGGATTTGCTTCATGCCATTTACAAAACTCTCTGCCATGCCTAAAAGCAGTGACCTCCATGAACTGGCTTTCACACCACGCAGTCTAACTTCCCAGCAAATCATCTGCCTTTACCTTACTCTTGTAAAGGGCGGACATTTGAAAAGGGCTTGCCCCCTTGCTTTCATAAATTTTGCACCGCCACTTTCTCAGTACACTGTAATTTTCCTACTGGCGTGTTTCCACCTTGGGATTTTTTTTCACTCCCTACTCACACAGATCTCCTGCCAAACTCCAGCTCCTATCTCAACAGCCTGAGCTTCCTACCGCTGCAGCAAAATGGCAGCACTCTTTGTGACAGATGACAGAAACATTTGCATTTAAGAGGATGACGGGGCAGCTATGGCAGAGGAGCTTTGCAAAAATAATAACTCGTCAAATTTTTGGCAATGCTTCAAGTAAGCGTTGCCCATTGTCAGAGCTGAGCTTTTCTGAAATCTCCTCTCTTCTGAAGTGAGATGGGCTGCAGCCTCACTAAGGACATTGTTTCTATGGGAGCATGACCTTTAAGTGACAGGTTTTGAATGTTGGGACTGCCGGTATTTTGTCTGGGACATATTTAAGGTGGGTTGTGCCGGGTGGTGGCTCAGAAGCTCAGCATGCTCAAAGCAGTTGGGGGGACGGATCCTTCTCGGTGGCTGGGCCAACTGCGCTGGGAGCAGCCTTCCTGTGTGTTTGCTTGGTGCAGCTGCCCTGGGGCTTGCTCACGCCCAGCTGCGGCAGTGCAGAAGTCCAAACAGCCGTCTAGCGTCAGCACTTCCAGCTCAGGAGGGATGAGGACCAGGACTAAGGTCTGTGGGGAGCAAACAGAAGGGTAACAGGCACCCTGCAGTGGCAATGAGTTTGCTGCAGAGTTAGCGCAGGTGTTATGGTTACTCCAGCAGCTCTGCAAAGTCACGTGCAAGTATGAGCCTCCATATGGTGTTTCATTAACATCTGTGTATTGCCAAGACAGCATTTGTTTTGCGCTGCTGGGAACTGAGGTGCTCCCCTGATGACTTGTGGGAGGGTCAGAGGGAAGGGGGTGGATTGTGAGAGGTAGTGGGAAGGACCTGCAGCCTTTCTGGCTGGGGGATTATCAGCATTCAAGTGACCGCTTTGGTCATCTCAGAGAAGTAGACACACTGCTAGCCTGTGTGAAGGGCAGATATGGACCATAAATTGTCTGAGCTTGAATGGCAAGGCTGTGCATGAAGAGGGAAGTGGCCTTAGAGCATCATCTGAGTTAAATCCTAAGCTGACATCAAGGAAGATTTGCCAAAATACCTGTGCTTGTCCTCCCAGAGACACCGTGTTTCTCACCGGCAGGAGCACTGTTCAGCAGAGAGCCCTCTCGAGCCCTCCTGCACAGCCCTGGCCGTGGCTGATGGTTTCCCAGCCACAGCTTGACCTCATGACTGTCTAGGAGATCTGAAGCATTTGCAGCTGACCTTCCAAATGAAGGTTTAATTTAGAGCCAGAAGACTCCTTCCTGCTTTTGGCTTCTTTTCTTTGAATCTCCACTCAGTTTGAAACCCCAGCTCCCAGCCCAGCACGCATGACGGCTACAAGCAAGCCAGCGGGGCCTTTGCATTTGTCCCTCGCTGCTGGTGACTCAGCATGGGGAGCAGAGCTGCTCCCCTGCAGCTGTCCCTTGGCCGCTGCTGCTCAATCAGCCCTTTGTCATTGGCCTGGGGACAGCAGAGCGAGAGGGGCAGGAGATGGGAACAGAGAGAAGAAAAGAGAGAGAGAACCCACGTATCCAGACATCAATGCCACAGGAAAGCTGGCTTCCTTAGGTCCACACTTCCCACAACCGCTGCTGCCATAAGCTCTGGTTAGCTCCACTGATACGGGCATAAACACAGTTTCGCCATTATTTTCCTCATCAACTTGGCAGAAGCTAAATCAGCGAAAGCACTGCATTTTTGGTAAATCATGCATTTCTACTCAGAGTGTTTACTAGGATAGCTAGAAATTTAGATTCATCCAGTGGCACAGTTCATGTTGTGGAAGCTTCAGTCATACAGACATATAGAGTAGGGCTTTTTTTTCTGCATTTGTATGTGGCACAGGAAGACCATGTCCCGTGACTTCAGCTCCTCTGCTTTACGGTATTACAAATGAGAGATGATAAGACTGGCTCCTGGATCCCTTCACAGCTAAGCCACGAATTATCTCTGCCACTAAATCTCTCATTGCTTCAGAGGAAGATATTTCCCTACCTAAAAAAGTGTGAAAATAAACCATTGTGATGTGTTCATGGTAAGCACAGTAGAAATTAATGGACTCATGTACTTTTAGGAATTAGACATTAGTTTTTTTCACAGGACATATAGTTATGCTCACTTTTTGTGCGCATGGTGGGACGTGCAAATAGAAGTTTCTGTGTGCACAATAGCTGCCTGCATTGGGCACACCACTAAACATTTTGCTCACAGAAAGACCAGTTTATGCATAAAATAGCCCAGAGATAACACATTTCACATAGGAAGGACCATTTATGTTCCCTCAGCAGTCCTTTGGCTGGCATACTTGAAAATACCAGGCATCTCAGAATCAATAACACCTCTTGGCACTAAAAAGTCCCCAACCCAACCAAAACTCTTTTCTTTGATGATCAGTTGGACAACTATAAACTTGTGGGAAATGTTTTGATGTCTTGCCAGGAACAGATAGTTTTTCTTTACTGGCTGATGTCTTTGATATTGTATTGGGATCTCAAGAACTTTTTTCTCTGGAGGGCTTTGAGAAAAATAGGTCTTGTTCTTGGACTCTCACAATATGTCCTGCAGGGATTAAAATAAAACTTGTTTATAATCTATTGCTTCCTGCATTGAAGGGGCTTGCAGAGTCTGCCAGAAAACACTGTACTTTGTTGCTATTGCCACTGTGGTTTTTTTACATAGCAAC
Source organism: Aptenodytes forsteri (assembly GCF_000699145.1). Lineage (NCBI taxonomy): Eukaryota > Metazoa > Chordata > Aves > Sphenisciformes > Spheniscidae > Aptenodytes > Aptenodytes forsteri. Next base: position 233,554 of record NW_008796215.1, on the reverse strand, counting down.
TTCACCTAAGGCCAGGCACCAGAATCAATAGCCACGGTTAATAGCAAATTATTAAGAGAGTTATCTCAGGATTAACTCGTTCCTGTATACATGACTGGTTCTCATTAGGAACATTTAAGACGTGCTGGTTGTTGACCAACAGTGTATTTTGCTGCTCTGATTTTCATGAAGTTCTCACTTTCCCTATATGCACAAACCCCAAAAACTAGAACTACTCAATTTTAGAAATCTGAAGTAAGTCAGCTGATGGTAGCAGACAGCAAACTTGTTTGCAGGCTCAATGGTCCGTTATCTGAAAGGATAACAAGAGTAATCCAAACCCATTAGATGACTCAGCAATATGAAATCAACTTTGCTAGAACCAGCAACAAAGCAGCAATTCACAACAGATCAGTGTGGACTGTGGATGTGCCCAGAGGCTTTGAACTTAAATAAATAACAGCAGCTGTAAAATAATTTTTTTTAATTAAAAATCCCCCATTTTTCCCAACACACCAGCATGTCCACCTTCATTTTTCCCTTTTCTGTGAATGAGTAGTCCTGGAATCAATTTTGGATGATGTGAACCATAGCCCTTAAAATCCTTAAATCACTGCTCACATCTGTGTGACTTCCCTTCACTTGAAAGGGCTAGAAATGCAAATGAATTAATTTGCAGGATGAGCTTGATGCAGAAAAATGTTGTTTACTTCATTATGTTTTGAACAGTCCATGGTTACCCCCTGCTTTGAAAAAAAGGCAAAAGCCATATGACACCAGAAAAAATTTCAAGACCTTTTAGCAACTACTGAAATTAACCTGATGAACTCAACTCTTGCCACAGGCAAGGTAAACAAATTGACCCTATGACTTACACATAGCTTTGCTTTCCATGTAAGTGGAGGATCACTGGCGTCAGGAGTTTCGACAAGAAAACTGAAGCTCTGTTTGCTTGCACAACAGTTCTCTTCAAAAGTGAAGGACAAAATAAAATGGCATAAGTAATCAGTACAGTGAGGGCATTTCCATTTTGATCTACAGATCTGCCTAAGTCACTTTGACTTTGTCTTTACAGCAGAATTTGTCTGGGCACGTCATTCTTGAGTTTAAGCCTCCAAAGTCTTAAGTGGTGCTTAACAATTGCATGGTTGTGCCAACAACAGGGCTGCATTAGGTGATGGGCTTTTCTGTGAGGGCACATCCCACAGACTTGAGCATTGTGCTGAGGTATTTTCCAAGTTATTGTGGGGTACTTGCCTTTTTCCCTTGATCCATCTGCAGAAGAGTAATAAACCAGAAAGCTCTGGTTTGACATGTCCTTCCTTCCAGCGGGTACCCAGTTGTTCAAGCTGTTTACCTTCATACATCTATCTCTCTGGACACGAGCACTGGGTATGTGATGATTTGGCTGAAGGCCACTTCAGCCCTACCTTGTCACTGGAAGAAGACAATGGTGGGCCTGCCTAGCAGCTCACGCAATCTGAGACATGGCAGAGCAAAGACACTTGACATAGGTTTTACCAGTTGCGGACACCCCAGTGCTGACTTGTTCTGGACCAGAACAGCAAGCACAAAACAGTAGGACTGCATCAGCCTGCACCCTTGGTTTGATCGGCTGTGGCTCCAGAAGAATGGGAAGCATGCCTTAACCCTTCAGCCTCAGGACACCCCAGTGGGAGAAGACATCAGTTCAGGAGGGGCTGCCATGGCCCATGAGAATTTTGCTATCCCAGAGCGTCCATGATTGGTGGCTAAGTTGTCTGGTGTTGGCGAGCAGCCTGCTCTTCTGTAGTCATGATGACCTGTGAGGCAGCTATTGCTATGGTTTATTGGCAGGGTATGTTGCTGAATTAACAGCAGGAATAGAAAGAATGACGTTCCTGAAGTGTACTGGGGCAGCTGACGGCACTAGTGTATCCAACATTTGTCTTCCACCAGCTCACGAAGTATGTGTGAAACAGAAAGGACAATACCGGTTCATTATTGCATGCCTAACCCTAGCCCCAGTAGAGATCCACAGACATTCATAATGCAAGGTTCTCTGGTAAGTAGCAGGATTTCAGGGTATTCTGGCATTTATTCACTCATGCAGGAGGAGATTTCTCTCTCCTCTAAGCTGTAACTGTCTGCATCTGTTGCTGGTCTATAACTGTCCTGATCCCTGAAGCCACACCTTGAACTAGAACTCAGGTTTAACTGCACCCTAAAGAGAGGTGTGAATTGTACCCATGTAAATGAATAAATGTAGACCACATAAATTGCAACATGGCTATAGACCGTACATTCAGCCAGCTGAAAAGACCACGTTCCTCCCTACTGCCTCTTCTGGGATCCACCCTGCCTTTGGTGTACAGAGGTTATTGCCATGTGCTACAGATAGCGTCCACGGTGGCAAGGGAAGGAGAACATCCAGCAGCAATAAGCTGAATATTATGCTGGTTTGCAGGCCTATTGCAGGCATCTGGCAAGTGCACTGTCTGCAGCAAGGACCCCTTCAAGGGGAGAGGGGAAGTCAAGGGTGATTTGTTCTTTCCTCTGCTTTCTTTGAGCAGCACAATTCACCTGTGACTACAGTCATGAGGTTTTGTGTAAAGCTTTGGTATCATCTTCCCATCCTTTCCTTCCTCCCAAGCACCCAAGCAGGCACTTCATTCAGAACCAATGCCAGTATGTCCAGCCCAGATTCCACCACGTGGAGAAGAAACTGGGTAGAAAACACCCATGGCATTACCTTGGGTGTCAACAGGACCTTTCCTCAGGGCTGTAATAGTGAGAAAGCAGAGGGGGGATTGCTCTCCGTGCTCACTTCCCTGCCTGCAGGCATGGGTGGGCGCAGGGTCCAGCCAGAGCTGGCTACGGACCCCCACTTGCGTCCCCAGCTCCCATCCATAGTTTGGTGAACAATGCACGCCAGGCCTTCACATGTCTTAAACCGCAACCTTGTATAGCTATTTTTCCACACACAAACATTCTCATTTTTCTCCTGCTTGTGTTTTTGTTGTGCTCTTCACATTGGTTTTCCGTTATTAATGTCCTTTAGTTACACTGGTAATAGCTAGGTTCCTTCACTGCAGACGTATTTTTCTCCTCTCCCCAGAGGGTTTGTGGGCACGGCGAGGCGGGGAGCGGAGCAGTGAGAAGTACAGCCTTCATAAATCAGGAGGCTGAATGAGCTTTTCCCAAGGTAAAGGCGATGCCTCAGTTGCTGTTTCATTTAAAATAGATATTTTAGACTGTGATACGTAGGGGTTTGTTTCATACGCTGGAGCTACCTTCAGGAACGAATCTTCCCATTGTATATAAAGCCCATCTAACTGCTGAGAAAAGAGGGCTTTTTAAAAAAAATGCATTTCATCATATAATGTTTACATTTGTTTTACATTGTTATAGACTTACTGACTATTTGGCAGCTGAGACTTTTTAATAGTTCTGTTTTTCTTCTTTTTTTGAAAGCTAAAGGGATCTTGTCAGTTTTGGGAGGGCCAGAAATTGACCTATTGTCTCTATTTGCCAAGTCCATGTAATTCCTTGCGCAGGATATTTTCATAAACGAATGCCTCAAGTAAGGTCGTTTTAAAAGGAAAAAAGTGGCAGGAGCCCAACACCCGGTGATAACAAACACGTGCAGCTCAGCAGAGGGGTGAGCAGCCCCTCGGTGAGAAACCTCGGGGCAGCTATAAGGCAATGAGTAACCCCCACCATGGCCATGCTTTGGCAGTCAGAAGACATGAGTCAGCCCCCCCCCCCCTTCCAAATTATAAGGGGGAGGTTGGCTTAAGAGTCCTTAGGCTTTAAAAATAATAATACATGTGGGGTTTTCTTTTTTGCCCGCCTTTCTGATGTTTGGACCCTTGACTATACATTCTGCTCATGTTTTCCTGTTTCTCTCACCAGCCCTGTGGTCCAGCGCAAAGTTACATCATTTTTTAACTGCAAACTGAGGTTCTCATCTAATCACTTCTCTCCAGGAGCTGGGGCTTAACAAACAATAAATATCACAAGCCTGGCAAGGAGCTCTGAGAGCTCGCGCTGGTGATTGCTGCAATAACAAACTTGGATGTTTATGCAGTGTAGAAAATAGACGCAGTGAGAAAACAGGCTTCAGTTTCAAGATATAAATCTTCCCCGTTGTGAGAAATAGCTTCAGAGAGCTGTTTGCTTTAATTAATAGTTGCAGAATGGTGAATAATTGGGATAAAATAACCGGCCCAAACCTTCACCTAAATCCTAGGCTAAACATTTTCAAGTAAGAAATTATAGTTAGACTCCTGAACCCAGTTTTAAAGAAGTAACTGTCCTGATTTTAAATCTGGCTGTTCATTTACGTTCCTATATATAGATTTAGGAAATCTAACTTAAGGCTTCATTTCTAAAAAATGTACCTTGGCCTCTTTCATAAATGTATTTTATATTCATATATATATATATATATATGCTGTGAGAGAGATATATGCATCTTTAAAATTCCTGGCTTCAGGCCTTGACTTGGCAGTGAAAAGAATATGTGAGGAGGTTTATGAAAAATAAATCTTTGCATTCGTCTAGCACCTTTCACCTGAGTATCTCAAAGCAGTTTACATCGAGGAAGAATTATGCCATATAGGGAAATATTTTTAGCCCTGCTCAACCCTAGAGGAAACTGCAGCACATAGCGGCCCGGTGACTTGTCCCAGGGCGTCAT
>NW_008796215.1:203839-228849 GCF_000699145.1 Aptenodytes forsteri | reverse complement strand
TCCTTGCGCCCCCCCCCCCCCTGCCCCCCCCCCGCTGGTCCCCCCATCGCCTGCCTTCCACTGCCGCCCTCACTGCCCGAAATCTGGCAGTGCTGCCCTAGGCGCTGCCGATCCCGCTGCCGCCCCCCAGCACCTCCGTTTCTCCACTAATTTCTTGCATCCCATCTCCCTCCACATTTTCGAAAATGCCACCCTGACCCCAAGAGTTTATGGGGTAAATAGGCACAATTTTATGTGGGTGAGAGAGACGCTAAGAAAAAGCAGTTGTCTTGCCAACACCCCCTAATCACTTTGCTTACGTGTTGTATGTCTTTCTCTCATTCTTTATCTATTTTGTTTATTTAGATTATAAACTCTTCAGGCCGGGGATCCTGCCTCCTTCTTCTGCCTTTACAACACCTACCACAGCGCGGCCCCGAAGCTGGTTGGAGCCCCGCGCTGCTACCACAGTACAAATAATAATAAATAAAACCAGGACTGTGAAGAGATTATAATTAGAGCTGTGCAAAACTCAGCAGTTTTGGTTTGCATCGGTTCCTCCCTGCTGAGTCTACATTGTGTTTTTGATTTGTATGCAAAAAACCCAAAGCAAAACTCCCGAAGTGCCAAGTGTGGCCGGGTCTGGGCTCAAAACCGTGCACAAACCAGGGTGTTTTTAACGGTTCCTCCTTGAAATTATAAATCTGCCAAGGCTCAATCCAGGTTTACTGAAAGGTTCTTGAACCTTTGCAGATTTTGGGGGGCCAGCCAAGTTTTCGGTTTCATTACAAAAGTCTCTCTCAGCTCTGCTTAACATACTAATTGCCACAACACGCTGCCCTGTGGCTAACAAGAGGATTTCATCTTCCCCGGCTGCCCGTGCAGATCCACTTATGAGTGCCACGGCTGGCTTTAAAATCATATTTCAGATTGCTGCATTCGCCAGCGATGCCCGACTGCTGCGGGTAAACCGAACCACGTCTGAAATCCTGTACAGAGGCTTTTTCTCTGCCCCGGGGTATAGCACCACAACCGCCTTCAGCTGAGTAATCCCTCACCTTGCTCGCCTGAGTCCCCGGGGAAGGCCATGGGGAGGGGAACAATGAGCAGGAGGCTGGGGGGAGGCACGGTATTTTGGCTGGCAGCACAGACGTGCAAGTCTTCACTGGTACCCCCTTGCGCGCATGGTTCCTGCTCCCCTCTGCCTCTCTTGTAAGGGCTGGGGCTAGAGGTGAAGGGCACCAGCCCCAAAATAGTGATGACACTTATGCAGCCAAACAGCCCAAGGGTGGTAAGTGGGGCAACACCATGCTGAACACCAGGGCTCCAAGGGTGGTAAGTGGGGCAACACCATGCACCAGGACCGAAATCAGAGAGGCAGGGGAAGTAACAGCCTCCTCAGACTGGGGGAAACCCTGCACCCAGGGGATGTAGACGGGGCTCCACCTGGGGCTAGCAGGGTATAGGAGAGCTTTTTAAATATCTGGCTGCCAATAAATGCATCATACAAAATTATTTTGAATCAAGCCACTTCCACCCCCTGCCTGTGATAAAGAGCAGCAGGCAGGTAGTGCAACGCACATCAGCTGCTCTGGCCAGGAGAGAGGAGGTGCGGACATCTCCTCCCATCACCAGGAGAGGAGGGGAGTACCAAAACGAACCTGCCCGTTACAGGGCTCAGCACAGTGCCAGCTATGGCCTGGTGCCCCTACCAGAGCATCCAATATCTCACGGGAGTAGAGACCTCCTGGCTTGCAGGTCTGCCAGACTTCTCCCTAGGCTGTGCAAGTGAGGCTGGCTCCTGGGGCTCCTGCGCTGTCCATCTGTGCAAGGCCACGTGCGCTTTTGGCGTATGCTAAGTCACAAGTGTTTCAACTAGAGCTGGCAGGAGATTTTACATCGAAACGCTTCTTCCCTGGCAAAATTTGCAGGACCTGCTGTATTACAGAAAATCATATTGACTTTGATGAATTTTTTAGGACCAACAAGTAAAAACAAGTGCAGACTTGAATGGAGGTATTTCAGTGTTTTTAAAAATGAAAAGTTGTGGGGGCATGTATTTCACAGTGATTTTGTCTTCTGCAAATTATTAGCAAATAATAAAGGGAAAAATTTAGATTTCATGGCAAAGAAATTATTTGCTTTTGCCCAGGTTTGGCATGGTCTGGGGGTCTGGGAGATTTTTTTTATTTTGAATCGTCTTGCAGAATAGCAAATCCACTTCCTTATTAACAGTAATTAAAACCTTAGCTCAAATTCCTAGAAAAGAAGCAGTTGTGTGCCTTACAATGGACATTTCAGCTGACTATACCACAGGTAAGGGAAAGCAGGGCAAAGAACCCCAGCTTTTTTGATGGGGTACACAGTGCCTCAGCTGGAGCACAGCATGTGACCCCAGTTCACTTAGGGCTTTTGCTTTTCCTTCTGTTTCTGTGTAACCTGCAAGCTGTAAAAGAGTCATATAAGCACGGAGGAGGAGGCATCCGTAGCCCTGGGATCCAGGCTGGAGGCAGCTCTCCTACATGGGTAGTCTTTGCTGTGCTGCACAGCTCTCCTGGGCTTGCTCCTGAGTCCAGCCAAGGCTGGACCGTGGACCTGTATAGCACAGGGAGGGCAGGAGGGTGCAGCTGGGGTGGGCAGGGCCATGCCTTTCAGCAGCAGCAGGGCTTAACCATGCTCTTTCATCCTGGTTTCAGGGCTGGGCATGCAGTGAAGGAAGCCAAGCACAGCGGTCAGGCAGCCAAAACCAGAGCCTCAATGTCATGGATTCATGGTGATGGTCATTTTTCGTTTACACTATACTGGTGCAGAAAGACAAGCACTCAGTCACAACTGGGATTTTTAATATGCATCAAAACATGAAAGTGAAAGCTTTCTAAAGTATTAATTAGCGAAAAGATAGATATCTTATTTTCCTTCTCACTGATAACTAGTTCCATATGGAGTTAAACAAGTTTGCTCTAAAGGGATGAGAAACATTGCAGACAACAAATAACCCAGGCATTTTTAAATACAGCTTAGACTTATTGTAGATTATATTGAGTTAGTAGATCAAAGTCATAGTTCATGGTGAGTAGAAGTAATATAGAGCAAATAGATGTGAAGCTAGGCAATTAAATCCGTGGGGTTCTCGGTAGTCCCAACCGGTACCTATTTTATTAATGAATTTTAGCTTATTGACCTGAAGAAGGTCTGTTTTTCCCCCACAGCAGCAAGTTGTGTAAAGACCTCCATGGCTTCCCAGTTCTACCTCTAGAACCTCAAAAAAGCCAGTAACCCAAAATTTTAATTAAACTGCAGCACCGGTTTAAATTATTTTACTAAATGCTGTGACAGTGAAATCTCACCAGGCCATTCTTATATTCCTACACCTCAATGTTCATGTTAATACATGTCCCTTTTTATTGCTGTGCTTTTTCTCTGCAAGATATATGAAAAAGAAGAGACATGCAAGAGAAAAATGATTGTTTCTCTGGGCAAGATCTATAATATTCTTCTCCCCAGCAGTATTCCCTGCAGTATAAGGCTAAACAGCTGTAAGAGCAATGGTAGGTATAACTGAATTTTTTTTCCTTAATTAACAGTGCAGTGCCTTGCAACAGAAAACTGAAGCAGGTTTCTGCTGACTTAGCATATGCCTCATGAGGAATAAATCTATCTGGCAATTATGGCTTTGCGTCTCCTGCCCTGTCTCCTGTTGTTTGTATAAGACACCGGTACTTCTGCCACAGGCTTCTTCATACAGCTGTCCTGTCAATGCCAGCTTTCATAGGTAATCCATCTAGCTCAGCAGAGTTCAAATAAGACACCTCCCTTTCTTTACTTTAATTAATGCTTTATTTGAGTCTCCCCTGGGGATGTAGTCATGCTGATTTTTCAAATTTCTCTGTTATTTTTCAAGCACAAAAGAAATGGAAAATGTCTACCATTGAGATTCTGGATTTGGAAAAGCTGCTTTACTCAGTTTCCTATTCTCAGTCAGTGTTTTAAATGTCCGTGGACATCTCTTTAGCTACAGAATGTATTATGCAATTAATTCTCTAGCTTGGGAAGGAGAAAAAAGACAAATCCAGTCAAATTCATTCTCCCTGCAATCTCTTCTGATATTCTGCATCCACAGTTACTATAGCTACAGCCAGTTTATGCACTGATTTATGCTGTCACACCCCACGTATTGCTCAGACCCTTCCAGGTGCTGAGCAATCTCAGCTCAAGTCACGAACAGTTTCTTGCTGCGTAGTTGCTTTTCCTGCACAGTTTATGCTTGTGGCTTTTGCTGTTCTGGGACTGAATGCTGTGGCTTGGTATGGCTGAACAGACAGACAGACACCCTCAAACGTCGGGTCACTGCGGCTGCAAAACCGGACCAGACAGTCCTGAGTCCACCCACTCGCCGTGACTTTTTCAAGGATTCATTAAAAATATGTGTGTGGCAGTGCTGTTAATCAGGCCTGGTATACACAAGCAAGCTAGTAAAATCCATCAAATGACAGATAAGCCAGACAGGCTAAAACCAAAGGGTTCAGCAAAGCATGTTGGAATCAGTAAGAATCAAGAACTGCTACACCCTCAGTCAGCACTGTCTGATAGTATTTTACTTGCTTTGGGTTTCTGTGTTTTAATGGGCAAACAATGGTGTTTTGTAATCCTCAGGATTTAAATACATAACACCACACTGTGCTTCTGTAGCTTCTTCCTCAAATTGTGTTGCATGCGTTAAGCAAGTCTTGCGGCATCCTTCAAAGGGTGTGAGAGTTTCAGTGAACTTGTTGCATAAAGGTGACCCTAGAGACTTGTCCCATGCAGAGTACAGAAGAAATAAGGGCAGAAGTTTTCATTCACCCTTTTCAACAGCGCATAGTACAAAGGTACAGTTTTCACTTTCCAAGACCCTTATGAGTTAGCTCCTATCGAGCTTACTTCATCTCTTTCACTGAAATAGGGGACACCAAAATGAGTGTCCAGGCACAGGTTTCCCCGGAACAATGAAAGGCATATGGTAGGCTTGATTTCCTGACATCAGCACAAATCTGCTCACAGAGCAGCCCTTAGTTTTGCTACAGGGTTTGGCTAAAATGGTATGACGATTCTTTCGCAGAGCTGAAAATAGAAGCTCAGACGGTGGCCTCCCAGTGACACCCTCTGATCCCTAGACAATCAATCTTTTGCTTCCTGATTAAATTTTTTTTCCTGGCATGACCACCATGCCACACTTCAAGCCTTGCTCTGCCGTGTCCATTTCAATCCTCACAGAGCCAATGGTAGGAAAGACAAAGGAGCACCACCATCTTCTCTCCTCCTGTGCTCTTCCAACAGGGACTGATCTTTTTTCCAGTGCAACTTACTTCCTTCCTACAGCCAACGTTTCAGCCAACTTTTTAGATTACTCTTACCTTTTGTAGGTCTGTGTCTTCTGCTTTGTACCAAGACTGAAACCTACCCAATTGCATGTGATTTCATGTCAGAAAGATAAGAAATGGCAGATTGTTTGATTCATGTGGTTAACAAATATTGATGAGGCTCATCCAGAAAGTGACTTGTCCTCAATGCAAGAAGGCTGTGCTGGGGAGTAGACTGGAGCTTGGGTTTATGAAGTCCTGGTCTAGTCCTGCAAGAACTGCCTGGAACTTTTCTAGTACCTACATGTCTTACTATCTAGATCACCATCACCATAATGCCTGTGCTCCTCCCAATAATAACACTCCCTCTCTCCCTCTCTCTTTGCCTTTCTTGCCAACCTATAAGAAAAGATGGACTGATAATTTGAAATAAAGCTTTTTGTGTGTGTGAGTGTTGATGGAGGGCAGCTGTGTATCAAAACTTGTGATAAGGCATATAAATGTTACCTTGTCATACACAGTTCATCATCTGTGCTAACTAGATGTTAGCTTAGCTAGATGTCAGGTCAGTAGACCTGGATTAAGTGAATTTGCCCGCTGATCAATAAGTAATCCTTGCAACTAAGCTGAAAGAAACAAACCAGCTGCAGCACAGCCCAAAATGTCCTCCCCATTGCAGGAACTGGTCAAGCCTATCTAGCAATGAGGCTGGTGGGGTTAGATTTTGTTCTCATGGAGGATATTTAATAGAGCTCAAAAAAGCAAAAGTAAAGGCAAAACGATCAGAGCATAGAAGACTTGGTACCATCTCTTCAAAGGTTTAGGTGAGGCACAAATACTGAGTTCATCACACCCATCTAAAATGCTGAGCTTCCACATCCATCTAGTGAAAGGCTAAGGTCATTTCTTTCTCAGTGCTCCTTTGGCAACATTTAAATACTCAGTGCTGCGTTTTCTTTTCCTTGTTTCTCTCTGTCCAGTATTGTTTAGAGATTTAAAAATTAAATTAATCAGCATCTTGGAGCATAAGTTCCAAGGTTGCTTTATTGTGAAATTAAGGTGTGACTCACAGTAGCTGCATATCCACCTTTGAGGCTGGACTAGCTTTGTTATTTTTGCGTGTTGTTTCTTTCCACGCTGGTTTTGCAGCAGGACTTGTAGCCACACAATATAATGAGCTGAGAAATGGTAGTACGTCATCCAGGGTGTGGCTGAAGAGCGATGTCGCAAAGAGAGATGGCAAGATTACAGGGAGGATCTGAGCAGGATCTGGAGGAGGGTGAAGAATGAAACGTCCTGCAACAACAAAAATAACCATTTATGTATGTAAATCAAGAGAAAGGGAGTTCTGCAAAGACTGATTTACCTACCGGGAGAAAATTAGGGAAAAACCAAACATTTCAAAGCACTGGCTGCAAACAGACACACAGGTGCATGTGCATATAGCTAAAATGAGACAAACTCCCTCAGTAGTTACAGCACACCCAGCAGCCAAGTGCTGCTGCATAATGGCGACTGTGGAAAGTTATGGTTGTGTCCATTCAGAGAGTGGCACCGCTTGAATTTCTTCAGCTAGAAACAAGTACTTCTGGGAGCAGTAGAAATTATGCGGCCTGGTTTCCTGTGGCTCTGTATTTTGTGGTTGATTATCCGAGGCTAATAAGGGGCAAGAGCTGAATAAAGCTTTTCCTGTGGTCAGGGCATCCTGTGTGGATTCTCCGGGGTCTAATAATACAGTTCACCTTCCTCTTCTGTCCTTCCTTCAATGAGGGACTAATTTGGATGTCTGTCTTCTGCACAAGTGCCAGACTTTCAGAAATCTGTCCAAACTTTTTATCTGTAAGGACTCTGTCTCTCTGGCAAACATGTCTGAAGCTGGTCAGCTTACTCCAAAGCTTCTGTGGCAACATATACACAGATACATCATCAGCTAAACCTCATTTACTTAGGAAGCCAGGATTCATTTAAAAAAAAAAAAATCACACCTTCCCCAAAGCAGTAACACTGCTAACATAATCTGCGTGCTGACCAGGCCTGCTTTAGAAAGCCAGGGCTGAACTCTTGACAGTTACTTAGCGATTAAGCAAACGGCATCTTACACCAGAATCAGCAACCACAAACACAGGTCTTGCTGCAGAGGTTCATCAGTGCAACTGTGGCATAGGAAATATAAAAATATAATGCTCACCAAAAGGCTACCAACAGGAAATACCCCAGGAACAAAGTGCAGAGGGATAGACCTTTGTGTTTTCATTTAAACAGGAAAGGTAGATGGAAACCAAAACAAATGAAGCTATACTTAAAATAAAGATTACTATATTCTAGGCCGCCAAAGGTTATAACACCTGACCTAAGAATGGGTGGGGATGTTTGGAATAAAGGAAGGGAGGCCTGGAAAATTGTGGACTTATCTAGATAAGTTTCATGGAATGAAAATAAACAACCGATATCTGCTAAGGGGTACATGGAATAAGTCAAACAAGACAGTCTGGTGGTTTATATATTTTTTGGTGTTCGTGGAGAATTGGGTCTGCCAGAACAACAGGCTGTCATGGAAGTGCGCTTTGTGTAGCTTCTACTCATTTACCTGTTTACCTGACCTCTGAGGTTAGTGGCAAAAGCTCCCATTGATTGAAGCTGGTTTTTCCGTGCTATTTGCACCCTCAGCAGAATGAAGCGAGGAGCTGCACGGCTCAGTGTTGGGACAGGGAGTGCTGGCAGTTGGCTAGGAGACATTGACATACCACAGTGAGATGTTTCCCTGTGTACGTGCCACCTGGCAACCTTGCTTTGGGATACAGCATCGTTTTAGGAATCAGGCCAATTCCAAATCTGTTACAACTCATCCCAAAAACAGTCAGTTAATGGGAGCCTGTTCATCAAAGCCCTCTTGTTGTTGTTGTTGTTTTAAGAGGAGATACAAGCTGCCAGTTCTCTGCTAATATTAATGCCAAAGTCATTTCATGAAGGATGCCACGGTAGATGCCATTTATCCTTCCTCAGAGACTTAAAAAATGGTGGTGTAGATATATGTCTGTGCATATGTGTGTATGAGTACTTTAGGAGACTCCGAAAGCTTATCCTAAAGGTGTAGTCTTGCAAACTGTTGACCATTCTGGCTCCAGTCCAGCAAAGCACTTAAATATTTGGTGAACTCAGCAAGACTCTTCACATGCTTCAAGCTAACACATCCATAAGCACTTTGTTGGACCAGGCTCACAGAGGCTGCACTACAGCCGCACCTTGCACAAGAGAAATCTCCCCAAGCTAGTTGTGGTCTCTATGGCTGGCATGTCCATTTGCTTCCTCACAGACAGCTACCAACAGGCTACATCAACATTCACATTGTCTGGCCATGCTAAAAAGAAGAAGAAAATGTTTCGGTGGCTTCAGCACTTCACCTCAGTGAAATTTCTCTAACAGGGGACACGCAAGGTGAGAGGGAGGCAGTTTTGTATGCAGTGCTGTAAAGAAAAGATTTCCCTTCCCAGAATCAGCAGTCTCTGGACAGCAATAAATCCACTCACGGACATGATAAAAAATAAAGCGATTCCTAAAATAAACAATTCAGACTTCAAACCGTACGATAGGCAATTAGTATGTTTGAATAATTGGGTGTAACTGTAGGCAGAGAGAAGCTACAAGACCAGATGTGCATATAAAGCTAAACATAGGCTTTACAGGATCTAATCAAATCAGTCCACCATCTGCTATGAGAAGAAAAATCGTGTGACAGACCTGGTCAACATGAGAAAATGGCACGAATTTCTGGATAATGAGCTTAAGCTAAATCAATATGTTACATGAGTCAGAAATGGAAGCATCCATAAAATGGATTGCACTAGTTCAACTAAATCACATCTGATTTTACTAAATACCATTTTCTCCTATGAACTAGACCTTAGGTGACCTATCACAGATAACAAGCTGGGAATATTCAGAAATAAGTGCATGCAGGTAGAATAGCTCATGGCAGACAAAGGTTCACATACACTTTTCTCTCCATACAAAATAAATCCTACCCATCAGACAACTCTTTTCCAAGCAGTTGGTGTTAAAGCCCTCAAATGAAGTGTTTGAAAGTCAGAGCTGCAGCAGGTGGATCCAGCTTCATTTTGGCTACCTCGGGAGCCAGGAGCTGCAGCAAAGGCTGGAGACAGAGGAAATGGTAGGGTCTTGGGGGGGGGCATGTCTAGGTGGTGGTAAGCCTGTGAGCCCAGAGGTGGGCCACTGCTAGAGAAGGGGTGTTCAGTGGGCTGGCTGAGGACTCTGGTGGTTTGGAAACCCTGGGCTGGGATGTTGTGTTTGCATGCACTGGGGCAGCTGCCATGGCAGCTCTGGCTCCAGAGGTGGTTGACTTTGCAGTGGCAGCTGGAAAATACCACATAACACCTTGCAGACACTCTGGGAATGCCCTTGCTCGCCTCCTGTGGCCTACTGTGCTTGGTGCCTCTTGGTCATCTGTGCTTAGGTTTGCAGTTTGTTGTGGGATGAGGGCTGCATGTCAGGGAGAGGAAGCTTGGATGTCTTGTGGGGCTTCCAGAACCAAAGCACCAATACAGTACAGCGGCTCCAATAGCAGGGGATGGGGCTCAACAGTGCAGTAGCTCTTACAGTCCTCCACCCCTGCCACGACACCTTGGGCTGTCCTGTGGGCACAGCTTCATAGTTTTCCCCACTTGAGTGAGGCAAACAGGAAGCCAAAGTCAATCCAGCTTAACCAAAAGCAGAACTTATTGTTGCTCTATGACATTTTGATTGGTAACACAAATTTGGGCTGCCTTCTCTCGCTCCTCCATTTCGTGCTGCATCCCCGGTACCAGCAGCCCAGACATGTTGCAGATAACTGCACGAAGGCTGTACAGCTCAGCCATTTTGATCAGTTCATGTAGGACTGCTACAGACAGGGAGAGAGCAGAGCCTTAAGGAGGTGACAGCAACTTTATTTGATTTATGATGTTTAGCTTTTGATACAAAGCTCCACCTACTTAGCAACATATGAGTGTGTTTGTGGGTTTACAGATTTACTTCAGTGCTCCAGCAGACCATCTTCCCCTTCTGCTACTCCTCTGGAAATAGTTCAAGTCAGTGTGTTGTGCACATAATTGATACTGGCTTTCCCAGCCTCCAGAAATCATATTAAAAAGATAGGCACAACCTGTGGGGAGGGATTTTTCCAGCTTAAAGTGAGAGGATTTGGGGGAGACCATGTGGCTACTCCAACTGAGTTTTCCACACATGCATTTTGTTTATGTTGTGCATGTGCAAAACATGTCAGAAAAAAGCTCTCAGGGGAGTTAGGAATCTGTCCAGCATGTGGCAAATCCCCAGCACAATCCAGTCCTCCTTCTCCATGCTGCTGCCATTCCTAGGGTCTCCTTCTCCACAAGGCGTTTCTGCAGCAGGAGCCCACCGAGGTAAAATGGGGTATTTAGATAAGGGGTCAAGACACCAGCTGTCACAAACAGAGGCTCAAAAGCAACCTCAAATAGCACATAGGTATTGAAAGTCAACGTGGTGCTCAAGGTGAAGGGCAGGGACACCCTGCGTCCCACAGGTTGACTGACCCAGTTCCCTTTCAGGGCTTGCTGTGACTCCCTGGAGCTGGTTGGAAGACATTTTCTTTGTCTACCAGTCCTGCATGTCACCATGGAATTCAGCCCCTTTTCACAGGGGGATGTTAAAATGAATATACATTTCAACACTCCTTCAGCTCACCTCATAGCCCCAATAACAACGGTGTAATATTTTAAACTGCTTTTGCAAGTCTCCTTTCTACAGGGCAGTTGAAAGGATATAAAAGCATTTTAACAATTCTATAGATCATCTCCAGAGCGCTTTTGTGATGTGGGAGAACAGAAGTTTTGTTGCCATTTGCCCGTGGACAGCTGCCAAACTCACCTGTCTCCACCGAGCCTGCGAGGGGCATATCACATCTCTCTGGAAACTCTGCGGCCAGCCCCGGATGGCTTCTCACTTTACTCAGCCGAAAAACATGTTACACAATTTAACCCTTTGCCCGTGCACTTGCCTGTGTGTGTTACTCAAAACTGGCAACTCGTTCTGTTTGGGCTTAAGGAAAGTAATAGCTGCTAGGTGGTTTTGGAGAAACCTAAAACCAGGACTTTCTTGTGAAAAACCTTCACGCATGTGAAAAGTCTTCTAACCCTGCAAGTCATCCTACTGACTTCAGTCAAGCCTTGAAGTGTCCACAGCTCTCCTTTTGCCACTCCTTAATCACAGTTAACCAGCTCCAAATTTGACCCCTTTTTAATAGGCTCCAATTCGACAAGGTACTTAAGAATTTGTCTTTCTGACTAAAGTTTTACCAGCCTAGTTGCATGTTCAAAGTAAGGCATATTTTGGAGCATCTGAAGCCAGAAAGTGGTGGCTTGATCCTGTGTATAAAATACAAAGCTAAGGATTAGAAGAGATCTGCCACTGACTACATCTTCTTACGGGTCGCTTAATTTTGCAGGGTCCTGCTTCTAATCTCAAAAATGGCCATTAAAACCCTCCCATGCATATGGTTGACACAGACTGAGCAGCTTCGTTTGTTAATGTTCAGGAAATATTTGCAGATCCTTGTGTGGAAGGTGTGACAGAAGTATACTGTAATCTACTCCCTTATGTATGAATTTCTCTTTTTCCCTCCCTACAAATGAATATTTACGTTCTCCACCCTCCTCCTCTCCTGGAAAGAAAAGTGCATAAAATTATTCCCCATCACATTCTTTCACTGAGTTGGCAAAATACAGAGAAACACAGCAAGTTTAAATGATATGGAATATGCAGGCATAGCTTATCTAAGATCAAGTGTGCAGATCAAAATCAACAAAGACTCACAAAAGAAAGACCCAAAAGATCTTTCATCTGCCTGATCCCATTTCCCTGCCTACACCTCTTTTTACCCTACTGTAATGTATTAGTTCTGCTTTAGTTTCTGCTCTGCGCAACATTTCTGCTTAAGAAAGATTCTGTTGAGTCATTACCAGCATCAGCCAAACAGGCTTTTCAAGAATGGAGGAGAAAATAAAGGCTGTGGTTTTTAAATTAATTCCATGCTGCTTAACCCTTAAACCTCTAGTGACTTCCAGACTTCCAACCAATTTAATGCTGAGCAGAATATGTAGCTGTTGTGCCCAAGATGAGAGCACTGTCAGTGCTTCTCTTGGTGACCACACCAGAGAGAGAGACCTGCCACAGCAGCATCGACAACTTTCTCCTAGCAGCTCATTAGATACGGGAAAAGGCAGAGATGCTACTGGTGGTGTGGGGTCAGGCAGGTCAGACACAGCCTCTGCCAGGGTCCCTTCCCCTCAACCAAAGAGCATCAATATCTACTGGAGTTGCTGGTGGACAGTGACTCATCCCACGCCAAGCTTGGCACCAGCTGCCCTGCACCCAGGGGGGGCTGCAGTGAGCAGCCCCCATCCTCCCATGCCCACACACCTTGCCCTGCCCGCCCTGGTCACTGCTCAGGCAGTGCCAGCCATGCACCTGAAAGCACTCAGGCAGAAATTGTAGTGAAAGGCTATACTATCTAACCCATACTCTAAATACTGCCTCCTTGCTGCTTGAAAATACTGCCTCAGATAACCCGCACCCACACAGAAGAAGAGACAGGGAGAGGGAATTTTGCTACTAGAAGATAGTAGTCATGAAAGTAGAAATGAAAGAGAGAGGAGCACATCTCTCCCTTCATGAGGTAGAAGAGATACTCCAGTCCTCCTTCCTCCAGCAGGTTGTATATAGGAGAGAATAGTGGTTGCCAAAATGATATAACTTGAATAAGCTCCTGGTACCTTGAGGTTTGAGGGGCCCCCAGGGGAGCAGACACTTGGAGTGAGAAAAGGCAGAGGAGGGGAAAGCGGATAAGGTGGTTTTCTTTGCCTTGGTTTTTAAAGCAATCTCAGCCTGCTAAACTTTCAGTCCATGCTGCCAATGGCTATTTCCAAAGTTATCTTTGCACAGGAAAAGGCTGGAATCCTTCTCTCTCTCTCTCTCCCCCCCAAAAAGGCTGGAATCCTTCTCTCTCTCTCTCCCCCCCCCACTTATTGTCTCTGTCTCCCTTTTTAATGAAAGCTCAGTTTAGATCTGATATCACTTTAAAAGGTTTGCTATCAAAGTTTATTAGACCCACTGGGACAGATCACAGTTTTCAGAGGCTCAGAGTTTCACGGCAGATAACTGTAAAGTGAACCATCCAATGTTCTTCAAAATGCTCATTTTTCTTGGACTCATCTATTACACAAAGCTGCACTGTATTCAAGCACCCTTAGAAGTGATCCCAGTTGCTTACAGGATGCTGGCCACAGTTTTGCCTTTAGAGCAAACTAGAGCAGTCAACAGTCCTCAGCCTGTCCCACTGGCTGATCCTAAGGTGAGCGGGATGCCATTTGCAGTGAAGGCAAGCCCTACCAGCACAACAGGATAATGCCTGCTTTGGGCTCCTAGATAAAGACCAGGATTTCAAAAAGCAGTAGAAAGTATGAGAGCAGTGTCCCTTTAAAAATCCAGGTTTGCCTTTCCCTGCTTAAAAGTAATAATAACTAGAAAAGCCTCCTCTGCCTAGGGACTATGCCTGAGAAATTTCAGCTGTAGAGGAAAGACATGAGAGGAGGGATTAGCATGTCAAGCTTCCTATAGAACGGTTGTTCTTTTTTTAATGAAGTCATTGGTATTATTATGTGGTTTTTAGTAGTTTATCCTCCTAACAATGCATGGGAATAAACACCGTATCTGGTAGGATCTCTGACTGTAACATGTATCACAGAGGCATCTATTTACAGTGTGAAGGGAGGGGAGCTCTTTCATTTCCCAAGACAGTAATGGAAAGCATGATGTCCTACAACTAAGGGTGGTGAAGCACTGGGAGAGGTAGTGGGAAAAAACACTCACGATAAACCGAAGAGCAAAAGAGAGTTTCGGGGCAGATATTTGCAGGATGCATCATCACCGAGAGAAGTTGGCAACCCTGGGAATAGACTGAGAGACAAAATGGCTGACTCAAGCGGCCAAATGCTCGGGCCACCAATGTCCTGTCCTTCTGCTGCCACTTCACATGGCTTTACACCCTCCCCTGTGACTTCGTAGCGTCATTCAACCTTTCTACAGCAACAGGCTAGACAAAACTCGGAGGAACTGGTGGTTCTCAGATGCCAACGCTTCCTGCCAGGCTTTATCCTCCCAGAGCTTTTGGCTAGTGAGTGCCTCTCACCAGAAGCATGTGCAACCATTTGACAGCTCATCTGCTTTCTGATTCCTTAACAGGTCATGCAGATGGACCAGAAGCTAGATGACATCCTGAACACGCTCCAGGCTCAGTTCGGGGATCAGCCACAGGCACAGATGTCAGGGCCAGCCACCCCATCTGTCAGACAGCTACAGACAACCTCAGATTCCCCCCCAGTGAACCGGAAAATTTGAAAGCCGGAGGACAGCCACATGCCACCCTCTCATTCTTTTACGTCCAGTTATTTTTAAGTCTTGGTGTCTCAGGATTCGGCTGTGTCGTGGGTGAAATGAAATATTCTGCTGTAGTAGATTAAATAAAAAAATGAGAAGCAGCAAGAAGCCAGTCACGACCCTAAGAGAGCACATAAGTTTTGCACCTGGTTTATTAGCCATCATTAGCTAACCTCTGTCAGCCTATGGTGGTCCCATGCAGCTAGCCCCATTTAGGCTGACTGCACACGCACAGGGCACGCTGTTGAGGTAAGCATCCAAGCGAGGGTTAGGATGACCCATTTGTGGGTGCGGAAGGGGAAAAGGACTGTTTTTTTGGCATTTAATCACTAAGTTTAATGCTCACAGCATGCCCAAAAGGGGGAAAAGAGCCAGCATTTGAACATGAAACAAATGGAAATCAGTGAACAGGAAAATTAAACAGCATGTTTTGACTTCTACCAAGCAGTGAGGATCATAAGAAGGGCAGATTTATATGCTAGTGCGAATGACAAAGTAAAAACAACAGGCTACTGATTAAAAATATGGAAGTGTACACAGGCTGGTTGACATATGAAAAACTGAAGCAAAGACTTCAGCTAATTAAAGCAAAGGGTTGCAAATGAGATGAGATGCATGTTGGAACAGACAGGCAAGAGAGATAGTATCTGCGTAGGCTTACTGCACAAGAACACTGTAATAGCTATCAGCTACGCTGATGACTGTTATGCAAAATGTTCTCAAGCTTTTACCTTCATTCAGCAGTGGTTGTTGACTCCGGTTGCCTTAATTTTAACATAAGAAACCTGTATGGTAATTGGCTGTGAAATATCTGTAAAGCTCGGTTCAAGTCACTGAGTAACAGGGTGCTGCAGGAGGGCTGCAGCTGTGGTTGAGAATGGCAGGGTTTCTTAAAACAAAAATGCACATACTGTTGATGAAAGTTAATCGCTGTTTAAATAAACTGCTGTATATAATTTTAAATGCTAGACTTTTTTTTTCTTTATAATCTGGTTGTAAATCAAGTGCATATCTGGCTGATATACTGTCACTGTGAAATGGATCTTACCTGGCACTCCAGAAAAGGGATGATACAACACTGTTGCTAAATATGTAAATAATAAACCAAGCTAAAAAGGGTGCAGTGTTATTTACTCAAGTCTTTTTAATGTATTTGCATAACTAACCATTTGAATGAGCAGAAGTCTGCAGAGCAAAGGCCTGATTCCTGGGAAATCCTAAATATATTCTATTCCCACTCATATCTATGGAAGCAAAGCCGGCACTGCATTTAAAAGCAACCTGAAAGACTGGTCCCTTAATAAGCATTTATTTGGACCAATGACTGGTCCATTTCAATGTAATCAAATTAGCTTCTAACTATTACCTGTCCCTTTAAAACTCTTTCCCAGGTTTGTGTGTCTGGGAATTCAAGCTTGGAAAGAGCACAATGAGACTGATTCCAATCTTTAGATTGCAGGCGTGTCTTAGACAGAATATTAATGATGTGTGAGAGGCAATAAAAAAAAAAGCAATGTGGTTTTAATTAAATCAGCTGACAAGCCGCCATTCCATCTTGTCTGATTACTACGGAGTTACTGAACATGACCAAATACAGCATGTAACATGGGAAAATGGTAAATAATCATTGTCAGAGCATTGAGTTGCTCCTGACTTTGAGTCAGAGTCATGAGCTTCTGCACTGGTCCTTCATATAACCTCACTGGCCACTCGGAGCTAAATGGGCAACTGGACACCAAAGGTAGGTACTGTTTCATCAGCCACAGGTAAAAAAATCTCCCGGAGATCCCTTTGCCACAGAGGTTCAGAAGACAAGCAATGCAGCTTTCAGCAGAAGGGCTCAGGGACTTCTATGGCCAATACAAGGTGAAACTTCCTTCTGGTACACTACAGATATTTGTGTGAGGGGTATGTGTGGTCACTGTTTTGTGGACCGAGGAATGCAACAGTATTTTACTTACTAATGAGTCTCAGTAGAAATGTTAAGGCACTATACATACAGTAACACTACTCTGAAGTGCCTGGAAAACACACTGAAGGCCCTTCCCCGGAAAATTCAGTTAAACAAAATAAAAGTGGTCTCAGCTACAGAGAGTGTCAGAAGGGATGAGTGGGTGGGAGGAAAGGATAAAGAGGCCCACAGTGGTCCCTTCAGAAAAAAAGAATGTGTGCAAGTGTGTGTGCATGTGTGTGCACGTGTCTTTTTTTTTTAACCACAAGCCAAAGTTTCCCCAGAGCCTGAGCCTTCAAGGGTTTGAAAATCCAGCAGTGCTGGCCAGCCATCCGCTTTATGGCTGGCCACTGCGAACACTGCCGTGTGGCATAACATGTTCAGACAGCACCATCAACGTGTGACCGCAAGGATCACTATTGCCACGAAGGAGAGATAAGGGTGTGGCCTGAACAAATTGCAGTGAGGAAGGAAGGCGGCTGGTGGGAGACACCCATTTTCACACCATATGATGAGATTAATGGTAAAAACATAAAAGCAACATAGCTTAGCCTTACTTAAGCAAATCTCCACACCCACAGCTAAGACAAGCGTTGCCATCTAGCAAAACTTTTCTGATTTCCCAGGGGCAAAAGTATCCAGGAGTAGCACTGATGCGACCATCTGGTAATACTACCTGACCCTTCTTCTGAGCAGAGATGGTTTTGCACAGTGAACAGACTGCATATTAATACATTTGCATGTCATGAGTATTTTGAGTGCCCCTCTACCAAGATGTGCTATCAGCAAACATTCAGCAGCAAGCTATGATTTCCCAAGGCAAGAACTGACTTCTACTCAATGTGTTTTTGTCAGGCCTCACCATCCACTAAGCAGCTAGTAACAGCATCAGATCTAGGTCATTGTGAATGTAGCGACAACGAATTGGAAAGAGCAGGGAAGAAGCATAGGGATGAGCTTCAGGAAACTCCAAAAACTTGAGGAGTCTTCTTGCAGTCACAAGTCCCATGAAGTCATGAGATGATCTAGTCCATCAAGGAACACTATCAGAAGACTGTCAGGTGCAGCATGGCAGGATTTGCAAACTGCTAACTTTGCTAACTGCAGCATGGATTTCTTGGAGACACACCACCAAAAGTATCTTCTAGAAGAGTTCCTTCTAAGGGAAACATGTCATAATTTGTCTTGCATGTGATTGGAAAGAAATTAAATTTTTCATGAAGATTATATGCTCCCACAGTTGACTGCCTTGATCCAGCTGTCTGACTTGCCTGAGATTCCTGTTACATGCTGGAGTCCTTCAGGGAATAAATATGCAGCATAGCTGCAGAGGAAAGTTTGACTGCTACGTATGCCATTATTTAAGTAGTTATGTGAAATCCTGGTTGGAAGATTATTAGTAGAGGCCTTGTCCAAAACTCTAACTTCTCTACAGGTTCGTTAAAAGGAAGAGAGCAAAGGTGGACTTACAAGAAGAATTCTGCCTGTGCATTATCTTTTTTGAAAATCATGAGTATCATAGAATCATAGAATCACAGAATGGTTTGGGTTGGAAGGGACCTTTAAAGAACATCTAGTCCAACCCCCCTGCCATGGGCAGGGACATCTTTCACTAGATCAGGTTGCTCAAAACTGCATCCAACCTGTCTTTGAACACTTCCAAGGATGGGGCATCCACAAGTTCTCTGGGCAACCTCTTCAGTGTCTCACCACCCTCGTCATAAAAAAAAAATCTTCCTTATATCCAAACTGACACTACCATCTTTCAATTTAAAACCATTGCCGCTTATCCCGTCACTACAGTCCCTGGCAAAAAGTCTTTCTCCATCTGTCTTATAAGCCCCCTTTAAGTATTGAAAGGCCTCAAGAAGGTCTCCCCAGAGCCTTCTCTTCTTCAGGCTGAACAACCCCAACTCTCTCAGCCTTGCTTCACAGGAGAAGTGTTCCAGCCCTCTGATAATTTTCACAGCCCTCCTCTGGAACCACTCTACCAGATCCATGTCTTTCTTGTGCTGGGGGCCCCAGAATTGGATGCAGTACTCCAAGTGGGGTCTCATGAGAGCGGAGTAGAGGGACAGAATCACCTCCCTTGACCTGCTGGCCACACTTCTTTTGATCCACACTTCTTTTCATGCAGCCCAGGATACGATTGGCTTTCTGGGCTGCAAGCACACATTGCTGGCTCATATCCAATTTTCCATCCACCAGTATCCCCAAGTCATTGTCCACAGTTCTGCTCTCAATCAATTCATCCTCCAGTCTGTATTGATACTGGGCATTTCCCTGACCCAGGTGCAGGACCTTGCACTTGGCCGTGTTGAAATTCATGAGGTTCACATGGGCCCACTCCTCAAGCCTGTCAAGGTCCCTCTGGATGGCATCCCATCCCTCAAGTGTATCAACTGCACCACTCATCTTGTCATCCACAAACTTGCTGAGGGTGCACTTGATCCCACTGTCTATGTCATTAATGAAGATGTTAAATAGTATTGGTCCCAGTACAGACCCTTGAGGGACACCACTTGTCACTGGTTTCCATTTCAACATTGAGCTGTTAACAGAAACTCTTTGGATCCAGCCAATTCCTTATCCATCTAATAGTCCATCCACCAAACCCATATTTCTCCAATTTAGAGATAAGAATGTTGTGGGGGACCATATCAAAGGCCTTACAGAAGTCCAGGTAGATTACATCAGTTGCTCTCCCCTTGTCGACTGATGCAGTCACTCCAATGTAGAAGGCCACTGGATTTAGTCAGGCACAATTTGCCCTTGTGAAGCCATGTTGGCTGTCTCTAATCACCTCTTTTTCTTCCGTATGCTTCAACATAACTTCCAGGAGGATGTGTTGCATGATCTTACTGGGCACTGAGGTGAGGCTGACTGGTCAGTAGTTCCCAGGATCCTCCTTATTACCCTTTTTAAAAATGGGTGTGATATCAAATGTTTCCTCTCAGCAGTGGTTCTAACACAAGGCAAAATTACAGAAAGTATTCCTAGGGAAGTCCATTTGTGTGTTTTCATCTCCATTTCTACTAACATTAGTGCACTGAGTAGGCTATAATGCTTCAGCAGTGATCTGATGTTCATCCTATTCATTTCTCCATGATGGGAGTCCAGCACACACACCACACACCCAGCTGCTGACCAAAGAGTACATTCAGCAAGCTCATTCCTACAGCAACTCTTCTCACATCAGTAAAATAGTAATAATACCATGAACTAACATGGTCCAATGAAGTTATCTGCACCATGCAGCCAGGTCTGCAATGGTCCCACATTGTCTTTTGATTCAGAACAGAGGCATAGACCAGGCGGCCAAGGTCTCTCAAGGCCACAGTATCAGCAGGGGTGGCTTGTCAGGAATGCAGTTTATGGATGCATCAAAAGACAAGAGTACAGGAGATCAAGTAAAGATTAGCTATTTATTTTCAAAAAGGTCACATGTTTTTCTACCTGATCCAATTTCACTGTGAAGATACATGGAGTCCTCCCTTACTAGAGACACCGACACCAACCAAAACAAGATTTTCCACATTCCTTTTAATAATGCATGGCATCCTGAAGCCTGCTGTCTGCCTATGATGATGCAAGATGCTCAGATGTCATTACAACAAAGCCTGAGGGGATTATTTTCTCATTTCCATAATTACACAGTCAGTAATATTATCATGATCCAATCTTATCTCAAAATGTATACCCAGATCTTTAATGACAATATTTCTGAAGTGATGTGTGGGATTAAAATCCCGTGTATGATAAGGCTGCAGCAGGACATGAAAAGTTCAGCTTTCATCATCTGGGGGCTTTCATTCCTGAGAAAAGGTAACTGTGCCCCCAAAACTGCCGATATGGGTCACAGATCAGAAGTCTGCTGCCACATCTGGAACACTCTCTCCATCTCTGAAGTGTAAAAAGTGAGAAAAGACTCTCCAGCCACAGCTGTCCATTTCAGAAGTGGGTCCATTTAGTGGCCCTGGAGGTTTTCCATCCACCTGCCTTGCCCTGGCATCACCAGAGGAGCCTGTGCTGGAAGTCCCTTTCACCGCTGTAGGGCCATGACTTAGCTCCCAGCTCAGTAGCTATGGAGAATGAGCAGGATTATTTTGGTGCCTCTTTTCAGTACTTCACTTGGTTTTCTCTTCTCCATAATGTTTCAAACATAAGCCCTGAAGGGTTTGCACTCATAAATACATTCAGGATGTCTATTAGGATGTGCCCTAAATGGCAGGGCTCGTTCAACACTCTTCCAAACAGCCTGAACAACTGTGTCTAAAAACAAAAGCATGTTTTAGGGAATAAAATGCCATAGGGTGAAGAATCTCAACCAGCAAAATTGCATTATTTAGTATTCTGAAGGAGTACATGCTAAAATCATCATAATGGCCTAGGAAAAGCATGGTGAAGGGCTAGGGTGCAGACCTCTCTCAGGCATGATTTCTAGCTCGAGCAGAGCCCAGCCAGCAAAACTAAACAAGATGGTACCGTTCTATCTCAGTGGTAGGAAAAGGTTTGCATTCCTCTCAGCCTGTCTGAAGAGCAACCTCTTTTCTTAGTCAAAGCAACCTCTTTTCTTAGTAAAGGGACCGCCAAAGGTAGCTGGAAATATTAAACACTGAAAGAGAGAGAAAAGTCTAACTAACTTTTTGAATCTCCTGTTAATGGTCATTATCCTGTTTCCCACTGCACACCACACGCTTTCCTAACCTCCAGAGAAGCCCGAGCTCTGGATTATGTTGATGTTATTGGTGCTGGGGATGTGCATGTGCTGTCTCCTGCACCCTCCCAGTCATATGGTAAACAGTGTCTGTCAGACACGAAAGAGTAAAACAGCAAAGAGCATCTTCCCTACAACTAGCTGTTTTGCCAAAATACTTACTATGTTGTGTTTAGCCCTTATTATGGTTTACAGTGGCTCCCGAATGACTCCGTAAAAGTACAATGTCTCTGCTTAGATTCCTGGCTGAGCACCCGTTCGTCTCGGGGTTTGGATTTGGTACATGTGGGTTTGTGAACAGAATTTTAACTCATCTTTGTGATGTTATTTGATCTCCCCCTGGGGTGGACGGAGCTGCGTGGAAGGGACAGACTCAACGTGAGCGCTAAAGGGAAGGGGATTTTTGAACTCTGTGATTAATGTAACTGCTGTAGCTTGTCTGTCCAATCAGACTGGCAAAGCTTGTTCCTTGTTTAACCAAAGAACCATAATTTTCAAGAACAATGCCTGCTAAGCATTTGCCTGAGACTTACCTCAGCCATAAAGGGGAAAGAAAATTCACATTTCAAAAATACCTGTCAAGCATTTCTTATGCATAGCTAAAATGTAGCTTTTCTTTATTGCTACGTACTTCAGGTTGTCACCTCTGTTGTTAGGAGAGCCTAAACATAGTCAAGTAGCCTGGTAGCATTTTACACCTACTTTACTTAAGGACCAAGCTACAGAGAAGCAAAGTCCCTGGTGTTTCAAATGAAGCAGCCTCTGGCTGACTCACAGGTTATAGACAACCCTGACCAAAAAGGTCTAAAGAGGCCATTTTCTTTGCCAAAAGACAAAAGAAATGCTCAATAAAGCATGCCTTGAGAGATGGAAATGCTTACACCAGGATGAGCACAGCACTGGATGTCCATGAATACCACTTACTGCCAAGATGTTCAGAGTTGCTGAGCAGCAGATGGGACAGGAGTGGGCTCTTGCCACATCTCCTGACCTCTGCTTTGTCAAATGAGCAATGATTTGCTTAAAGCTAGTCCAGCTCGTAGTTCACTCATCTCTGACACCACGGGTGATGTGACAGCAGGCAAAGGCAGTGTGTTGGTTCCTCTCTGCCTACAGCTTGCCCTTTGTCATCGTCCTACAGTGTAACATGAAGCTACTCCACTCTAAGTTTGGTGACTTGGGAGACTTTGCAAGTAGCTTCTGAGTTTTGATCCAAATGACCGCAGTCCTCCTTATGGAGAGAAACTCTTACCATTTCTGATGCAGAGAGAGATCCATCCCATGCCTAGTCAGTAGGGCCCTTCAAGTAGCTTAGTGTTTGTGGTGGAGGGGCTGTGTTTTATATCATCAAGGTGTGGGGGAAGGGGAAGCACCCATGCACTATTCCTGCAGCAGAAGAGCAATTGCCTGATGCAGTGTCCTAATTCTTTTTGTTTTCTTTGCTGAGAATTTTCCCCTTTCTGAAGCACTAAACAGCTCATTTCTTCCAAGCTAAACAAATGATTCTGCCAACTACTGATTTTTTTTTCTCCTTTCTACTTCTAATGGTTGGTACTGTAAGTACAAGTTTCCCTTTGTTTGATAGCAGGTCAGGAGGCCAAGAAGAACTAGAGACAGCTCCTGTGACACATCAATACTGCGCCAAATTCTTCAGTTTGGCTACACCATGAGTGTCATCACTCTTGGATTCCACCAACCCCATTGGCCAACTTCCAGGAGGCTACTGCGTTGGTCAGAGACTGTCAGAGTGCAGTAAGAGACCAACGAAGTCTCCATCCTCAGAGCCACGTATGTCCCTTTTACTGTCCTGATGCTTCCTCTCCTCTCTGTTATCATGTTATTCCCCACACAACAGTCCAGTTAAGCCAGTCTTCCAGATTAGGAAGGCTATTGCATTAGGAAAGCAATAGCAATAAACTTCAACATCAACCCAGATCGAGTCCAAACAGCTGCAGCTGACAGCCTACAGTCATTCCTCTCCACAGGGTTTACAAGGAAGAGCATTAGGGACAAGAATGAATATTGCTGCAGAGACACAGACCACTGAAAGGTTATGCACGTGATGGGTCTGTGGTCAAAGCAGGCTAAATTAAATGCAAGTATCAGTCTAGTGGAGTCAATGGACTTACACCACAGATTAATTTGGCTTGATTTCTCTTACCATGTGTCTGAATAAACAGTCGGTAGGTTAAAAGAAGACCTAGTTTCACTAACCTTACTGGAGCTCTGAATTAGAGTCAAAATATTCCAGTGGCCTGCAAAACCCATATATTGCAATGGCAGATAGTAGTTTTTATTCCACAGAAAATGCATGTGTTTGAAAACAGAGACAGACATGATGGAGGTGCCCAATGACTGTGATCAGTTTTGCAAACGGCATTGCTTTGTGTGGGTTCTCAGATCCCTAAGCTTCCCTTTAATACATGAATGAACCCAAAGCAAAAAAAATTGAAATTGCATCAGAACCTGCACATTCTGCCTGACTTAGGATCAAAGTCTGAGAAGGTTGCTGCGTGTTTAGTGCTGAATTAAAATGGTAAATTATTGAAAATATGTCAGTAATTATCAGGTGGAAAAAAAAGCTCCCAAATTATCTGGGCCTTGCCCATGTACCCATTTCGTAAAAAAAACATCATTTTCACTGACAATATGTTTTGCGTGAAACTGAAAATTAAGGTGACAGTGGAACTGTTGAATAAGCATAAACCCACCTTATCACTTCAAGCATAAATAGCTGAAGGAGTGGTTTGTGGTAAGGAGCCACCTATGACAATCATGCTCTTTCATGTCCTGGGGCAGAGCTACTCCATATACTGCCCCCTCCACCCAACCCACTCTCCAATTTGAGGGAAGTCATGTGTTTGGCCTTCAATAGGCAGTCCTTATCTACATCTACTGTGGCCCTGGAGCCACGGATCACTGGAAATGAAACAGCAGGCTGAGGTTGCACAGCTTCTTCTGGCTTCTCCTAAAGTAACCTGGAGCAGGGAGTGAGGGGGTATGAGGGCTGGCTGCTCTCTGTGAGGAGGGGAGATGCCCGGGGTGATAACAAGGCCAGAAGAGGCCATGGTCTCACCAATGAGGACCTGGTCCCACAGGACTCAAGCAAGACCAGCAGAGCAGGTTCAACCAAGAGTCCCGATAGCCTGCCAAGTCCATGATGGTGAAGAAGGTCAAGGTGGGAAGTCAAGGCATGGGATCAGACTCCAGGTCAATGGGTTACATGGCACGGGCATGGCTGCAATGCAGCTGCAGCATAGCTCAGGTTGGCACCAACAGGGAGAGCCCCTCAGCTTAAAAGCAGCTCCCAAGTAAAATGGGCGACATGGGGGCATCCTCCAGTCAGCAAGATGGCCTTGAGCACAGCCGGCCAAACCCCGGGAAGAGGGGAAATGTGCTCTGCGTCCTTCCCACCACCGCTGTTCTGCACACCCAGCCACATTGTGGCGTGGCGCCAGGTGCCAGGGGGCAGGGGAGTGGGGACGGGGGCACCGGGGCAGGGGATCCCCTGCTCCCCCCGACCCAAGCAGCATCACCCGCTCCCGCGGGGGGGTGG
>NW_008796215.1:166984-203295 GCF_000699145.1 Aptenodytes forsteri | reverse complement strand
CTTTTTTTTTTCTTTTTTTTTTCTTTTTTTTTTCTTTTTTTTTTAAATCCCATCTCACACTTGCAGAGGGGCCTGGGAACAGGTGGGGAGGAGGCAAGCGGAGGGGAACCCAGCAGCTGACGGTGCACGGCGTCCCTGCTTGTCCCTCGATATTCACGGGGTGCTGGATGGGTATTCTGGGGGATGCTGGGTTTTTTCCCCCCTCTCACCCTGCAGTAAACCTTTGCCCTTCTTCTATCTTCCAGATGATCCACTGGGGGGGAAAGGCATTAAAAGGGCAAGTTTCAGTCTTTTCATTTTGTATAGGATCGAGGGCTCATCCGCTAAAGACAGTGGGCATTTTTGGAGCTGCGAAATGCACAGTAAAATGGAAATTCAGTGGCTCTGTATTCACAAGCCAGTGTAATTCATTACTTTCACTCATATGCATCTGATCCCCTTTTTGGCTAACTCAGACTTTTGTTGTTATTATTATTATGCTGTTATTTTTATCTGATTTTTTAAAATATAATATTCACATATAAACAAACTTCCGTTCAAGCTAGAACTAGAAATGAGTGAGTTTTTAAAGACCTAGAGCTTCAAATGTAGAAATTCAAGTAAGAGCAAGCTCAGTAGTGTCTGACTTAATTCACAACACTTTTGCTAACAGCTGAATCCCGTTGGGAAAGAGCACCTGCATATCATGGGACCATTTTTTAAGGGCTTAGGACCAGGAATGAGACCACCTTTCCCAAAGAGCACAGCACAGGGGATGCTGACCTGTGCTGGGACACCAATAGCACAAGAGGGATGGCCACACACTAAGTTCTTTTGAAAATTGGGCCCCGCAGTGACCTCGAATACATTAGACAATCCTGTCTGGGGCCCCTCCAGATCTCATCCAAAGTTAGGAGAGAGCCCGCATTCTTAATTTGATTATATTTAAGTATGCGTTGTATCCATTACGTTGACTGATTTCATTAGCCTGAAATGGCTGGCTAATAAATTTGCAGGACACTGCAAGAGCTCCAATCCAAGAAGTCTTTTGTATGAGGATGAGAAATATGCAACCTTAAAAGAAATACTACAGGAATTTTTTAGGCAGTATCAGTAAAATTCCTTTTCTATTTGACTTTCTCAGCTCGTAAGTTTAAAAAGTGCAGTGACCATCTTGCCTCACTCTTACACAGCATTGTCCTTTGCTCCACACAAAGTAACACCTGGATCAAACTGAACACTTCTGCCTGGCTAAGGCCACAACTTTGAGAAAAGTTTCAAGTTTGCTATCAAATTGTTCAGTAATGGAGAATTCACTGCAGATCCTTTCGTTGTTCTAGTGGCAGAACTAATCTTTCTCAAAATAAATAAGATTTTGTGTCCTATTCCTAGCCCAAATTTGTCCAGGGGCACTTTTCAGTCACAGGATCTTACAGGGAGGGGTCAGATAAATTAAGAAAAAATCACCTTGCTTCTTTTCAAAAGTCACTGCCCATACAGACATTTCTACTAAATCACTTTGCTGTCTTTCCTTGAGTAAAACACATGGAGCATCTGATGATTCTCAACGTAAGGCAGGTTTCCTAAGCTTCAGATCACTTGGTGAGCTTTTTTTGAACCCTTTCCAATTTTCCAAACTCTTTTCTCTGCCTTGTTGGTCCCTTTCCAAAACATGGTGGTTGTCATTGGCCTGGAAATTCCTGTGACAGGTTAGGTTTCTATGGACCTAAATGCTCCAGACACAGCTGCCAAATTTCACTTAAAAGCGTTCTCTACAGCTAACCAGCCTGGGCTTAGGTGTCCAGTTGCGATGCAGTCAAGTCTTGGTGGGTTTCAGGTAGCTTCTGCAAAAGGCAAGAAGAGGCAGCCACATGCATCAAAGACAAAGGAGGTTTCAGAGTAATCAAGGTTCTGTGGGCTTCCATTTCCTTCTCACTCTGTTTTCTACCTATTTGTTTTTATATCCATACATTGACGGCAGCCATTGTCCATAGGTTGGAATTCTGCAGCCCTATCTTGAGGCAAACTCTCTCCAAAAATGGATGTTCTTGGCGTAGCAGACTGGCCTGGAATGTCTAGATCTAAACTAATTACACATCCGTCACAGACTTCCCGTCATCCCGCCAAAACTGGGATGCCTGTGTTTGGCTGAGCCTTTCAACACAACCAAGGCATCTGTACGTCCAGTTCCCTTTAAAATGCATGGGAAATAAATATCCAACATCACTATATGGCTTTGAAAATCCCCCTGCAATCTCTAACCCTCACTCCCCATCTGTAAAACAGGAATAACAGCAATTCCTACCCCATATCTGCTTTATCAGTCTTGTCTATGCAGACCACAAGTTCTATGAGACATGAACTGGCTGCTACTAAATATAGGTACAATGTCTAGCACAGTTTTTATTAGAGCCCCTAGGCACTACAGCTCCATAAATAACCATGTTGACTTTTTCCAGATTAAGAACACATCAATGGGAGCTTTGCTTGAGCAAGAACTGCAGGATCTGGCACTAGTGCTTTTAAACCCTAATAGGAATGAGAGAGTCTGAAGCCTCTTCCAGCCTCATTCACTGGTATCAATGCTTTTAATACCAAGTCGGCTGTTGTGACACAAAGGGTATGTTTCTCTTGGTGCTGTTTCTTGGAACTGAAGAGCCCTCCTGAAGTTTTCATTTTCTTTACTGAAAAGCCCTGCTATGGTAAATCATCAACTCACCAAATTTATAGGAGGCACAGCACTTGGTATGTCACGTCTCTGAGCCCAGCCTAATGATTCACTTACTTATGCTTTTGTTCCTTTGCTTTGTAGTTCTCTTGATTTCAGCAACTGTCTATCATTTTCATGTGGCTTGCTGGCTAGAATGCCCCCTACTATTCCAATAATCATTGCCCTGCTAGAGTGTTTATTACTGACTGAACGGCTGCACAGACTGGTAAAATGACCTGAGCTGTATGAATTTTCCCTGAAGTCTCTGGGGCCTCACAATTCTTGAAAGAATGTAAAGGAAGAAAAAAAAAGAAGCTTAGTTATGGGGAAAGGTCAAAGTCAAGTTTTTCTGCTATAGCAAATTTCTTCGCTGGCTTCGGTGTCTCTGTTACTGAGCACTCACCACATTACCTTCAATATTCAAAGAGCAGTTGTGAACTTGCCATGCGATGCGAACTGAGCCAGGTAAAGTTTGACAGCCTGTTGTGCATCTGTGCATCAAGAGACTGTTGCTTAAATTGTATGTGCTCATCCTCTACAAAACGTGCACCCTGGATAGGGTCCCAACATGCTGGTGACTGCCTGGTTGTTCGGGTTGTATTTGAATTGAGGTTTGTGGTAGGTGCACTGTAAAAAAAAAACAACAAACAAACCACACATACACATACAAGAACCAGTGACCAATACAAAATAATACACAGATGTGTAAATAACTGTGGGAAGATTTCCAAAACACAGACTCTGTCTAACTTTTATCAGTGGTTTGTTTTCCCTCTGGCTAAGATTCTCAAAAGTGGGTGCCTAAAGTTAGACTCTCCTGGGTAAAAGCTTCAAAAGCATCTTAATAACACAGGAATCCAAGTGCCTAGTAGAACACTTCTTAAAGGCTCTGGAAAATCTCAGCCCTCCATCCACATCTTTAGTGATATGATTTTTAAACGCTTGGAGCTCACAGTAGCTGCTATTGCAGCCGAGGGCAAGGATTCTTCCAAGGAGCCCGAGGAAGTGGGGCATCCATCACACTTTGTCTCCTGGCTCGACACTTTCCAAAAAAATCACACCTAATATGGATTTCCATGTTCAACACGAGCCTAACTTTAAGCCTCAATTTTTGAAAATCCCAGAGTCAGTTTCTATGCCATGGATGCCACACCATGGCATTTATATTTACGAATCAGACACTGTGGCATTTGTATTTACAAATCAGACCACAAGTACTGTCGTTTTGGGGAAGATTTCACAGCACTGTTATTCCCATATCCACAGCCCATCATTGCTGTCAGATGTGCTAGCTCTAGGCAATAGGGGGTATAAAGGGCACCAAATAAACAAGCACAAATTCTTCTGTCATGCAAATTTTATTACAGCTTTATGAGGGGACTGTAAAAGATTTCTGTGTTTAGCTGCTTCTTATGGAAAGAGGATTTTTTCCATAGTACTAAAACAAAAACAAAAACAAATTTCACCCTGGGAAGAAGGGCAGAAGGACTCCTGGCACAGCTATTTCGGAGTAAGCTGTTCCACGCTCCTTATTCTACAAGAGCTCCCCATGGAAAACAGAGCAAAAGGCATTTTTTCCTTCTAGGAGAATTTCACTTACTGAACAGGCTAGCCCGTGGAGCAGAAATCAATTAGCACAGGAACATCAAGGCCTGGATATATTACATGTAACTCTAGGTATGCGGTGTGTCTAGCGCAGGAGGTTGGATCTCTAGGTTCTGATTGCACCTAGGGGAGAACATCGGCTCCCAAAGGCAATGCGTGCCTTCCTGGAATAGGTACTTCAGAAACAGAGGATGAAGCAGCCTTTGCCATTGCCTAGCTGTCTCTCCCATGAGGACAGAGGAGGCAGCTACTAGGTGCTAGAGACAGCTGAAGTAAACCCAGACCAAGGACTGGAAGGGACCAACACAGCTACAGAAACCCTGGCAGATGCCAAGGGAGAAGTGTCTTCAGAAGCACGCTCCAACCATGCTCCCAAATCACTGCTGGTGATGGGAACAGTAGCTGCACTGCTGACAAGGAAATCAAAGAGAAGCAGTAAAAAAACCAAAGGCAAAAATTAAATCAATGCAAAACCTCTTCATTTCGGCTAGACCTAAGTAAGCGTTTTACTCATTGAATTTAGCCTTGCTCTTATTTCCATATGGGTCACCTCGAGGTTATGGCTTCCTAATCTTATATATCGATCTCATGTCTGAGCTGTTTTCAGGATGGATTGTATGTCTCTGCACTGCTTGTCAGTCATTCATTATGATATCAAAATTCATGTAATACCAGTCAGCTTCACTATATACAAGGTCACACAGTATATAATTTTTGGTCCCCAAATGAAGTTTTCTGATGCAAAAAAAAATATTTATTCACAAGATGTAATTTCTCCATGCAAGTAGTCTCTATTTTTAACTTAACATTTTCTGTTACTATTAATATTATTGCCAGTAAGCCAATACATTCATTGAATGTATTCTTCAATGAAGAAAAGGCACTTGAAGGTCAGAAGGAATCAATATTAATGAAAAGTAAACATACAAGTCAGGGAGGAATCACAAACCCAGCTTGAAGCTAATTTGGTTTTTTATTCCAGCAAATACGCATGGTCGCTGTTGCATTGTATTCACAAAGTTCTTGTTTGGAAGTGTTGTTAGGAACTTTTGAACCCGCCTTCAGTTTCTAAGCCACTGTATCGTCAGCCAAACATCTCTTGTTCACCGGGGCCCCAACGCAGTCCTAATTCAAGAAAATGGCAAATTTTCTTTTGCTGTCAATAGGGGAGCTCCTAACGTCCAGTTTCCTAAGGACCCTAGAAAAGACACCAGCCATGTTACCTGTGGCCTCCACAGAGTCATAAGCCCTTTTCCGAGCTATCGTTCTGCTTAGCTGTAGAGCATATCTTCCACGTACTGACGTGCTTCATGCTAAATATGGAACAGCAATCAACATCTGTGGAGAGTTCGTATTTGGCATGTTTACATGAGTATTTATTCCTCCTTTGTCTTCAAGCAACAACTACTACATAATGTATTTGGTATGATTAATTGTGGGAATGTTGCTCATCCCAGCATAGCATGACATCTCCAATTACATGACATCTTTCTCTCATTTGTAAGGGAAGAACTGATTTTTGTATCCTGACATGTTTATCATTGTGAGGTTGAGCTAGTTATCTTATATGGGCCTGCTCCCTGGTTCTCAGGGTTGACAGATTATGGTGTCACATTAAAATCACATATGCCTTGTTATTGCAGCTGCATCTTGAAAAGAAAGCAAATAGAGGAATCTCCACCACACAAGAGCTGTAAGATGTTTTGTTCAATGAGCCAGTGGTTTGCAAGGTTGTTTTAGGCTATTATAATTTATACAGTTATTTGGTATTTGATTTTCCCAATATTTTTTTAAATCCCAATAATGGAAAATTTAACACACATTTCCATAGTCCTGCAGGAGCTTCAACTGATCAGAAAATTTCCTTCTGGGTGGGATTTGCCTCACCTAATTTGAGCCATCTTTTTAAAAGTTGGGCATCTGCTCTAAATTAAGCACTCAGTCTTAGTCACCAGTGACAGACAGATGCTTCTTGAGAGATGACTTATCCCACCTGTTTTCGACTGGAAGTTTAGAATAGGGAGTCTAGCACCCTTGCACGTGGATGCAGGGCGAAGCAAAAAGAGGAGCTGTTTTTCCCAGGCAAGGCCATTATTACAACCCCATCAGGACTGCTCTACTCAGTAATGGTCATTCCAAGTGAGGGGTACATTACAGGGGAGACACCAAGGAGCAGGTAAAAACTCAGAGATGAGGACAGTCTAAGGATTCAATATTTTTGCCCAATTTGTAGTGAAAAATGCATCTTTGTAGCTCTGCTTCAAAACTTGCAACATTTTTGTCTTTAGGATTTTTCAAATGCATTAATGCAAAGATGTATTCAAAAAAGCTCTCAAAAGAGCTGTGAGATCCAGGCTAAAATTCTCGTCCTGGTGGACTCCGCAGAACGTTACACAAAGTTCAAGACACCATGCAGCACGGGAAAACTGTTTTGAAGCACTTCTCTAGACTTTATGGTTTGGGGTGGCCAACTTAGCTACTGAAGCACATGTGGTGCAGTTTAGCTGGGGCTCTCATGTCAGAAGGACCTAGAAGCCCAGCTGTACAGTCATGAAAAGAGGGAAATAAGACTCAACCATCGGATGAACGAAGCGTCCCTTTCACTTCCTCACAGCAGGACTCCAGACAGTGTAGCTATTTAAAGCAAGGTGCTGCTTGCCTGCCCTGTAGTTTGCAAACTAACTCAGAGTATGCAAAGGTCCACATGCAGTTTAGTTCATACACTGATGAAAATCTGCCCAGCAGCTTGGATGGGAACCTAAAACTGTATTTGTTTCTGAAGTATAAAACTTATTGTTTTAGAGAAAACTTAGGAATCTGAGATTTGGGAAAACACAGAAGGCCAACATGATGGTCTGAGATAATTTTCACCAACATACAAGAGGGCTTCTGGTGTCCTGATAATGTTTCTGTTTGTTGTAGGTGTTTTATGGTCTCTGAGCAGAAGTGACCCTTTGCACATATTCATTCAGATTTACCATACTTTGAAAAACTATTATTTTCAGGAGGTGCTTACAGTCCAAGACACAAACATGTGAAGGTTTCTTCTAGATGCACTTGAACAGAAAAACAGCTCCACATAGAAATTGAGGAGGCCGGTGTTCTTATTTGCAAGCACATGGGCGTTTTCCCTCGCCCAACTCATTCCACAGTTGCTTTTATTGGTGAAGGCAGAGCTGCAGAGGCCAAGATCAAGTGAACGTTCAGTTCAGTAGTTGCTGAATTCCTCAGCCTAGAAACTATATTCTCACAGGCAGGGCAATGGGCTGAATGAAACCTCTTTCCATCTCTGCAAAGCATAATCTTCTGGAAACACTACCTTGTGTTTTTCATTATGTTATTGGTATGATAATTATTTGGTTATTAATACTTAAGGCTTAGCTCTTGCAAACAGTTTTGGCTCCAGTGCTGCTGCTTTATTTCTGCTGCTGTGGGAATCAGAGGGAAGAATTGGTAGTCTTTCCTTTCAGAAAATGCACCTGCATGAATTCTATCCCAGTACATCATTCTTTGGTGAACTACCCACAGGATAGTTGGAAGACCAAGTCTCTAATTTTTCATTAACCTGCACTTGCCACTGGCAAGTGTGCAGTTTCTTAAGTTGATTATTTGTGTATAGACACAAAAATGCGACACACACACAATGCGACACACACACACACACACACACACACACACACACACACACACACACACACACACACACACACACACACACACACACACACACACACACACACACACACACACACACACACACACACACACACACACACACACACACACACACACACACACACACACACACACACACACACACACACACACACACACACACACACACACACACACACACACACACACACACACACACACACACACACACACACACACACACACACACACACACACACACACACACACACACACACACACACACACACACACACACACACACACACACACACACACACACACACACACAGGAGTAATGCTCAAGGCAGCAGCAGCAATACAGATAAGTTGTCTCTTCCATAACTTATAATTAAGGGTTATCATTAATGGACCTGGACAACTTCCCAAAAGGACTAATTAGTGCTTTAATTGGTTCTCTCCTCATCATATTTTTGTTTATCCATGCCCATAGGATCTCCAGCTGTGTTAAGCAGTTTTCCAATTAATAATGCATTTGAACTTAATACTCCACTTTTTCTGACTCAGCCATTCTTCCTCCTTGTTTATTTAGCTGACTTACAGCATGTAATTTCCACATATTTCTCAGCAGCTGGAACCCGCTGAATGCTGCCACTGTCCCTGGGCAAGAGCTGCCTGGTACCCACCGTGTCCTCTGTGGGAGCCATTGTAGCCTTCTCTCCGCAGATGGAGAGGGACTGCCTTTGTAAACGTCCACTGCCACATTTGTGGTTTCTCTTGAAGTTTCATGGCCAGCCCCTTCCCGTCCTCCCCTTTCCTGAAGGTTTGATTTTTTAGCAGTAATGACTCAGCTGTTTATTTTCCTCTTCCTGCTTCTTCTTTCAGTCTGTGAGCAAGTCTCTTCCACCCGCTGTGCAGTAAGAGGAAGGTGAGGGACTCTTCGTTTTCTCTCATGCAAGCAGGAGGGGACAGGGAATGACTGAGAGCATTAGAGAAAGAAAGGAGAGCAAATAGCTGTACCCCCAGGCTTCTTCCTTCTAGCCCTCAGAAGAGTCCCTTAGGTGAGTTCATCTTACTGGCCTTGCCGGATTGCCTTCTCGTTCAGTGTGCCTTGTGCATCTCCTGTTCTCAGCTTATGGTGGAAGAAGAAAACAAAAATACCATGAGAGAGACTAGTCTCGTGGCCGAAACCAGAAAGTATGCATCCCAAATTAGAGGCTCAAACTGCTCAGATACACTCCTGAACCAACTACCAACCCTACTGTCAAACCAGTCCTTCCCCAGTTATTTGGAAGAAGCCACTGGGGATCTTTCACCAACTGTTTCGTATGTCCTGAGGAGAGGAAGGTTACCCCCAACATGAAATAAGGAGTGTCATAAAATAAAATAATGCATGGGAACACAAACCACAAAAAAGACAAAAATGCAATGAGTACAGTGGCTCCAGCACACCTGTTTCAACTTCCACTGGAGTAGAATAGCAAAGAGACAAGTTTTGCAAATCCCTGCACAAAAGCTGCTCTGTCCAGTTCCATCACCTGGATCAAAATAACATGTGAGGGAGCCTTGCTAGCAAGCACCAGGCGGATGGGCAGGTCTCAGCTTAGAGCCCGCTGCCAGCCCCAGGAAAGCACAGTTAAGAGACACCCTGTTTTCTTCTCTCCGCAGTAGCTCTTGGCACGCCTAGTAAAAGAAGATGCTTTAACACAGCAGCAACAGTAGCACTAAAAAGAACACTTGTGCGTTAAATCATCAGGAGAAAAACAATGATTATCCTTTTCTTCTTTGCGTTCTTTTTGTTTTCCTGCCAAATACCAGAGAGAACAAAATAGCAGGGTTTTTTGCTGTGCAAGGCAAACTTGTAAAGTCAGAGGGAAAACAAATCCTGAGCAAATAACTCAAAGCAAATAGCTGGAGGAAGTGAGGGTGGGGAGGTAGGCAGCGGGAAGACCAACTGATACATTTTCAGCATTTGCTGTATTAGGCCTTGAAGTAGGAAGATAAATGAAGAATGGACATCTCCATAATCAAGAAATGCCCTGCTTTCTCTGGTGAACAACAAAATGCTTAAAGTTACATCCCAAGCCTAAAACTGCCACTAACAATCCACAGTGCAGCTCCAGACACTCGGGGGGGCTCTCACAAAAACATCCACGGGACTGGATCTGACTGGGGAGGAAAGCTTGTGCTTAGAGCTAGCTCTAGCTAACCTAAAACAGAGTGATGGATCAACTCAAAATACTGGCTTTACACAAATGTCTACAATTCAAGATTTTGTGTTATAAACTTTCAAGACAGAGAAGTATGTGCATCCACATAGCCAGAAGAGTCTACATTTTTCGGGGGGGACTATGGTTCTGCCTAAAGCTACCTCCAAGGCCTGGGGATGCTCCTGAAGACCCATCTCCAGTGGGCGGTCAAAAAAAGGTGAAGAGATCTTACCAGACCACTCTGGACTGGCAGGAAGGTCTCAGCCTGGCACCCTAGAGACAGGACCCGGTCTGATTGAGTGTGACCATGGACACCTCAATGGACTTACAGTCTGGTGGCCAAGCTCAGCAGTGTGTTGGGAGTACGGTAAGAAAAATACTATCTTACTATATTCACCAAGGGCCAGACTAGGACACACGTTTCTGTTTTGGGTAATAAGCTCCCCCCTGGGCTGACATTGCTAGGGTTACCAGATGCCACTGATTTCTGAATAGTAAAGCTGAGGGATTCTCTGCAGGACTGGGGCCACACTAAGGGTGATGGAGGGTAAGCGTGGGCAGCCGGCCCTTTCGGCATCAGTGCTTCACCCCCTCTGGGCCGGGACACTGACTGCTCTGGGCAGTTCTCCGGACCTTGGAGCCATGCTGGGAGCAGAGGCGTGCTTTGTTTTCCATCCCTGCACACATTCCTCTGCAGGAACAACTCCTTGAGGCCGAGCCAAGCCAGCATCTCTTGTTCTTGGACTCTCCCACCATATTGGACTCTTCATCAGGGTATTGCTTTCTCTTCTTAGTTACTCTTAATTTGAAAAATGAGCTCCAATCCCCACCTATTGGCACACAAAGGAACCTTCCTCTTTCTCCTTAACCCTGCTGTGACCACAACAGCTGCTACAATGCAGAAGTACCAATGCGCACGTACCACGTAAGTCAGTTTTCCCCCTTCTTCCTTAAAAAAGAAAGGTGTCTTCCATGCAGCAAGCTGAAAATCCTGCCTGTTTAAAATACAAAACAGCAGCAAACCAAAAGAGACCTGGAGAGGCCACTGCCTGCTGTAATAGGATTAAGGGCTATATCTCAGGCAATGCTTCTGGAATCAGCTGTTTCCTATCTGGGCTTCTTTGTAGAAGCTACCATCTCTTTGTACCAGATTCTGTTACTGGGCTACCTAACAAATGCTATTTTTGGCTCACCGTACAAATGTCATATATAAAACCTGAGTTTCTAGGACTGAAGCTACTTTGTGACTGAATAGCCAAAATGCAGGTGCTTTAACTGGTGAAACAAATGCAACTCTCCTTCCCCAGCATTTGCTAAGGAGGCTGTCTCAAAGAGCAGATCACACTTTCTCCCAGCTCCTCCATACCATGCACTGAAGATTACTTTTTTTTACCACAATTAAGTCTCCGAACTATTTTGAAATCCCATACAAAGACAGTCTGGTACAACAGGCATTATGCACACATGTTTCCACACGCCTCCTGTTTACTACCAGGCACACCAGTATAACCCATGCTATGTAAACTTGTTCCCCGATGGTCTCCCAGACACATCTCCTGTTTCCCATCATCAGAAAATGACAGCTCTTATGGAAATAAGCAAGTGGGCTAAAAAAAGTGGCATAAAAATGACTTCTTGGTGCCCTCCTCTCTTGTTCTCCCAGAACAGCCATTTCTCCTCCACCTAATAAAACACCCAGACAGCTAATTAGCTCCTTCTCATCCCTGCAGTCAACACATTTTGCTCTGCTGAGAGGCTGCTGGTTTCCAGGAGGAACAGTGGAGAGGAGGACTACAGGAGACATCCCTGCCTCTCCCACTCCCCAGAGCTGAGCGTGCTCCTGTTTTACACAGCCATCAGTCCCTGGAGCCCAGGCCCAGTGCAGAGCAGAAGAGATAAGGATAAGAAAGTGCCAAGATTTTCAGTCCCCCTTTTCTCTTCCTGCACTCCGTGCTTAACCTCATTTTATGAAATGAGCTGGATGACTTTCATAGGCAAAAGCTGCCTGCACAATGATTTCTA
This sequence comes from Aptenodytes forsteri, assembly GCF_000699145.1. Classification (NCBI taxonomy): domain Eukaryota; kingdom Metazoa; phylum Chordata; class Aves; order Sphenisciformes; family Spheniscidae; genus Aptenodytes; species Aptenodytes forsteri. Next base: position 191,115 of record NW_008796215.1, on the reverse strand, counting down.
TTCCACTCACTCCCAGCCCTTTTCCTCCACAAGTAAGAGCCGATAACCATCTCTTGCAATTCAATAGGCTTCATATCGTCTCCAGGAAATAATTGAACCCTTTGTGGCTTTCAGAGCAACATTTTGGTATTTTCCCTGGCATCAAAATACTGCTGGATTCTGTTTAAATGGAAGAGATGACCAGTCCGCATTAGCTGGGGGAAGAGAGAAAGCCAAGAAGACGACAAGTCAGCTGCCTGTGAATAAACAGGGTGAGCAGGGCAAAACCAAGGGTTCCCAATGGGAAGAACCAGTTCTTTCACCGTGTGTTAACTGGCCTCCCTCTTTGCCTCACCCTAAAAAATAGAAGAACTGGGAATCTGAGCCAAAATCCATTATTTCAACGGGACCAGTCTCCCACTTCACCCCATACCAAAATAACCTAAGATGTTTCTGTTCTGGCACGGGTTTCCCCCTTTCCCCTTTCCGCTACAGAGCATCAACACCATCACACTCCTGCAAAATAAGTCATTCCAGCTGATATAGAAATCCCAGATGACATGCACTTTGTAAGAAAAAGCTAGAGGAAGGAACTGGCCAGGCTTACCAAAGCCCAGGCCCAAAGTAAAATTAGCTATTTATATATCATTGTGCACTTGTCTGGTGCTCTCCAGTGACAGTTTTTTGGGTACAGGAGATCTCTGGATACTGTCAGCCTGGAGTTGGAGTCCCACCATGTAAAACTTTCCAAGCGGACACAGCCTCCTTACTTTAGGTGAAATACCTTCATCTGAACAGTCAACCCACAGTAGCTAATGGGATAGCCCCCATGATGGCTGTGTACCACTACAACCTTTGCAAAACCTCTGAAACCTTTTCTATGGTGATATTCAAATACATTCCTGCAGGGCTTTCACATGCCACATCCTTCTGCCTGCCCACCATTGATTTCATGCCCTGTCTCCTCACTTTAGTGCCCACAGACTTCTGCTGGAAGCATTAATGAGAGCAATGTGCAAACAAATGTGGAAAATAATCTCTAATGCTGCAGGCTCAGAGGCCAGCGGAAACCAGAGGATGTTTTCTGGCAAAACAGCAGCAATAAGAGCTGTTCTCTAAATAAATAATGTCTCAGCGCATACAAGCTTAGCACTAGCGAAGAGACCTTGGGCTGAAGGCTCTAACTAGTGTTTCTTACCCGCCTCCAGTGAAGCACTGACACATAAGCCCCTACCATTAAGCCATACACCCAGGTGGGCATAGTGGCCAAAGTTCACTCAACAGGCAAAATTTCAGGAGTACTCACCTTTCCCGTTGCCTTTATAAAGATGCTTCATCTGGCTATAAACTAATTAAATACTGTCATCTTCATTTTACACAGGAGGAAACAGCACCTCAGAAAGGTTACAGCTTAGAGACTCCTCACTGGGCACTCAGAAAAACAGAAGTATAACAAAGCTAAGGGCTTGACACAACTCTCAACATGAGCAAAACCATGTAAGTGCTTGACCCCCAGACCATCTCCCTGGATTACAGCTCTCGGGGGGCAGACCATAGGAATGCCCTCCCGCTACCAACCGCTCACACACCAGCGGCTCTGCCCTACCAGGAAGGACCAACAGTGGCCACCAGTGTCCTGCTCCGTAGGGCCAGCTCCTGCCCGCTCCCTGTGCACGCAGTGCCCCGTGGGCAGCCCGAAGCCTGCCCGCACAGGGGCATCTCACCCCGTAGGCTTCTCCCTTTGCTCCAGCCACTCAGCTCTGCGCAGCAGATGATCAAGAGCTCATTATGAAGCACAGGGGCCGCTCGGTGGCTACCACACCTTGCGCAGAAATGTTATGACAGTTGTCTAGGGGGTTGTTACCACTGTATATCACATGCACTGGGGCTGGTGAGGCGGAGGAAGCCAAGACCAGTGGCCCATTTGTTGCCTGCCCTGATAGACATCCTATTGATAGCTCCATCTCACACTGGCAAAGCCCTTTGTACCACTCTGGGACAGCTGCTCCGATGCCAAGAATTCCTTGCAGGCCAGCCAGCCCTCGTGGTGCTACCAGGGAAGCTCCAGTTTCAGCAAAGAATTTGATGGTTGTCTGGCAAGTGTATAAATCATAAAAGTAGCTTTGTTCTGCAACACTTCAAACCTTTCGGGCTTTCTCATATGGCTGCAGTTTGCTGGCACTTGCTGTTCAATTTATATAAGCTAAGCTGTGCAAACTCATACCTTTCCAGCAGTCTGTTACACCACACAGAGATGCTGCCCCGCTACTCCGAACTGCATTTTGCTGACAGCAGGGCCTTTTTGGAAAAGGTGCAGCCACTTTTTTTTTGAGATTTCATTTCACAGGAAACCAGTCCAGGCTTTTAAAACCGATTCACTTAAATAAAATTAGGAGGCTGCATCCAGGCAAGCCCTGTGCCCGGGAAAGGAGACCCGGAGAGCAAAGCTCTCAGTTTTCCTCAAAACAACTGCAGCCCCGCCAGCAGCAGAACGAGTCACCTTACGCCGGGAGATTGTGAGGATGCAAGGCAGCCAGGGACTGGGGCTGCAGGAATTTTCTGACCTGCAGGTTAAAAAATGGGCCTGAACAAAGAGGAATTCAGACACTTCATGCTGGATTCCCACGAAACTGTAGGCAAAGTGCTGCTGACCAAAAAGTCCCTGAAAAAGTGCACTTTTTCAGGGGTGCAGAAACAGACCCCGCTATGCCTGTCTGCAGTACATGGCATTTATTGCTCAGACAGCCCCCAGCAGAGACGGCATCAGCAGGAGCGACGGCAGCCAAGCACGCCTGTGCCTCTGCACCCATGGCAGCATCAGCAGCTGCTGCCTGCAAAGGAGAAGGCGGCAAGTGAAATTCCCTTTGTAGACACGGCCCGGGGCGAAGGCAGCGTTTGAGTCTCTGGGTGCCTCCAGCAGAGAGGGAATGGGGGCAGAGGCTTCCATGCTGAGCAATGGTCCCACCCTACCTCCTACCCCACAGCCGGCCAGGTGGGAAAGCAGCATTACGTGGGCAGAGAATGGGTGTATCCCAAGAGGGGTGGGCCAGGCTTTTATCTGGTGTGAATCTATGCAGTGCCTTTGATGTTGGTGGGTCTGACTGGTAGGTTGGAGCAGGAGCCCTGTGATAATAAGGTGAAGCCAGTGGAACCTGCTCAGACACTCGGCTCATTTGAAAATCAGGCTTTTTATGGGGCTGCTGAGCACGGGGAGCATCTGTGCAACACAATGTGGGCTGTGCAGGTACCCAAGCCAGAGGCAGCTAATAAATAAGCAAGGAAGAACTAGAAAGACAAAGAAAAGCTTTGGTTTTCAGCAAACCCTCCAAATTTCTTCCCAATGCAAAGCACTGAGTTCTGTGAACAGTTAGAAATCTCAGCCATTTAAGCCTTTTACTCAACCTAGGCCAGGTGTTTCCAAACTGTTCTTAAAAAACCCCAGCTAAATACATGGGACGTCAGGATGAGGACTGCATAAAAAAACAGAGTTAACATCAGTCCAGGCTCAACACACGTTGCCCTTCTCAACTCCTCAGTAGCTGCACTGCTGGACTCTCCCATCCCTGCAGGTTGCCAGAGCTGCTTGCTGGGCTGCGTTTTCCTTTTCTGCCACTCCCCAGCGGTGCAGGCTGTAGCACAGACCTGCCACAGTTTCTCACCGCTATGCCGGGGTGATCTGGGGGAATCAATCAGGATAGCTGGGGGGGTCAGTGTCAGGGCTCTGATGGACAGATCAAGACTCCTGAGCACCCACATGCTCGGCTCTCTGGCAGCTGGAAAGGACCCTGCGGGCAGGAGGACATGTATTGAAGATGGCCGTGATTACACATTCTCTTTACAAGTGATGTTTAAAGGCCCTGTGGACCACGAGAGTCCTGGGGAAGGATGATTTTATGAAGTCCTACCCTACATCCTAAGGGCCAAGGGAATCTGCGGGCTGGAGTGAAATGAAAAAAGAATATCATTTGGGATCCCAGATGGAAAAATTTGGGTGGAGAAGAGATGTATTTCAAAGCTCAAGCTATGTATATATATTTATAGATGTGTCTCTATGTATGTATATACATATGCCTCTCTTTTAATCACTGAGCTATACAAACATGCAGTGCACACCCATATACGCACATGCCCATGTGTCCGTCCATTGCCCCTTTGGTAAGTGCAGCCCAGTGACATGTTACAGCTTGCTGCCCCTGACCCCCCTGGAAGGTCAAGCCTTGGCCTGTTGGGGAAATTGACCGTCCAAACCAATTAAAAGACTGCGAGCACGGGGATGATGTGAAAGCAGAGACTGCAAAATGCCAAAGAGTCATTTTTACAGCTAGCTTCTACTCCTGTTGATCCCCGAGCCTCCAGGCTTGGTGCAAAGCCAAGAGACCACAATCCCAGAGTGCTGTCGCCCCTCTTGTTTTCATGTCCATCCTGCCCTGCTGATGGCCGGCAGCAGCACCACTGCCATGTGTGCATCCCTGCCTGTGTCATCTGTGACACATGTAGCACGAGCCATAGCCTATTTTGTCCTTCAGCAGGAGATAATAATTTAGAAGTTTTCACTGGCCAGACCATTTCACCTCCCTCCCTTCGTCCAGTACCAGTTAAATGCACTACTGTATGCAAGGATGCACTGGTACTGAATGTTTCCCAATTGCAAATATCAACATGGACAGGCTGGTTTACACTTACCAAAGAAAACACAGCAAACGGACTCTTGGTTTTCATCTCATTTATCCAAGATGTGAATGAGCACTAACACCACTGAAACCAGTCAAGTTACATCCCAGAGTAAATGAAATCCAAAGGGGCTCAGGATCTCAAAAGGGGCAGTTAGGGGCATAGAAAAGCTCTAAAGCTAAGGAAAGACCTAATGGGGGAGGCAAGGAAGGGGAGGAAAAATAACAAAGCACCTACCTGCAGGCCATAAGAAATGTTTCCCACAGGAAATTAAAACTCGTAAGTCATGCATGCCCACCTAAGCCCATGCCAGGAAGAAGAAATAAAAGACTGGGGAAGGGGAGGGAGTAACAGCTGTAGCAGGAATAACCAATAACCAATGGTTTGGACTCGGATTTCAAAGCTTCAGGACATTAGCTGATGTGGAAGGGGATGGGAAGACAGCGTTGTGGCAAGTCTTTGGCGCCAGAGCTCATGCCAGCACTGTGGATCCATGCAAACCCTCCAGATGGGTGATGTCCCGGCTCAGTGTCCCCTCATTCACTTGGGCACCCTGGGCCACATCTTGCACACAGAGTGATGGGGAACGCTACCACCCCACAAATCCCAGGGCAGAGGAGGGGAAGAAAGGGCCATTGGTTTGCAGATGCTCCTGGCTGTGGCTACGGGCCCTCCTGCAAAGAGAGAGGGGAGGAGGTGGCAGTAGCAATCAGCAGAAGGAGAGGTTTACGGGTAAAGAGCAGAAAGGACAGTGGCCAAAACCGTGCGGAAGACTCGCTGTGCATGAGTGGGGGGACTGCAGGCGGGCAGGGAAGGGTCTGTGAGGGCTGCGAGGAGGACAGACACATTGCACTGCAGGAGAAGGCATTTTCTGCAGTCAGTCAATGGGCTACAGCAGAGGAAACACGCTCACATGCCTTATAAACTACAAAGGCCAAAGCAAGTTTCCCCAGGGGAAGCCCCTGCTTCTTCCTACAACCTTTCCCACTAGGGTTTTTAGTTGTTTTCTCCATTTTTTTTAATTTTTTTTTAACATCTCCTTCCTAAAAGCCTCCCATTTCTAACCAACGCCATGTTAGCACCAGCTCACAGGACAAGGCCTTCAGTGCCGACCTCTGCCCGAGGCTGACAAAAGGCAGAAATGCCTTTGCCCAGCTGCTGCTGCTTCTCCACGCTGGTGGGGAAAACCAAGCCTTGCAAGGAGCAGCCCTGTTAGGATGAGCGGTCGCTCTGTGGGACGGGTACATCAGGTCTGCACCTCTTTCATCCATCTTTTTGGAGGCAGCCGCTGGAGGCAGCCCTGGACTGGCTGCAGGGGGGATGGATGTCCTCCCTGGGTGGCCTGGCCCAGCCATGCCTGATTGCCCTGTCTGGGGACCATCTTTTCTCCAATCCCTTTGAAATCTTATAGGCTGCAGAGGATATTTCTAGGCTTTCTCACTGATGGCTGTCTTTTCGTCTCAAATGTGACGCCTGCTGCTGAAGCTCTCACGGAGGAGGTCACACTGCTGTGGGGAAGGAAAGGAGAGATACTGACACAGCTGTTGTAAAGAAGGAGGAAAAAATGCTCCAATTGCTTTTGGGTTTTCTATTTTTCTATCTTTCTGGTCATTTAATTAATCTCCTGTTCACTTTCCAATTTCTCCATGTATTTTTCCTCTGTAATTGTTTGGGGTTTTTTCCCCTCACAGACCTCCTCATCCTCACAGCACACCTGCTCCCTTGGGTCTCATCCGGAGAAAAGCGAATTACATGCAGCTTTGCTTTGTTTCTGGCAGTGTTCACACCTACACAGCACCTCTCCAGATTAGGAGTGAAATCTCTGCCCTAATCACAGCAACTGTTAAAGCTCAAAAGGGGACAGGGGGAGCAGCATTTCTGCTGGTCCTGGAACAGCCAACTTCATCAGACTGCTCACAGAGAGTCCTTTTCTTTTTTTCCTCTAAACTTAAAACAGGGAAGTTGGTACACTAGAGCCCCTCGAGGCTGATGTTTATTCCTCTGCCAGAGCAGGCTGGAGTCAGACTGTGGCAGACACAAGTGCATGGGCTGATTCTGGCCTGACACCACTGCTGTTTTCTGCACCAGAAAGGACATCCCTAAAGACGGTCTGCCTCCACGTGTCAGCTCAACCGTGATTTAGGCAGGACAGCAAAGCTTGGCTCTCAGGCCCAGCCAGAACCCAAACTGTGCTAAGCACTGCTATTACTGACTGTGGCTTTCACAGTGTGGAAACCTGAATCTACGGAAAACAACCTGTGGAAGAACCAAGCTATTTCACACAGGCTTGCAAAGCTTGCCATCAGGTGGAAACAAGCTCTGATTGCTGTCCGGCTGGACTGCCCTGGCCCCAGCACCTTCCAAGCAAAACACTCTCCCATCTGGAGACCTCAGACCATCCCAGCTCTCTGCGTGATTATCTGTATGAGGGGGTGCCTGGAGGCACTGCTCAGGAAATACAGTCACTTTTAATGAAAAGGGAGTCTTTGAATTTAACAGCGACAGGAAAAATCTAGCCAGCAGAAGATTTTTAAATATTTTTTTTTCTGAATATTTGATCTTTTTTTTCTGGCTCACCTGCAAGGGAGCATATGTCTTGTTCACAGTGACAAGGAGCATCTACATGCAGCACTCATGTTGAGTGCAAGTATCTGACATGACACTGGCCTTGAGCTCCTCTATCAGCATGACACTCATGCACACCAGAGAACTAAGAAAAAAATAGAAAAGATTGTTTTGCTTGTGCTTTGGAAAATGCTTGAATAAAAAAGAATAATAATTTTTTTAAAAATTAAGAAAAAAAGAGACCACAACACATCAGCACATCCCACGGACTCCTAGACAATATTCTACAGGGCCTCAAGAAGAAATAAGGTCTTCGTTCTTAAGCTGGTGAGCTGGACTCAGCGAGGTGGGCCAGGTTCACGAGGCAGGCCAGCACACTCCAGCAAACTGCAAAACTTAGCAGCAAGTTTGCTGACTGATGGGATTCACAGCACTGAGTTATGGACTTCACCGCATCCACGTGATGGAGAAAGAGAGGAGAAAGTGGGAGGAGAAGAAAGCTAGTGCCAACAGCAATCTCGTATGTCGGGCACTCATCTGGGACTGAGACAACTGGCATCCAGTTCCCAGTCTGCAGACTAGCTAAGGCTGATACACAAGTGCTTCGATTTCTGGGGCTGAGAAAACCCAGGCTTGAGCGCCCAAAAGCCCAGGTGTCACCACATTCACGTGGCAGAGACAGGCCAAGGTCCCCTGAGGCAGAAGTAGGACTTGACACTGGATTTCTGACAGCCTCCATGAACACCCTCCCAGTGAGGCTATGGGATAAAACTCAAGAGGGCACTTCATGTTGGCAAAAAAAAGGTCTGAGATGTCCTGAAAGCCAAGTCACAGCAAGCAAGACGGGACAAAGCTGATTTAGTAGAAATGGGTAGGAATGCTCACAGCCCTGTGCTGCGAGTATTGCACATACCTAGCCGTAGGACATCTGGGATGTTACCAGCACAAACCTACTGTGGGTCTCCAAGCAAAACAGAAGTGTGGGGTTAACATGCATGAGCGTTTGGGTCCTCCTGCATTCACTATGTCCTCCTAGCAAACACCCAGCAAAACAGATAGAAGAACAGTAAAACCAAGGGTGGTATATCACATGCATTTATTTTTAAACATGGGAAAAGATGTACATCTCCTCCTAAAGTAATATTTTAAAAATAAAGCATCCTCTGACTTCATCATCACAGCTATATATTTTAGGCAGGATTTGCCACAGTGGGAAAGATTCAAGCTCCAGCCTGTTCAATATCCAGAGGTTTCATTATGTGCACATTATGAGTATTTGTCTAGTCTTGGCTCTGATGTGTTACCTTCACAGCTTTCTGCATGGAGAACACCTTAAAATTTCTGATTTTCCCAGGGTGGAGGTAATTTTCTGTATTCTGTGGGATTTACCTTCATCATGGCTCAGAGTCTTGAGGTTTTTTACCTTACTCTCAGCTTAGCTTTAGCCAGAACCCATCTGAGTACAAGCTGTATTTTATTATGTATTTTTGTTGCTAACTAATTAGGAGTGCAGCTGTAAATAAGAGATACAGGGCTCACTCTCTGCCAGATTAGCAGTAAGCCAAATAGCACTTTGTCAGCAGCCTGAAGCTTGTGTCTAAAAGGCTGAAAAGAAGATGCAATAAACCTCTGCCCTCTTCTCCAGTAGGAGAGCGAGGCCTAAAGAGGTGGCAGATCTCTCCGTTCAGCTTGGATGTTTTGACCTGAGCACCCTTCTGTTCTCGGGAAAACAGAAACTGGCCCCTGGGAATCAAAATGTCTGGGGCTGTCAGGGGCTTGGGCATGAGCAGGCTGGGCTAGTAACCTGTGATGGGCCCAAAAAGCTGGAGCTGGGGCTGGAGAAGAGACTTCTGCATCCAGACTGGAGCAGGCGGGTGGAGCAGAGGGACCGTTTGCCAAGAGAAGAAAATGTGGTCCATCTCTCTGGTGAAAAAGCAGCAGACAACCTCGGAGCCAGCTATAATTTTTAATAACCAATTTTATTGAACCAGGCCAACACGCTCATAAATAAATAAGTAAATAACTAACAGCTGCTCTGAAGTTGTACGTGAGGTTTTTGTGCTAAGGATGGAAGATGGCGACAGGATCTGTCAGGACCAGCTCGAACTCATGCAATGAACTTCACAAGTAGGGAGGCAATCATCAGGGGAACAAGTAGTCTTCAGCCAAGCAAGAAAGCCTACTCCCACTGAAGTCAATGAATACTTCTTTTCACTTAGTCCTCTTTTCCCTTTACCCCTTCACCCATAAACCCAGTGAAAGGCCAAGCATTGAATGAGGCCCTGTTCAAATCATGCTTGAATGAGATGGGAGTTTGCACTGCACCCCGTACAGGTGCAAGACTAAAATCTTTGTGTGAACAAGAGCTGCAGGATCGAGCTCTCGGACCCCAGCTGGCACACCCCATTTCTGGGTTTCAGGAGCAGAAGCCTTAAGCCTTGCAGGAGTATCTTGCTGAACGTGTGTTTTCTAAGAACCAGAGCAAAATGCTCAGGGACCAGATTTTGAAATAATTAGGAAACACTACTGAGAAGGAGAGGATATTTACTTTTTTTTCCTAGAGTTATTTATTTTTTAACAACACAAATAGTCAGGACTAGGGACATGTTTTAAAGACTATTTCTTCCCCTATGTGATGCCACGACATGCTCCACTGCCTGCATCAGAGTGCTGCACTCTTCTGAAAAGGGGCACTATGTCAGAAAATTACGAATACGCTCCAAGTGAATAATTATTATTTGCACCTGTGGCAAAATGAGATGTGTAAACCACCTGCATTAAACTAGAGTGGAATAAACCAGGAGACAACTCTGAAGGGCTTTGAACGGCTCAGCAGAGAGTGCTTACAATGTCTTTGGCAGGTGCTGTCTCTGGAGGGTGAGTGGGAGGGCTCTTAGTCCCAGAACACTAAACGCAGGCAAAATATCGGGAAAGACAACACTGCCTCACACTTTCACACCTCTTACCAGGCCCAGGTAAATGCTAGACCAAAGCAGTGCATTTATCTTGATTTGCCAAAATGAGGTTGTTACTACAAATGGCCTTTGCTCTTCCTTGCTCCATCACTGGAAGGTGGAATAAGGCTTTGGGCACCAGGACAAAGTAAGCTGCAAGCCACAAGAAGCAGAGGACACCTAGCATAAATCCAGACCTGCCTTGTGGCTCAGCCAGACCACATCTCACACCTGAGGCAACAAGCAGGCCACCAGCCATGGTGAAGTTCAGGAAGTCTCTGCAAAAGCTCTAGTGGCCCTGAAACAGGGCAACAGCTTCCCTCAGGTATCAGAGACCTTCCTGCCCCAACTCTCTTAGTACAAGCAGCAACCTAAAGCAACTCCTGCTGCAATTGGCACAAATTATCACACACAAGAACTGAAAGTCCTGTGGCTTGGAAATCTTACACATATGTCTGTGTGTTGATGGCTTGAGTATCATGACAGAATAACATGAAGTTTCTACTGCTGCTACTCAGGCTATATTTGCACCAAAAGGTACTAGTTCAGAAGTGACTTGTCCTCTGGAAACCTACAGATAAATGCTGGCTTGTACTGAAAAGGGGAAGGAAATCCAGAAATTGAGACTTCCATGCAAATTGACCTTTCTTCTGCCCTTTAAACACTCCTACCCAAGATGAGGTGCCTGCCACACTATAAAGACTATCCAGCCTGGCATGGCTGGATCCAACAGAAAATGTTATTTCTGTAGCATGGCCAGCCACTCCTCCCAAACACTCATTCTGGATGGATCCACTCTCAAACCTGCAAACTAATTTTTAGGTATATGTGGGTTTTTAAACATCATTTTCAACTCTGTTTAGGAGAAGGGGGAAAGCAAGGATGGAGGTCTTCTTCCCCCTTGCCTTTGCCCTGTAGCAGAACCACACTGTAGTGGTGGCACTCTCATTACAATATCTCATTATCAGGCAACTGGAAGCTTAGAAGACAAATGGCCAGCTGTTGACAGGCCAAATGTGAGCCTCCTGTGAACTCTATTATCCCCACCTTCAGGACAGAATTGGCATCTGAATCTGACTTCTCCAAACCATAGCTGTGCTTGGGGGAAGGGCAGCTTCAGTGGCCGCACAGGGGTGAGGGAGGAAATTGCAAGCCTGCACTGATTGCAGAGAACAGCCTTACAGGCTAGTTCATTTACAGGTTTGGTGGCTAAACACACAGTGACATGTCTTTGCAATGGCTTTCCACGCTCTGGAAATGTGTTGCCCTCTTCAGTGCACTTTGCAAGGGGGTATCCATGCCTGGAAATCCCTATTGTGGTGTTAGAATTTCATCTGCAGCAACAGCAGCTGTGTGAATTTTATTAGCAAAGGCTTTCAGTCTTTAATAGTTTCCACTGAGAGAAGAAAAAAAAAGAGGCAAAAGAAAACAACAAAGCTGTGAAGTGGTTTGCTGCATTCATGTTCTGCAGACCATATGCACACACACTGGCAGGCAGCATGGCAGGCGGGACTTTACTCGTGACGTGAGTTGTGGTCAGCAGAGGAAGCTAAAAAAGGAACTCGGGGTTTCTATTAATCGAATGGGGGGGTATGAGCTTACAGGAATCTAGGATGTATTGCTGCAGATTTACATACAGCACAGGAGATGTGTGCCTCAGAGATATGTAGCAGATCACCAAGAACAAGCAGTCCTGGAAACTGAAAGCAGCTTCCAAGAAATATTGAAGGTCCGAGCTGCTATTGCTCAGCATTTTCTAGACAAACATGGAAGAACCGCACTTGCTTTCTTGCCCCTCTGGGATGTTTCAGGTATCAGACATGGTTCCCCCAAGAGGGAACAAAGATAAAATAAACCAGTTGTGAGCTGACAGCACAGAGCAATGGGGCCATGTCTTTACACACGGCAGGGATCCTGCACCCCAACTCCCTGGCTGAGGGGTTTCCTGATGCCCCCTACTCACCTGACCCTTGAAGGTCTCAAGAGCTGGAAGAAAGAAAATGGACCAAACCTGGCAGCTCATCCCTGGTTTAAGGAATGCTTTTGACCTCCCCCCAGCAGAATTAGACTTTTCTTTAGGTACTAAGAAGACAGTCCATGGGGTTTTCCTGTTTGTAAACATTTCATCATAAGAACTTCCTCTTATCCTTCTTGTTGGGGTTAATAGTTATCTCACTAATAGCTGGGAGAAAATAGCACAATTTCTCTTGAGGATCACTGTGTTTGGAGATTGATTTATCTGTTTGGAACAGCCACCATTCTTTACAGCCGCAATTCTCCTCTTTGGAAATCCCCCTGAATTTTCCTGAATTTGTTGGGGAAAAAAGCCAGTAGTGCTGTTTCCAAGAACTAGTGCTGCTTTCTGTAGCATCCTCATGCCCTCTGAGTAACACAGCACTTCCTCCTCCATAAGAAAAAGTCAGTCGCTCATTCTCACAGCAATTCTGTGGCCCAGTCCAAAAGCTAATTGCTTTCTTAGTGATGGCAGTGAGCCTGGAGGAGCTTTTCTTCCTTCTTTTTTTTACTTATTAATAGATCATTTAATGCTATTGTTCACCTTGAGAAGGAGTCCAGCTCCAAGAATGAATGCTGTCAGGCAAAGCTAATCCTGAAGCTGATCAAAATGATGTCAAATTTGGCATCAGTATCAGTTACACTCATTTATCATTTGTACTGTGATATGAGTCACATCCATATGAATTTGGTAGATCTCACCAGCTCTCAGGCTGGCCACTGCGAAAACACAACATGAAAATTATTTTTTTTCTTCTCTGATGAGCTTATAATCTTTATCTCTAAGGGATCTTGAAATAACTGTGAAGGGCCAAAGACGGTCAACAAGGCAAAATTCTCAGTTGAGTTTGGGACTGCTTAAGGGCTAGGGATGATACAAAACAACAGAGAAACCAAAAAAGCTGTTCTCATGACTTCAGCCTCAGGTTGGCCAGGGGACCAGCTCGTCTCACACCACATCCACTAGAACCTCAGGATCTTGAGCCCAAACTCAAAACCCAAACTCAGCCCCTTACATTCTAGGGTCTCAGCTGGGGCAGGCTGGAAAAGAGCCAGTCCTAGTGAAGAAACCATTATTCCTCCATCCCTAGTGTTTCAGCCTGTACAGATCCAAGATTCCAGTTTTGCTTTTTTCTCTGATTGTATGTGAAACCAAAGCCCAGGAAACCAGAGTTATTTCAGGAGAACTTACCAACAGCTTCCCCAGGGGCCCTACAAAATTAGAGTAGACCACTACCTCTTTCTATGAGTGCCTGTTAAGGGAAATGTTTGGCTCATGTAATTGTTATGTACGAAGAATTAAAACCCCATTCCCTACGGATGGAGAGGGCAGAACATAACACATGACGCTGCACATCCAGAAGAGTAACCTACCGAACGCTGACTGCTTTACTGTGTATGCTTTGCTTTGCTGCAAATTATTATCTCACAGCACGTGTCACAAGAGTACAGGTGTTTTATCCCAATGTCCTGGCCAAACTCCAATAATTGCATTCCCCCTACCTAAATTCCCTCTGCAGATTCAGTCAAGCACAATCATTAGGTCTCCTTTGCCAAAGTGTTCTCCTGTGCAGTGTAAAGCAGCTGCCATACTTCGCACCAGAAGCAGCTGCATTTAAGTGCAAGGAAACTGAATTGCCTTACAGGAGTGTGAGAGTCCGTAAAGCGGGATCAGATACTTCAAAGCAAGAGGTGATTTTGAAATGCAAGACTTTTTGAGATTTGCACCCCTTCCACTGTGCTCCATCCCCACTCAATGTACCAAAATGATGAGCATTGAACCCAGGCAGGCTGAGCTGCCAGCTGGGTCAGGGCCAGGGCCAGGAAGCATGAGGGATAGGGCCAGGATGGAGAACTAGCAAGGGCTGGGCCCTCCACTGATGAGGACAGAGATTTTTAGGTCTGAGCCGGCGTGGGTGGGAGGAGGAGTCATGCACAGAGCCCAGCCTGGGAGCCTGGGTACCAGGAGAGACGGCAGCAGCTGCAGGGAGCCGAGCTTGCTGAAGGTGATTTTTTTTTACGGCCAGCTCAGGAAACTGTTATGATTTTAACAGCCAATTCTAGAAAATGGGTCTGAAGTGCCTTTAGCACAGACCTAGGCCTAACAGCATCCGAGCTGTCCCTGAAGCCTCCCCTGACCCTGCTCTGCATGTAAAATGAATTCCAGGGAGCATTATAATCTGGACAAAGCGGAACAGAATTAGATTTAGGAGGGAGCAACTAAGGTGACTGCCCAGGGCCCGAAACTGGAGGGGAGCCCCACTAATCCACATTAGACAGCAGCAAAAGTCAGCCGCCCCAAGGGGGGCAGGCGAGAAGTGACCAAGCCCTGCCTTTGCCCTGTGCCCCCAGAGTTTAATGCTGGCTGTGCGGCGAGAGAAGCGGGGCTAGGTTAACATAAGCGGGAGAGGCGAGGAACAAAGACCCCACACAGGATAACAGTGAGGTGACTTAAACATTTACAGGCTCACTGCAAGCAGGGGGTGAGGAGAAGTCAAGTTTTGTGCAAGAAGGCAGTAAATTTCCTGTTCAAATCTGTACACCGTGTTTCCCATAAGTAAAGCCGCTATTTTCAAAGCCATCCGGACTGGTGTACAGGGCAGTGTCTCGGTGATTGCAATCTGGTGCTGTGGGGCTGGTTTCTATGTTTACAGGCGCCGCAGACAATGTCAGCCTAATTTTAGTGTGAGCAACTCTGATTGAATGAAACCAGTTTTCAAAACTTCATAGCATCATAGCACACCCATGTGCTCCTGGGCACATCCCACCAGCCCTTTCTGGAGAAGAAAAGCCGTTTGGCGCAAAAAAAGCCACCAGAGAGGAGGAAAGGAGCACGGTGACTGCCTGGCTGACTAAGGTCAGTGATGTGCTCCACCAAACAGCACCTCTCTAGAGACACGGAAGAAGCCCCGTCACAAAACAAGCTCTGGGATCGCAGCGAGAGAGGAGAGCATTGAGAGCTGTGAGCAAAAGTGAAGACATCCTGGTTTCAGTTCTAGCCACAAGAACTGGGTGAACCTGAACCTGACCCAAATTACAAGAAGATATTTGCATCACAATGAAAACACGTTGCTGCTGCAACAGGGCGGCTGGTGTCCTGCCTCCCCCACCCCACCCCCTTCCCCGGTTTTCTGGAAAAAAGATTTCTATAGTGCAAGGTTTTTGCTCAACCCACCGCTTCCTCATTTGTCCCTGGCTACTTCTCCATCCAGGGCCGTAGAGGCTCAGCCCGAGCTCACGGGTCCAGCATCCCAGCCCCAAGAAGAAAGGAAGGACTCCAGCGCCTTACTTCCACCCTCGCTGCAAGCGCGTAGGGAGGGGAAACTAAGGAGGAAACTACTTCTCTTCCCAATTAGCCAGCTATGTAAACTGGCCAGCCGGCGAGGGAGAGCATGAACTGCCCACAGGGGAAGGGTATCATCCCTTCTGTACCCAGGCTGTCTCCGAGCCGGAGGCACGGCTGCGATGGGATCACTGGCTAACCCCAAAAGGCTTCCCGGGAAGTTTAGCACCTTGTTCAGAACAGCTTGTAAATGCACCAGCCACCCCCGGGCTTCCTCCCTCCCTCCAGACAATCTTCTGGTCCTGCTAATTTGTTACTTCCTATGTAAAAGCCTTTTCTTCCTGTATTCTCCCCTTTCTCCAGAAAAGGCTTCTGGGTTAGGTTTCCCAAACCTGGTCTCCTGGGTTCCCTTGGCATGCAGTTACTTCTGTGTCCTTCAAGGACTTGTCACCAGGACCTTCTGGGGGAAAAAAAAGTAACTACATTATGTTTTTTTTCCACATATAACGCTTCACGCCCTTGCCCCCACCGAAGAGAGAAAGGAAATACTCAGAAACATGCTCAGCTAGCTGTGTTTTCAGCAGTATATGAAACAAAATTGTCCCGCAAAACTTATCTCAGCAAATGTACATTCATTGTGAAACTTCAGTTTTAAGAGAAAGATTTCCTTGCTAAGAGGGAAATGAAGTGGAAGCTGAAACAAGTGTTGTGCCAGCCATGCTGCTCGCAGGTGTCTGCGGTCCTCACATGGGGAGGCGATGGCTTCCAGCGATGGCTGGAAGGATGTCAAAAGTGTGTCCTACAGGGTGGCTGCTTCCCAGGGTGGACTTTGAGCTGGTGTAAGCCAGCACGGCTCATATCAGTTACATGGGCCTTGATTTACACCACTGCACAGGTGGTCTGCACTGCTGTGTGCTACCCTAGTGCGGCAGGGACAGCGATCCCAAGCCCCTCAGTGACACTTTTGTGGCAGTCACCGTCTAGCACTGCCACCTCATTTTCCGTGGAAAATGGCAAGTGTTTTTCCCACCAGGTGGGTCACTGGACCTCAAGGTGAAATTCGCCTGCTGCCCCTGCTGAGCCTGGCGTGCAGGGAGCATCTTCTGAGGAAAGCCAGGTCCCATGGGCAGAGCAGAAGGAAAGTGAGATAAAACAACAGCTGGTTCTCTTTGCTTTCCTGCTTTCAGGTGTGGCAGTGGTGGAGTTACTAAATCAGACTACACCAAATCATGTCTCTGAGACATGTGCTTATATCCCCCTTTCTGTCACACCCTACTGCATGCAGAGTCTTCTTGCTTGTAAGAAAGAAGGAAGAATAGGCTATAGATGAAACACCAGCCTAGGGCAGGTGAGACTGGCCCTCAAATCCTTGTCCAGTAACACAGTTCTTCCACAGCCTCGAAAATAACCTACAGGCAACAGGTCTTTGGCCCTCAGAGCTGGTCCCACACCACTGTGGCAGTTGCCTGCCTTCCCCGTCGCCATACAGGGCCACAAAGCATCACGGAATGGAGGTCACACAGAGAACATGATATATGGAGACACCTTAAATGCCTACACAGCTCTTGATGTGGGTTTCAGAGCCCCACGCAGACTTGGAGACCCATGACATTAGGCCATAATGCCAAGTGCAGGTACGTACCTCCTGCCCCAGCCTCCCCACCCAGTCGTCTTCTACAGTCACACTTCAGCAGTGGCACTGGACCAGGACAAGGAAAGAGGCCATGTCGTCCTAGGCAGGGCTGATGGGACCAACCTGGGCAGCTGTAGGGAGGCCACGCTGCAGAGCACTCTCTGACCATGGTGAGGGAAGGGGACGATCCTCCTCTCCAGACCAGGCAGTTTTGCAGGCAACTGGCTCCCAACTGCCTGGGGCAAATGGTTGTTTTGCGGTACTCCTGCATTATAAATAAAGACCTCAAAGGACTATCATGAGGATGAGCACATGAAGCGAAGTGACGCCTCTTGCAAAATCACAGCAAGTGAATGCCTCAAGCACCAAAAAGGTCTGATCTGTCTGTCACTACTGATGTGCCTGTCCCTCACTATCATGGGCTAAAACACCGAGAGATCCAGTTCCTGCTACGATCGACCTTCTTACATATCCT
The DNA here is from genome assembly GCF_000699145.1 of Aptenodytes forsteri. Taxonomy (NCBI): domain Eukaryota; kingdom Metazoa; phylum Chordata; class Aves; order Sphenisciformes; family Spheniscidae; genus Aptenodytes; species Aptenodytes forsteri. The sequence goes on along the minus strand of NW_008796215.1, from coordinate 173,542 downwards.
TTGTGTCGGTGCCTGCTCAGCGCTGCCCCATGTAATGCTGCCACAGCCCACTGAGCACTGGCAGAGATGTGTGGGAGCCCATCAGCCCCGATGCCCAGATGGGGAAGCAAGCGGGCATAAATTGGGAAATGAGAGCAACCCTTCCTGTGGTGTTGTGTTTCTGCTTGTGCAAAGAGGAGGAAATGTTTGTAAAGCCCATTTCCCAGAATGACTTGCCCCTGACTGCAGGAGGCCCTGCCAAACCTCCCGCGGGGACCTTCTCCCTGTGCACATGCAGTGCAAGGGTCACCTGTGGTGCCTTTGCTGAGCACCATTTATCTAGAAAAAGGACACAGACAGTTTTTAACTGTGTGCCAACACTGATAGTGGATCGCAGTGGTTTTGCTCTCTTGACTTTTGCACAAACAGCAAAACGTCCCATCCTCGTGGCATAGCCACCAGTTTCACAGGCTTTGCTGGCCGACATTCCCACAGCATTTGCTCCTTCCACTCTTCTTTCAAGGAAACTATAACAGAGGGTAGATTTCTTACAGGGCTTGGCACGGACTGTTGGACATACGGTCTCAGTAAAGGTTTTGAAAAATAACTTCCAGTGAGTCACAGCCACATGACTTTGCCTGGTCTCCCATCCCCGCCCCGGTGTCGTCCTCCAGCCTTGTGTGCCACAGTGTCAGAGCAAGTCATCTCCCAGGCCACAAGAAATGTCTAAAGAAACCGTAGTGGTGGCGACGGCAGCTATTTCCTAGCTCAGGAAGCACAAACTTATGGGCTTTTTTCATGGTAAACAGCTGCTTCCTCACTTGTGCTGAAGAAAGTCCTTCCAAAGCTTTTCTTTTTAACTTCTGTAGCAAAACAAAATGAAAAACAGAGACAAATGTGTGAGGCTGCCTTTGATTTTCTGCAGTGGCAGCAACCAACCGGGGGAAAAAAAAAAAAAAAAAAAAAAAGAAAAAAAAGAGGGGGAAAAAAAAGATAAAAAAACAGTCTTGGACTATACCGCTATAACGTTCACCCGGGCAGACCGGGGGAAAAAAAAAAAAAAAAAAAAAAAGAAAAAAAAGAGGGGGAAAAAAAAGATAAAAAAACAGTCTTGGACTATACCGCTATACCGTTCACCCGGGCAGAGAAGAATGCTGGAGGTGGTATATGCCAGGATGACATCAGGGGAGTGATGCAACTGATCTGCGGCCAGGAATCCTGCATAGCGGGGAGCTATGCAGCATGTATATAGAGAAGGGTGTATAGTTTTATACGTAAAATTTGCTGTTCGGAGTACACACGCCCAAGCTGACAAGCGCAGATGGTAAGCTGCATACTTTGCCTATGTGTCTCAGCTAGGTGGAGCGGGGAACTCTGCCTATCAGAGGTCACCCAACACTTTTCCATGAGAAGAATGTGTTTCAGTTTGCGCTCAACTTTGCCAAATTTCAGCTGTTTGGGCTGGATTTTTTCCATGCATGCTGTCTGCCCCAGGCTAAGTGGTTTTTGGGAAAGCTTCAGCAAAATGGTTCAGTCGCTTCTCAGCACAAGGCTAGGGGAAAAACACATTTTGCTCCTGTTACAGACTATACATATGAAAAGAGCTGTTTTGGGGATCCTGTAATGGCTCCACACACCGGAAAAGGAATATGGCATTTGTGCAGTCAAAACCAGGCCTCCTGCTGCCCATGTGTGATTTTGTCCAAATCAGCCACGTTATAAGGTTCCCAGAAACCTCAGTCTGTGCAGGCTCAGGGGAGACTTTTTAGGGTTTGAAAACTCCACCTCTGTGGTTCATCCATAAGCCTGGACCATGACAGAAAGAAGGGAGAAGTCTCATTTGAGTCAGGGGATGGGGGGGAACGATGGACAGACTATGAGGGGACTGCCTTCCCAAGCTCTGGGCTCTCCAAAAGCTTCTAGCTCACAAAAGGTCAGTTGCTGCCAACCAGCCAGTGCTAGAGAAGCAATGCCTCCAAGCCCACTAACCTCCTTCCTACTCATATGCTCAGCCTCTGCTTTTGTCAAGCATTGTGCAGCATATTTTCCATTAACAGTGGTCAACCATTGCTACAAGGACACAAAAGGAATGGGACTATTCCTTAAGAGTACATGTCCCTCTGGAACGAGAACTGGTTCCTTAAGTCTCATCTCCGCTGACAGCAAAACCTACCGGGGTGTAGGTTTCCTTTAAGGGATTGCTCCAGAGAGAGGCTAGCCCGGAGAAATCTGCCCCTGATGCCTCCTGGCTGCCTTAGGAAATATGTTCTGGGAAACTGGCTGACGAATCAGCTTGGGACTCGGGAATGTCCTTCACATAACACAAACCCAGAAATGGTTCGCTTCGGGGAGTTTGGTTTCTCTTTCGCTTTTTCTAATTTAAGAACATTAACTATAAATCCAAGAAATCCTAAGCAGAAAGTGAAGGTGACAAAGCCAAGCCTGCAACAGTTAAGAAATCCAGAATGAAAACGAGCTTGTGCTTGACTCTCTTTCCTATGCACTTTTAAAAATGAGTTTTCATGTGATGTGATCAGGTATCATGAAATACTGCTTATGCTGCTCTGGGTATTTATTGCAAGCAAACAGAAATCAAGCCAAGCTGGACTAATAAGCCCCTATTCAAGTAAGTATGCCTACTGATTCAATGGGACTATCCTTACAAGTCACCACTGAGTTTCACAGTTCAGCCCAAAATACCTATACTTTAGTAAGTAAATAGATAGGAAGAATAATTAGTGTAAAGAGCTGAGCCAGGCACAAACTCCTGTTACCTTGACAAAGAAATACCTAATTTATACAAAAACATCGTGGTAAGAGCAGGAAATATCCCATCAACTGACATAAATCACTCACTATCTCATCCTCTGGCCCTAATCCCATTCAAAATTAGAAGAATGCTCTAATCAGAATCTGCAAGAAGAACGGAGGAGGTAAAGGATAATGAGATGGTTTTATGAGAAGTACGTTGGCACAGAAACATGTTACAAATCTGAGATGAAGTGAAGGAAAAAAAAAAGCTGGAATATCTTCTAGTAGTACCTACATTCATTTTTCTAAAGAATTAATAAAATTGTCAGAAGGCATGAAGCAGCACTGGAAGTACAGATGATGCTCCTGTGCACTTGCTGAACGCTGCGTAAGAAAGAATTGATCCGAACGTCTTAAACACCAGCCTTCTACTGATTATTTGAAAACTGTTTTTTTGCTTAATCCTCCTTCTGACAGGTTTCCCCGTCCAACATGATTGGAACAATGTAAGCCAAGCTCTCTACTTTAAAAATCCATTAATTGGTAAAGAAAGGAGGAAAACATGTGCTATTGATTATGTAATTTATGCGTTATGATATCCTGGTGGGCTGACATGTTTGGTGGTGACCTTAGCCTTTGAAATGGTGGATTATGTAGTATAAATCTGCCTCTAGGAGTAGTGGACATTTTATAGAGAAAATCTTTCTATTAATATGCCACAACTTCTGACTGCTGAATATATTTTTGGTCCAACCTTGAAAGAGGAAAAAATGGGAGGACTTCTGCAATTTTCTACCTAAAACAACAAGCCAAAATCCCTCAGTGGCATTTCTGCAGATGTTCCAGGCAGAGAAAATTTGGCTATTTTATCTTCACTCGAATTAAAGTAAGTAAGCGTCTGGATTCCTTTCTGGAAGAAAAGATTTACACATTTGCCGCTATGAAAGGCGCGTAAGGTGGAGAAGGCTGAGTGTTTTATATATCCAAGCGAGACGCTGTTTTTCTCCGACAGAAAAATACCTCAGTTTTTCCTTACCAGTTAACTGTTTCTCTGGCCATGGCACTGCTGTTATCTACTCTTCCCTGCCTTTTGGGAACATCTGGGTAAGCATTGCCAGCATGCTGCATTAGTAAGATCAGAATAACAAATCTCCTACAAACGGGTCCAATCCTCTGCAAAATTTCAGGCTAGTTTCCTGCAGAAATGAGCCTTATGCAACCATACAGCGTGTGGGTGGGTCCATATGTCTCCGGTTATCTGCCCTTCCCTTTCGCCCTCCCAGGAGCTTTTCAACTGCTTAGGAAATTTCCATCAAATGTGACAGAGGGGCAGTTGTATCCAAGTTAGCACGAACCCTCACACTTTGTGCAAGCGGGTGGCAAAGGAGAGAAAAGAAACTTTAATGATGCCCCCAGTGATGGACTTGCTAAAACAGCAAAAAAAATCTCGCCCCTAATTAGACATTGGAGATTCTACACGACAGAGGGCAAGCAGGCTTATTTCCACCTACGGCAGAACAACTTGCTGAGTGGGACATTTCTGTTTTTATTTTCATGTAAGGGGACCTGCAGTGAACGTTTTGATGGACATAGGGACAGATCAAGGAAAAAAAAAATATCATCAAAACTGTGTGTGCTCCTTCTGCAACGCCTGCACAGTTATCTAAGAAGCAACAATCTTTTTACTCTTCATTCCATCCTCACCTCGACTAATTTTGTTCTTTAATTATGACTCCTGGCAACCTTCAGTACAAATGAGGATTTTCCTCCTTTAGGTAATGCATGTTCTTGGCTCTGAGGAGGAGGCTTGTCTGTCAAAACATTAGCTGCCTCTTTTATATGTTAAGTATTAATTCTATTTATCTTCGAATTATTTTCAAATACTGGAGGCATTCTTCCCTGTATTGGAATGCAACAAGTGCTTAATTTCAGGTTTTCATGTCATTCTTGCTCAGATATGAGGCCAAAAACGAGTAATTAAATTCTCATTTAAACCCCATTTCCTTAAATACACCTATTCTTTTACCACACACAGCCTCTTTACTAGCCCCATGCTCTTTCACAGGAGGCAGGAGCCTGCAGCCCATGGGGACAGGTACAGCCCACAACTTCATTTCAGATGGCCTGTAACCGCATTCTTATTATTCCACCATTTACTGGGTAACACTAAGGCGTGTGTTAATGTGCAGCAGACCAAAGGTGCTCAAAAGACTTATTTGTCCCTCAGCAAGGAAAGAATTTCTTGTCCCTGATGTGAAGGAAAGAGTTAATGGCTTACCACCACCTAACACAGAGGTCCTTCTCCCCTGCTAGGTATGCCCAGTGACAGTCTTTACCCACGCTCGCGTCTGGAGCCATCACAGGTCTATGCTTCCAGCAGAAAGAAAATGAAGGGTTAAATCTGGAGTGGTCTGAGGAAGACTGAGAGACAAAGGTGGTTTGTGTGCTCTGTGCATTCAGGGCCAAAATCAGTACTAGTGTCCTGGCAGTGTAGGTCCACGCTGACCTGCGTGCTAGCCCTCCAGTGCCTCTGACGGCTATTGGCATTATTCTTCTCTTCTACCGAGGACTTCTCTGTGTGAGCCAAAGAAAGGGAGCTGCAACATCTCTCACTGACAAAGGCATCACTCCTCTATAAACTGAATGAAACCACCACCTGGTTTCGTTCTGCCAAAGGAAGAGGCAGCGGAGGGAACTCCGTCACGACCAGCCTGCTCTAAACTCCCTCTGAGACCACAGAAGATGCGACTTCAATGCTTTGAGCTACCCAGGACCCCAAATCCTAAAAATGCATTTAAGGTACTGCAAGATGCAGGCAAAACTTAGGCAAGAGGCACAAAAATAGAGCCCTGTATCCACAGCAACACAAGCACACGAGAAGTCAAGAACTCCAGCGTGCCACTTTTTCAAGGCTCCAGCAAAGCTCTCCCCAGAACCAAGGATGGATGCCTGAAGAGCAAAATACACTTCAGAAACACTTTCCTACACTCTTTGGAGGGGAAGGCCTCCACGCTTCCCGCCTTGTGCCACCTTCCTGTTTTCCCAAGGGGCAGCCTGCCCTGCCGTGTGCCTAAGCAAGGAACGCAGCACCACGGTGATGAATCCGTGTTTTCCATTGCGAGGAGGAGCATGACTCACAGTCCCCGTCATGACCCAGTGACTTGTGGTATCCAAAGCAAACACAGCTAGCGAGGCTTTTCAACAAACAATCAACAATCTCCTGCTAGCTGCAACAGTCCACCCCATGAAATGCAGCAGTTTAAGGTTTTTTCTCACTTTGTCCTTTGCTTTTCCCCATTCATTCTCAAAGAGGACAGTCATGAGCAAAGCCTGCCACACATAACCTCACCTTCCCACGCAAGCTAGGCCTGGAAGAGTCTGTGGAGGCCTGAACAACATCATTCTTGGTTTTCATCACATGTCCCAATGCCTGTTGGATAATGCTGCTAGGAATATTCAGAAGGGCCTGAACATCCTTCTTGGTTTTCATCATGTCCCAATGCCTGTTGGATAACGCTGCTAGGAATATTCAGAAGGAAACTAAATCCTCACCTCCTTCAGGAAACTGCTTTGATTTTAGTAACCCCATCTCCCCTTTAGAGGTGCAGAGGGAAACAGCTTTGCACAGGGACCATGGTGAGCGATACAGGAGCTCCCTGCTGTACCAAAGAGGAGACTTAGAGCCTGAGCTCCAGCATCTGGGTTATGTTCACAGCCACCAGTTTCATCCTGTAGCCTGACAGGCTCCATTGTCACTTGTCCTGAGTGAGTCGGGAGGCTGGGGGGGGGGGAGGGAGGAGGAAGAGGAGGAGGAGGAGGAGGAGGAGG
>NW_008796215.1:155519-166925 GCF_000699145.1 Aptenodytes forsteri | reverse complement strand
AGGAGGAGGAGGAGGAGGAGGAGGAGGAGGAGGAGGAGGAGAAGGGGGAGGAGGCAGAGAGCAGGAGAGCAGGAAGTCCTCTGGGCTGCAACAGCAGGGATGGAAGCCAGCCGAGTTCAGCATCCTCGGCCATCATCAGGGAGGGCACTAACACACCACCTTCATCATCAACGTGAGAGTACTTCAGGCCTTTGCCTCATCCCCAACAGCTCAACCACATGCCCAGTGGTCCGCTGCACACACAGATTGCAGATAGCTGTATCAGCAAAGAATCTGGGTATGATTTTACACAATTTGCAATGAGTTTTTAATCTTTGCTGATACGATCTTCAAGAGTAGCAATTGGCTTTGCAGTATCTGACAGTAAGGACTGGGTATGAAACTGCTTCATTCCGGCCATCAAATAGCAATCATATGTTAACGACTTTCAGTTTATTCCCTGTGGTACCTGGTTCAGATTTGTGAAAGCAGGAAAACTTGCTAATATGTTTTCAGATTAAATGGACCTTTTCTTCTCTTAATGTATGTGCCTAAAAATAACAGGAGTTGCACAGTCATGTCAAGAGATTAAATTACCCTAAAGTCTGCAGAGGGATTACGGCTGTCTGAAAACAATACGTATATACTTTATTCAGCAATGGTGTGCTTAGTCAAGACAAATTTGAGTGGTCATGAAGACTGCTTTGTTTCTCTGTTAGTCCAGTGCTTGTGAAACGCTGCATAAAAGCACAGTAGTGTGAACCGCCTGACATCCACAAACAAGTCTGTTTTAGCAATCACCCTGTACAAAGCAAACCCAAAAATCAGTAAAGCCACCCGGCAGTTTCCAGGTTTCACTTTCCAAAGGGATGTCATACACAGCAAAGTGTACGATATACAGCCATATACATCCATACACAAACCTGCCTGAAAGTTTCTATTATAGAGCCATTTTTTCAGTAATTTATGATCCTACCAAACTAAATAATAGAGTGACATTTTCCCTGCCCGAGACTCTGAATTCTCATTCTTTGCCCCCCTAGTAGTATTTGCAATGTCTGAACCAGGTACCTAGACTCTCACGTTAATTCATAAGGGGAATTACATGCCTACAATGGCAGCTGGAAAGCCCAAATACAGGGAGGATGAAGCTGCCTGACCCGGGCAAAAGAGAAATCCTCATGAGAAAGGTATGCCTGTCACCCTGCCTGCTTCAGCATTTAGGCCTGTAGAAAGACATCTCCTTGCAGGCAGGCAGCCAGCCCTGCATGCTCTCTTTGAGGAGGAGGCCAGCAGTGGCAGCACCCTACAAGTCTCCAATAGCTCGAGGCAGACAGCGTGTCTACCTGGTCCAGCATCTCCCAGGAGTGACACAGAGGGATGCCTACAGGACGATCTCATGGAGCAAGTCAGCCGTGCTCAGTACTTCTGGGCAGACCTTGACACCTCAGCACCATCACATGTAAAGTAGATACTGATGAACTTGAGGCACCTTCGGATATGGGTGACAGATGACCCAGAGTTTTAAGGACAGACATTTGGGATTTAGGCACCTAACATGACAAGTCTGGCTCTGGCTCCCAGTCTCTAGTAGATTTACCCGCAGTGATGGTGCCACCTCCCTCCCAGGCAGAGGCAGTCACTCAGGTGCAGGAGGGACACATGCTAGATCCTCAGGAATGACAGGGAATAGCTCTGAATGTTAGCACAAACCACCAGCAAGAGTGGTTTTGGATTCAGAGGTCAGTTGCAGGTAGAGGAAATAAGGACATATGGTAGAGAATAAAAAGACTTACTGGATGAGGAAAAAAAAGACTAGGAACAAAAGGTCGTAGAAGGGTAATACAAAGACGTCTGAGCATTTTCAGGACTCGGTGCTTCTCTGGAATGACTCAGCCCTGCCTAATAAGCTCGCTTTAACACAGACAAAACCTACGCAACACACCACCCCATCCTATGCTGGAGGCAGATTAGCCTGGACTTGAAACTCTGCCTTTACCCGAGCTCCAGATCAGCTCAGAGTGGTAGCAAAAAGATTGAGGGGTTGGTGCCAGGCAGGGCAGCAAGGTTGACCCTTCCCAAGGACTTCAGGCCAGGAAGAGGTTAACACAGAGCAGCTCTGTTATGCCTCTGCTTCATCCCCACTTGTGTATTTTCAGTGAGAAGTGGCTGGTGGAGCAGCTGAACCTCCGTCTTGCAAGCCTTCTGCCAGCAGAGTCCCCTCTGTGAAGGGAATTTGCTGCTGCCTGTCTGCAGCCAAAATCTCACCCTATCCGTTGATACTCATTTGCCCAGAAAAGTTCACTTCAAAGGCAACAGCTGCTCTTCAAAGACGCAACAAATTGCAGTGAAGTGGAGAATCAGTGGCCTCCCCAGCCTTGGCCAGAGCTCCTGCAAGTCTTCAGAGGGGCCCTGGCCCGGATTGCAGAGATAAGCAACCCAAATTTGAGGGGGGCGGGGGGGGCAGGTTGTTTGTTAATTTTCTTACAGAAGGAAAACCTTTACACTTTCTTTGGAAAAGCCCATTTGTCATTTCTAATCCATTTCAGTGTAGTTTAAAAATGGAGTGTTATCTACCTCCACTGTGATCCCACAGAAAATGCCAATGGCCATCTGTCAATTCTGAGCATCCCTGTAAAATTACAGGCATCCAGCCTCTGGTGGGGTACTAATGAAAAAGTGAAAATTGTTTTTTTGCCCATCATCTGACCCAAGAAATGTTGTAATTCTTTGTGGCTGGTGTAAAAAAGCAGAAAACGATGTTCAGATTCTTCAGCATAATTCAGGTGTCCTCAGTTTCTTTTGGTCTTTTGAGATTGCCACCCTGGGTTACTATCATGTATTACTGAAAGGTCATATGTGACAATAAAGTATCTATCTCCAGACAGAGAGACACTCTGGCAGCCTGGAAAAACTCCACCATCCCATGTGCTGTCTTACATGACTGAAAAAGGGTTTGTCATATATGAGAAAAATTTACATTTATCAGACTTCAAAAACAATTAAAAATAAGGAAAAAAAATTACATTTTATATGTTTTTTGTAACTTCCCTGCCCTGGTTTTGTTCACTGTCCAAAAAACAAAAATGCATTTAATCAAAGACTTCAAATTCATATGGTCCCACCATCTCTCTCCCTGTACTCTCCTACCCTTTCTTACAGTGTACCTAAACCAGCGACTGCATTCCCTTATGGTTACTTAGGACCTGTGTTCTGCAAATAAATGCCCTAACGAAGAGCCTCATTGCCACAGAGGTTCACAGACTCAGTTCAAGGCACTCTGATCAGGCTCTCAATAGGCCAAGGGGAACAGAGACCATTTTTGGTTTACAGAGCTTTCCCAGAGACCATCACAGCATCCTCAGCACTGAGATTGTTCCAGGGAAGGCCTAACAGCCAAGGGATTTCCAGAACATCACAGTTTTTCATCTCATCAGACAAAATACCAATTTGTGTACCAGTTTTATCCTCCATAATTTCTCCACAGTTACAAAATGTTGATTCACCTTTTTTTTTAAAAAAGGCACAGAGTCTACAGAAACAGGAATTCAGTGCACCGAACTGTTTAGCAGATGAAGAGACAAACTGAAAGGCAAGCACAAAGCACTGTTACTCAAAGTCACAACACTCATTCGGGGCTCCACGCAAAGCCCATGCAGGACATCCAGGGACTGGGGAAAAAACCCCACTCTGGCTGTTGAGTCAGGTGTATCTGTATCTGGCTGTTCAGTTAAAAGCAGGTGGTTGTGGTAGTAGTACCCAGTTTGTACTCTGAAGTAGAGCAGTTGTGTCTTTCACGTGCCTGTTTCCCGACTCAGTAGAGCTGCCACGAGCACATCTTGTCCTTCCTAACTCTGAAGTGATGGGGCACTTGCACCACGACACCACAGCTTCACCTCAAAAAGCATTTCCCCAATCGGCAGTTCTCTGCTGCATGTTTATTACCCCTCAGTGCTTTTTCTACCAGATATGTTTCATTTACTAGAAAAATGTTTCTCTTTTCTAGCCCATATAGGTTTGTAATACCACCCACCTGACCACAGCATCTGAGCAGCTTCCAGAATTGCATTCAGCAACATGCCTAACATCTGTCACATGTGGTTTGCTTGCTCGCTCTCATCCTCTTGCCCAGGGAAAGGTCCGTGTGTTCAGTGGCTTGTTTCACTTTGGTGTTTTATTTTTAAGGTGCTTCTGAATGTTTGCTAGAGAAATCAGCACTACGAAGCATACCTTAAATGGAGAGCAGAAGGAAGTAAGTCTGTGATTCTCCTTGGAGGAATTTCTGCCATTTGGCCTTGGACCGGCCCTTGAGAAACCCTCTGTCTCCTGGACAGACAAGCTTACAAGTTCCTCTGGATCTGAAAATTTTTATGCTGAGGGTGGTGAAACACTGAAACAGGTTGCCCAGAGAGGTGGTGGATGCCCCATCCAATGCCCCATCCCTGGAAACATTCAAGGTCAGGTTGGACGGGGGGGCTCTGAGCAACCTGATCTAGTCGAAGATGTCCCTGCCCACGGCAGGGGGGTTGGACTAGATGACCTTTAAAGGGCCTTTCCAACCCAAACCATTCTGTGATTCTATGATTCTATCTGAAAAGCAGGGGGGTTGACTATGATCCTCAGACTGGAATTCAGATTTTTTATAGATAGGAGATGTTCAAGCCACCAAGCACCTGGAACGTAAAGACAAAAGCCATGAGCTTGATGCAGCTCTCCTATTCCAAGCCATTCAGATCAGAAACACAAGGCAGAAGTAGCAGTGATTCCTTAAATCCCATTAAACCACCCATATGACCTGGTCAGCCAGCAAAGCCCTCCGCAACACCCTCGCTAACCACGGGGTATGAATGAGGGACATGCAAACTGCTCCATTGCTGCCCAAGAAAAGAACCCAGAGACCCCCTTTCTTATTTGTGCTGAACAGATTAGCTAAGTAAAATACCATCAGTATTGTCGTTTTCAGACCAGAGCCACACTTTAAGGTGAGAGTGACAGGTAAGACATGATGTGGTGGCACGAGAGCTATTTCAAATAAATGAGGCAATACAAATGCAGATTAGACAGGGCAGTAAATGGCATCAGGAGGGAGTGATGTGCAGCAAGCTCTAGAAAGCAGGGGCATGCTTTTAGGTTAGATTTTAAATGAGCATAGCAGAGGGTTTAACTTGCTACTGTGAGGTTAGCTGGGCTTGGAGCCTTCCACCTCCTAGGACCTGAACTGATCAGGTCTGTCAAGCTTCTGTTTCCACTGGGACCTCAAAGATCTGGAAAGAGAGAGGAAGGATGAAAGGAAAGAAAGAAGAAAACCAACAGCTTCTGTACTTAGCATCTGGGACACTCATCTCAGAACAAGGAGCCCCATGTTCCAGCTCCTGCCCAAAAGACTTCTGGACAACACACAGTGAATCTTTCGCTCTTTTTTGGAGGATGGAGCTGCTCACAAGGACAGCAGGACCCAGGCAAGCCAAGAATCCAGTACCCAGAACACTCTCCAGAGAGAAAAGAAACTGTGGTCCCCCCAGACAGAAGAGGTAATTGATGTCTGCAAAATAGTGGGTGCTCTCACCACTCAGTGACTGGTAAAAGGGGAACAGACAGGGAGGGTGGAAGGAAAGGGCATAAAAGGTGGCCGCGGAGCAACTTCTTCTTCCAGTGTCTTTTTAAAGAAAGCAAGTGCTTTTGCTACAGAGATCTGTCGGGAAAGGTACCGTGAGAGCACCTACTACACCAAGCTGTCCAAGAAATGCAGGGGGAAGGGCTGTCCACCAGGTGACAGTTAGAGCTTGTACCTTCTCACAGGTCCCATCAGCTCAGGGGCCTCTAAAAGGCTGCCTGGCTGCGGTGCCCTCTCCCCTTTACCATGATCCTACACCATTGCACAGAGCACAGACCAGGGCAACAGCTGGAGACAGACTGACAGCGATCCGTGGGGTACGCAAGCAAGGCATGGACCTGGCCATGGGACAGGAGCAATCACAGGAGTTTCTCACTGCAGGTTAGGATTTCACAGGGATGGCAATGAAGAACGCAGGGCCTGCAGCTCCACAAGCCACTGTTGCACCTTTCTCTGCCTTTGCATCCAGTGTGCCAGGTTACTTTCCTACAAAAAATGAAGAAATGTGACTCAGCAGATCTCTCTATAATACCTCCATGATGGAGATCCCCTGGCAGACAATCCAGAAATTTCAGGCCATCGGCACTAACCTCTAGTTCCCTAGCTAAGCAGCTCTCAGGTCATTTGTGGAGCAGATTTCGATGGCTGGAGATGTGAGATGAAAGCTGGAAGGCAGAGCCCTGGGCTGCAGTACCAGAGATTGCCCAGCACCTTCTAGCAAGCCTCATCACTGTAGGACGGACAGCAGCTGTCCCACACAAGGCTTTAGTTTCTGCTTTACTGCAAAGCACAAGGAAGACACTACCAGCTCGCAGGCTGCAATTTCATGGTAGTGCTGTCAGCTTGCTCATTCCCACCCACTGTGCTGGTCGGGTTGTTAGTGCAGCAGTGTGATGAACTAGACCAGAAGGCCAATCGTATCCCGGGCTGCATCAAAAGAAGCGTGGCCAGCAGGTCGAGGGAGGTGATTCTCCCCCTCTACTCTGCTCTGGTGAGACCCCACCTGGAGTACTGCGCCCAGCTCTGGAGCCCTCAGCATAAGAAAGACACAGACCTGTTGGAGCGGGTCCAGAGAAGGGCCACGAAAATGATCAGGGGGATGGAACACCTCTCCTGTGAAGAAAGGCTGAGAGAGTTGGGGTTGTTCAGCCTAGAGAAGAGAGGGCTTCGGGGACACCTTCTTGCAGCCTATCAGTACTTAAAGGGGGCTTATAAAAAAGATAGTGGCAAACTTTTTGGCAGGGCCTGTTGTGTCAGGACAAGGGGGAATGGCTTTAAACTAAAGGGGGGTAGATTTAGACTAGATAGAAGGAAGAAATTTTTTACGCTGAGGGTGGTGAAACACTGGCACAGGTTGCCCAGAGAGGTGGGGGGAGCCCCCTCCCTGGAAACATTCAAGGTCAGGCTGGACAGGGCTCTGAGCAACCTGATTTAGTCGAAGATGTCCCTGCCCACGGCAGGGGGGTTGGACTAGATGACCTTTAGAGGTCCCTTCCAACCCAAACTATTCTATGATTCTATAATTCTATGAAATGGATCCAACTGGAAAAAAAAAACAACAACAAAGAAGGGAAGGTGGGAAATCTCTGCCTGATCCATTCCCTGATGCAGTTCCTCATGTAACTTCACCAGCAATGCCAGGGGCAGGAATGAGTGGGCTGGGTGAGGAAGGAAGGGGATGCCCATGCCAGCGCTGGAGCAGTACAGACTCAGCTGTGAAACTACTGCCTCCATCGCTTTCAGCCAGACTGGCAACTCAGGACTTAAAGGCCTTACACTCCATGAACAACCATGGCTCACCCAGCTCCACCTGTTTGCAAACACCAAGACCTCTTTTGCATTAATTGCGCTCAGATAAAGATAGCTTTGCTAGAAAAAAAATCTATATATTAACTTCTCCCCAACCCAGGAAGATAAGCATCCACTGATTATTGACCCCAGATACGGCCCAGGTAAGAGTCAACATCTATCCAACTGCCTGACAGCAGAGGCAAGATGCTAAACAGCACCGACCCAAGAGAGATGGTTTCTGAAGCCATCCTCATTGCAGTACTGCACAACCAGCTGGGAGAAAGAACAGAAAGAGAATAAAAGGCAACTGAAATCAACAGTGTGGATGAAAACACCCTGCTGCCTCGTCCTCCAGGACTGATAAGCCTCTAATTCTCTGCAATGCTTCAGTGCCCAAGGTTCATCCCCTCCTAAAGGAAATAAGCTACTTTACTTACTACATTGAGCACTGTCACAAATTCATTTGTTAGCAACTGAGTGACTCCCTACGTGCTGGATTTTTTTAAAAGAAGGGAAAACGTGAAAGGTTGTTTCTCAGCTTCCCTTGGCAAATGCCTGTGACCCAGGAGGAAATTTCCAAAGTAGGTGAAGTGAAGGCGAGCGAGAAATCCCACCGGCAGCAGACCTCGGCTGTGGCCGGCCGTGCAGCCGAGGCACGTCAGCAGCTCTTCGAGCTGAGCCAGTAGAGGTCTCTCTTCCACTAATCCACTAATAAAAATAAATAAATATCTATCTGTATTTGTCTGCGTGCGCATGTGCCTTCCCTTCTGATCCCTGGTCCCCAACTAGAATAAAATAAATACAGCAGGAAGCCGGTGGCTCGGATGGGAACAATTTATCACTTTGCTCCAGGAAAAAAAGAAGTTAGTTTGTGGTCTACCAGGTTACCAAGCTTACGGCATCAACTCCAGGCTTCACATCTGGCAGGAAAAATTTACGGTATGGTCAGTCCCAGACTTCCAGCTTCTCTCCCCAAGGAAAGTGAGGACCACAGCTGTGACTGTGTTTACTGGGGCACAGCCGTCTGCTTGCAGAGCTCTTCCAGCCTGCCTAAGTAGTAGGGATGATACGGAGCCCTTTCTGCACTTGTAGGTCCTTGGTTTCAGTCTGGGTAGAGCCAGCCATGACAGCAAGGCTTTATCAGGCAACGGTTGTTTTTTTGGCCTCCATGTAAAGGACTGCTTGGTCTTTGTGGGAGTAGCGTCTGAAGCACACAAAATGGGGTGTCTGCCCACGACTGGAATCCTTGCTTGAAGTCTCAGATGTGTGGCCAAGGATAAAATTGGAATGAAACTAATGTTCCTGCCTGCTGGCTCCTCCAAACAGCTGCAGGCACAGTAGGATGGCCAGGTATAAAAGCCTGAACTGGCACAGCCTGTCTTGTGGATAGGGAACGCTAAACCACAAGGTGTGTTGCGCCGCGCTTCCACCCAGAGCCGGCTGGCAGGTGCCAAGCTGCCGAGAGGCGGCGGGGCAGTTATAAAAGCCTGAACTGGCACAGCCTGTCTTGTGGATAGGGAACGCTAAACCACAAGGTGGTTGCGCCGCGCTTCCACCCAGAGCCGGCTGGCAGGGGCCAAAATGCCGAGAGCGGCGGGGGCCCCCCCTGCCAGCGCAGCCTGCCACGAGCACCCGCTCAGGTCAGCTTGGCTTAGCTGGGCCACGAACTGGCGTCTTCTGCTGCAGCGGCACCAGTACTGGTGTCACCGGCTGGGGCAGCCCGCCATGTAATGTGTTAGCTGCAGCTGCAGCGCTCCCTTCTCCAAAACCCAGAGCCAGAGAACTCCCCCCGGAGACCGGGGAGGTGACCCCCGCGGGTATAGCACCTCAACAGCAAACAAACTGCTTGTGGCCTTTGCTTGCGGAGAACCTGTGGATTAGCAAGGTTTATTAAGGCGGGGAGGCTGCACGCAGCCAGGCCCAGGTGGGGAACGGGGGGAGTCCAGAGGGGTTACCCCAAACCCCGCTCCCCAGTGACAGCAGAGTGCAGGAGCAGCGGGGAAGAGGCAGGAGGCGGAGCTGTCCCCTCTCCAGTGGCAATGCACAGGGCAACCGCACTCCACTGATGGACAGCTGCACCCCTGGGTTGGGCGGGGGGGGGCAAATAAAAAGGCAAACCAGCTGTATCTGTTTAGCTTGAGTGTATCTCAATTGGAGACAGACGTACGTGAACATGTGTCTGCTCCTTGAGAAAGAAGGCAAGTTCAGTTAGACCACATCTTGACTGCGGATTAGGCCTAGAGAAGCTGAAGGCGCCCTGCAAAAGGAAAGCCACTTTGGGAAGCATGCCGGCTGCCGGGCAACATCCCTCTATTTCACCCTGGTCCTCTCCACCCGCCCATTCCTTTGAATCTATCACGCTTCCACACTGCTGCTCCCACGCAGGGAGCTGCAGGCTATAAACCCTCTGAGGCCGGGATGCAGTTCACATGCTGCAGTGGCAGCTTGGGGCTGGAAGTTGACCCTGTAACAAGTGACAAAGGTCCCCGTCTATCACAGAGCACCCTGCAACGGGAGACCCGGGAGCAGGTCAGCTCCCAGCTTTGTTTTCACCTCAGCAATATTTTTTGTCCACGTTGCCGGACCGAGACCTTTTCCTCTTGCTTTCGTCTCCCCGGGAGTGCCGGGGGACGCCCAGGCACCTCGCCACGCCTGGGCTGCTGCCCCCGTGCCACCGCAGCCAAGGAGCAGGGAGAGGGCGATGAGAGGGGAGCGGGGGCGAAGCTCCGCAGCGAGCAGGGCTCCGTCACCTGTCATTTGTTAGTGCTTGTTTTGCACGGCTAGTAACCTTCTTTGGGGGGATTTTTGTAGCTGCCGTCAGTTTAACCAAAACTGTTACCAAAACTGCCTGTTTTCTTCAGGCAGAAGCAGACGAAGAGTGGATAGTCTGATGCTGGCTTATTTTTAGGCGGCAGCACTTTTTATATTATCATTATATATTATCGTAGTATTTTTATATTTATGTTATCATTCATTTTATATTATAGGAAAAAATATATTTGCTTGCCTTTTAAGTCAATTAAGAATTTTTTTTTAATGAAAAAGAAAAATGAAAAAAAAACCCAAAGAAAAACACATTTTCCTCTATTTTTTGCCTATTTTTGAGTCTTGCAATGACTGATGTGGGCAAGGCAGAGAGCAGGCGGGGAGAGGAAAGGCACACAGGCTCCCTGGACGGAGGAGGTGGCCGAGCCTGGGTGAAACACGGCAAACCACAAGGGCAGATACTACCCGCCCGGTGTGAAAAATGCCTTTTTTCAGCTCAGTAAGTAAACAAAACATCAAAGGTGGGGGGAAAGCTCAATATTAAAAAAGAACAGAGAGTCTTCAAGGTTTTTCCAGTAAAATCAAAGCAGAAAAGATCTCATTTGGGGACGGGGCAAAACAATTCGTATGATATAATCTAATTATTTTACTGCAGATCAGACATTTTGTCAAAGCCATCACACTGTGAACATTTTCTGTTGGTGAGTATTTAAAAAAAAAAAAAAGTAACAAACAACAAAATAGTAGATTACTTTTTAAATGCAAAAAACCCCAAAGTCATTTTAAAACAAAAAGTTGAAAATATCAAAATACCGTAACAAGATGCTGAAACAAAACATTTTGACATTTCTGAAGTGGAATGCTTTCTTTTGCAAATGATGAAATTCAGTGTTTCTCCAGGTTTTTCCAGCTGAAGCCACTCAGATGTACAGGTGGTACGGATGTTCGGAAAACTTCGTTTTCAAGTTAATTTCCCCATTTGAGGAACAGTAGGCTAGTTCTAGATCTGAAAAGCGGCGGGTGTCAGTATCGACTTTGAGGACACATTGTTAGTGCTTTCTCTTCCAGCCAAACGTCTCCAGTGAAAAATGGTCAGATCCACGTCCAAAATATTCCTGCTGAGGAACCGGTCATATCCTTCTCCTCTGGCACGGGAACACGCAGCCTTACGTAAGGGAAAGCAAACCCTTTCTGCGGCAGGCCTCGCGGGCTGCGGCACAGCCCGGCATGTGCCCCCTACGTCCCACCTCCCGCTT
>NW_008796215.1:150713-153251 GCF_000699145.1 Aptenodytes forsteri | reverse complement strand
TTTTTTTTTTTTGTCAAGTCCATTTTGAAAGCAGAATACGTCAAGAAAGAAAATGTCTTGCTGCCATTTGTGTATTTGAGCATCATATACTACTATAGCACGAATTCATTGTAACCATTGATGAAATACAGGATCTATTTAGGATCAAACACAGGAAGCTTCCCTCATAAAACAATCTTTATTATTCCAAGCCAGCAAGCCTTTATAAGCCATATAAGCAATGTGAGGAGCTTTCTTGCTGCAGGGAGTTATGTGTTAGAGCTAGTAGTCCAGAAACTGAGACTGAGATAAGCGGTACTTGGCTTCTGTTTGCATTTTTTATGAACTCACATTTGGTCATGTCTACCATATTTATTTCTATGCTATTTAACACTTCTAATTCTGATCCCCTGCAACATCAACAGCTCTGCTGTAGCAATAAACACACTGTTTCCATGTTCGTTAAAGTCAACAGCCTTAAGTCTTGATGAAACTGAAGCACAATTACATAAATTGAAAATCATTAGCCTGGTATTTTAAAAATAAACACATTCTGCCCCAAAGGATGCACTAACATAAAATGACCATTTTACACCAATTTAGTTTACCTTGTGCAACTTTAGGTGGTCTCTCATAGTTTAAAGCTACATGACTTTGTCTATCTGAACCTACAAATGAGAAAGAATTTGAAGAAAAGCACTATCTTCTCATAATTTTAAGAGCAAGGTTTTAGCTTCAGGTTTTGTGTATGTCACATCTCCCCGAGCAGTCCGGGGGGGGGGGGGGGGGGGGGCAACCCCGGGGGTTTGGGGGTCCTCTGGCGTAAACGGCCGGGGCGGGGCTGCCGCGCCGATGCCTGCACCAGCATCTGCTGGGGGTGTGCGAGCGGGGGGGCGGGGGGGGGGGGGTGTGGGGGCAAACCCGGAGGTTTGGTGGCTCTCTGGTCTAGAACTGGCAGCGGTCCGGCCCAGGAAGGTGCTAATTTGGGCTCGGGTTTTAAGCCTCACGAGTCAAACGACCAAGTGCCAGAAGTACCTCGAGCTACGTATTTTTCTCCAAAAGAAAAAAAAAAAACACATTGTGACAGAGGAAATTCCACTCTTTTGCGTTAAGAGGGCACATCATTCCCAGTAATCACAGAGGAGAAATGATAGCATGGCACTAAGGGTGAAGAGAGCGAGCTGCATTCCTTACTTTCACCTGCACTGGAGACACAGGAAGAGATACCCAAAGGAAACTTGCTGTATTTCTTGAAGGAGCCTTATTTCCTCCTGTGCCAAGCTGAGGGAGGTTGAAACACACACTAATGAAGAACATGTATCTTATATATGGCAGTTTTCTTTATTGATTGCTTGATGTGAAACAGTATCAATCTGGATTTTTTTTTCCCACACATTACAAAAAAAAATATTAAATTGGCTCAGTCTGCAATCCTTTAACCACAGCCATATTATCAGAAAAAGGAAAAAAAAAAACCCAACAAAAAAAAACCCCAAACAAAAAAAAAACCCTAAAAAGTCTACCAAATAGAGCATTTACAAATGCACAAAAACATGCCACTTTGGCTTTATGGGGAAAAATATTGTCTTCTAGATTAAAAAAAATCTTTTAACATAAATAAGTTAGTATAATTTCTCAGTGTCTTTACAGAGTTATGTACACAGGTACACTTCAAACTTTTTTTTTTATTTTTACATACAGGTACACAGGCAATGTAGAAATACTGTTTAAAGATGTAGTATCCCTTTTCTCTCACACACAAACACTTTGGGAAGTGGGTCAGATCAGAAAACAACAATATTCGAGATTCAGAGCAAAAGCCCTCCAGTAGGTTAAAAAAAAAAAAAAAAAAAAAAGGAAATCGGGCAATGTAACAACAGGATGATTTTACACAACTTTTAAAGGCATTCAAATTTGCTATATGGATTTGAGGTCGGGGGGCAGGGGGGGAACTTTTGCTACTACATAACGGAATCATCACAGCTCCCACCTCTTCAGCTTAATGCAGGAGGAAGAAATTTCACCAGTGGCCTGTTAATAATCTGCTCTGAGCAGGGTTACCACGATGGTACATGGGGAGGGAAAAAAAAAAAAAAAAAAGGAGAAAAACACGGCGGACCCACTTAAAGGGACAATACATCTTTAAGTAATAAAAAACCTACACTGCTTCTCTTCATACATTTCTTTGCTTGCTAGATTGTGAAAGCAAGTTCCAATAGGTCACCCTCTTCCACTCCCTCCCCCCTCCCAACAAGGTTTATGTGCTACATAAAGTAAAAACTATATACACAGGTAGTACAATGAAGCAAATAAGGAAACACCTAATTGCACAATGCTACATCCAATGCTTTTAGAGGCAGGTCTTTAAGAGTGCCTAAAATTTTAGTGTTATTGTTTGCTCTTTTTTTTTGTTTTGTTTTGTTGCTGTTGTTTTTTCAGTGCTTGTACAGGACCTCCATCCCACGGAGATCGGCGATATGTATTGTCGTTTCCACTACAACTTTACATCTTCCTCGCTTCATCGCCCCCCGCCGCACCCGATGAACGAGGACACGCACA
>NW_008796215.1:148852-149221 GCF_000699145.1 Aptenodytes forsteri | reverse complement strand
GGGGGAAGAGTGGTTATTAAAATATTTTCCTTCCAGATGTTTGCTCGGCATCCAGGGTGTGTAGATGGGGCCGGGGGGGAATATTCCCGGATCCCCATGTCAGCTATCGGCTACGTGAAAGCGAGCAGGGGGAGGGGACATGGGCTTCTCTCTAGGTAAGAGATCCAAGTTTTCTGTTTTCGGCTAAAACCCCCGTCCGTCTTTTGCTTCGCCTGGGCGTTATGAACCTCCTCCCACCTGGGCAGGAGGCCGGGACCCCGCAGAGGGGCGGCGAGGGGACGGGGGGGATGATCGGCGGATCGGCGTCTGGGTTTTGGGTTTTTTTAGGCGGAAGGGGGGGGGGGGAAAACCGAGCGGTGGCGGGACAAG
>NW_008796215.1:148032-148826 GCF_000699145.1 Aptenodytes forsteri | reverse complement strand
GTTTGGTTAGGGGGAGGGGGGGGGGGGGGGGGGGGTATACCGAGCCGGTGCCCAGCGGGGCACAGCCCACCGCGGTCAGGCCACGCGTGGCACGGGTGAGGGAGC
The DNA here is from genome assembly GCF_000699145.1 of Aptenodytes forsteri. Lineage (NCBI taxonomy): Eukaryota > Metazoa > Chordata > Aves > Sphenisciformes > Spheniscidae > Aptenodytes > Aptenodytes forsteri. Next base: position 148,721 of record NW_008796215.1, on the reverse strand, counting down.
CGAGAGCCCCGGCGCTGACACCAGCAGGGCAGGCGGAGAAAAGCGCTGTCGCTTTCGCAAGGGTACGTTACCATCGGTGGCAGGTCTTTTCCTCTGCCCAGTGCACTGCTCTGCAAAGTCCGTCTGATTTTCAGAAACATCAGTCTTTTGATCTACACAGTGAGTGTCCTCTGAGATTCCCTGAGAACCGACAAAAACCACGGTTTGGCAATTCCCGTTTACATCCAAGCTCTGGCGGCCGGCGGACTTGCAGACAGCTTTCAGTAGCCTGGGGGGTCTGAAGTAGAAGTCGGGCGAGCTCCCCTTCTCCACGGCTTGCCACTCGTACCTGCCTTCCAGCGGCTTGTGATTCTGGAAATCGAAATTCCACTTCCTCTGGCATGCCTCCTCCATCTCCTGGCGGTGCTTCTTCAAGTCCCTGTTTAACTCTTCGTGATTCACCGGCCCGAAGAGGTTCCTGCAAGCTGACGGCTTCGGGTACTCCGACTGCCTGGCTTCCATGCGCTCCAGGGTAGGGCTCCCATTAGAAATACGGACGTTTGACATCTCCCCCCACCCTCTTTCTTCTGGCGGCGCTTGTTTTGCTCGCTGCTCTCCCCCCCCCGCCAGCCGCCGCCTCCTCCTCTCCGCCTTTTATTTCTCGGCGCTCGGCGGCTTCGCTCCGCGCCTCCTCTCCGCGCTGCCCCGCT
>NW_008796215.1:145144-147345 GCF_000699145.1 Aptenodytes forsteri | reverse complement strand
AGCTCTGATTTTCCCTGGTTGGGCTGTGGCGACACAGCCCCCCGAGGTCCGGGGCTGGGGGCAAGCTCGGGGCTAGTGGGGGGGCTGTCCCCCCGGGACATGCAGGGGAGACCGGCACCCTGACCCCACAGCACCCCCGACCCCACTGGCTGCAGAGCTGGGCTGGTGGCTCCCAGGGGAGGGGAGGATCACCTCTTGCTGCCTTCTCGGCAGAGAAAGGACTCGGTGAAGAAATGGCTTTAAAAAAACTAATGCAGGGATTTCAGATCTCAGCAAGCAGGGGAAAGAAGACAAAAGCATTCGGGTTTGTCCTGTTTGTGTGCTTGGAAGATTAGATGAGCCAAGAGTCACAGCCAGGGATTTTCTAAGCAACTTCCTCGGATAGCCACAGCAGGTATGGTGGAGATAAGAGCAACGCAGTGTCCTCCTCTCTGCCCTCCTTGTCTGCAGCCCCTTCCACAGCCATCTTCCCTCACTAGGCAGGGCAGCCCCCTCGATGCATTGCAGGACACTGCGGGTGCTCTCAGGTGCTGAAGGTTTTGACTTTTCCAGGGGCCCAGATCCAGGGCCTGAATCTTTGGAGGGCTGGAGGCTCTTCACACCAATCCATCTGGCCAGGTCTCCTTTGCAAGCAGAGCAACCCTCTCCAAATTTTGCTTCTGGGGGGGCCGCACCAGTGACAAGCTATCTCAACAAGGCAGGGGTCAACACAACTGGGTTTAACCGGCTGAGAGAAGAGTCAACTGATTTGGCCTTGGAGACATGTAGCTTTTACCCTGTGCTGTACTTTTACACACACGGACTCACTCTGGTTTGGGGTCTACAGTTTTGATGGGCCACTGAAACCTTTGCTGCAGTTGCTCTTGTGAACTCATATGCTGAACTCTGTGCACACTGGAGAGGGGACAAAACCATTATACAGTGCTCAAGCCCAGGCCACAGCAGTCTGCTTGCTTTCATCAGCCCCAAGGTAGTAGCCCCTGGCCTCTGCTCATACCACTCACCTGAGTAATCTCAGTATCGCCAGACCCGAGTTCAAAAAGATGATGTGCACAGGCAAAAAAAAGAAGAATACAAATGAGATTGGTTTAAAAACCACAAGGTTGAAATAAAATATTAGCCATGTTATTTTTATTTGTTTGCCAGGTTTTTCAGCACTTGGAAGTTGTTTTCCAGCTCCTCTCAGCAACTGCAAGTTCTAGCAATTCACTTACAGAAAATTAAAGCTGACATTCTCATGTCTGCAGGAGCTGAGATTTTTTTTGAAGTTGCAAGTCCACGATAAAACTGCTCAGCTGACAAAGTGGGGCCTCTTCATCTGCTTTATTTGCAGGATTTCATCTTCGTTTCTCCAGGCTTTCCTGTCTTTGAGTTCCATAGCCACCAGCAAGGAAGGGCCATTTCAAACTTCTCTTCACTTTCTCTGTCAGGTGTGGGACACTTGGCTTGTTTTGTTGATTTACACAAGAGAGTCATTGTAGGTTAAGAAAGTGATCTGCAAAATATGTCCAGGGGCTCCCTGAAGATGCCCCAGGCTCACCCTGCCGATGGGGGCCTGCTTTCTGGTAACCTGCTGAATGTCCCTCTGGTGACTCCTTAGATGAGGAGTTCCCAGTCTCTGCTCCCTGGGAGTCCCTGCTTGTCTCCCGAATCCACAAAAGAAAGGCAAACCCCTTGTCGGTAGGATTACGACATTGTAGCAGAATAGAAACACATACCAGGAAAAAAAAAAATAATGGGGTCCAAATATTGGAAAAAACTGCGTGCCCCACAGGTAAACAGCCAGGAACACGACTGCAGTGGCAAAGAGCACTGATTTATCTGCAGCCTTTGGAAAGGAAGAACCAAGCTACTGTAGGACAAGAACCTTCTTTTTTTTTTGTCGTTCTCTTTATACCTCCCCTAGCACAAGGGCTTGGGACTAACCCCCTGGATGTCGGGAGTGTGAGGGAGCATCCGCATCCCTGGAGCATCCGCAGCCCCGGAGCATCCGCGGCCCCGGAGCATCCGCGGCCCTTTTCGGCTTCCCCCCCACACCCTCCCCTGCGGTGCGGTCTCGGCAATCCACCTTAAATCGCTGCGGCTGCAAAGGAAAAAAAGGCTGTGTCTGCAGCGACCTTGCCATGATCTAAAGTGTTTTGTTTACAGTCAGGCACCCCCGATGGCTGCAGCAAATCGTGAGAGAGGCAGGGCCCGGCCGC
>NW_008796215.1:119794-145122 GCF_000699145.1 Aptenodytes forsteri | reverse complement strand
AAAAAAAAAAAAAAAACCCAACCAAAAAACCGACAGAAAAAAAAATACTAGAGAGCTCCGGAGTGAGGATCTGGAAAGATCAGAGCGCCATCGTCTTGCAAAAGAGGGGCACAGCAGGCGGGGCTGCGGAGGGGAGGCGGTGCGCGGGTTTGCGCGGCCGCGCAGCGGGGTGGGGATGAGGAGGGGGGCGAGCTCTGAGAGCGACCCCAAAGCCCTTGCCTGCACCTAGCCAGTTTTTCCTCTCTCTGTTGCCATTTAAGCTGAAGATGCAGCCAGTCAAAGATCGGAAGAGAGGATTAGAGAAAGAAAGGGAAACAAACAACAACAAAAAAACCCCAAAACCCCAACCAAAACTTGGAGGAGTGAACCAGGAAGGAGGGAGGAGTGTTTATAGGGAGGTCTGTGCGAGGAATGTCCTGGCACCTCTAATAGCCTCTGAACACCCTGTCCCCTCTCTTCCCAGTACCCTGCTCCTCTCTCTTGTTTGGGCTTTTCCACTGGCAGAGCTGCTCACTGTTTTTCTTTCCTCCAGAACCACTTAGGCAAGCTTCCCGTCCTTATTTTGGCCACCCTCCTTCCCCAGCACTTTATAAGGTTGTCAAGTGAACCAGCAAAGCACATCTGAACCGTACACATAAAGGGGCTGGGTTGTTTGGGATTTTCAATATTCCCTTGCAAATAGCAGGGAAATTGGGAATAATATCTGAGCTGCTCCACAGGATGCGTCTTCCAGAGTTGGGGATGAAGGAGGCAGGGGCACGGTGTGACCCATTTGAAAGCCGGAGGCTTGAGGAAGTTTGCTTTTCACACACCTCGGCTGTTACTGAGCTCATTCTGTTTCCCCACACCTCCACTTTTTCAGGCAAAAGAGATGTGGGGTGAGGCCGCCATGAGATTTGAGGCACAGGCCCCGAGAATTCCCCTGAGTGTACTGGGGATATTCATAATGTGCTTAACAGGAGCCCTTCCCTTCTGGGCAGGATTAGGGCCTGGGGAGGTTCAGCAGCAGAGGCCATCAGGGAGGAGAGAGGCCTGTGCCATTTTAGCTTACGAAGGCCCTGGGATATCATCCAGGAGTGCCCAGCACCGGAGCAGGGCCGAGGGGCGGCTAGGAGATGCCAGCCCCCCTCTGCATGCCTCGCTGTAGGGGCAGGGTGCAGCAGCTCAGCAGGCAGCATCCCTGCCACGGAGCCGCTCCTGCTGCCTGCCCTGCCTGCAACCCCCTTGCTGCAGGCAGGAGGGCTCAGCGCGGGCAGGAGGCAGGTGTGCTGCCCACGCCGCGGAGAGAGGGTACAGCCAAGCGGAGTTTAAGACTTTTTGCTCATTTGATGTAAACTCTAGAGGGAGCCTAAGGACAGAGATCAGGCCAGCGCCAGGACCCGGCCTCCCTCCTGACAGCATCCCCGCCCCGGGCTGCCCCCCGCCAGGCAGGGTCCCTGCTCTCATCCCTGCTGCCCTGCACTTTTGGGGGGCTCTGCCCTCTGTTTCCCTTGCTGCAGGTGGAGAGCAGTTGTGCCCAGGGATGTGGGCCCCATCACACACCTGCAGAAGCCACGGATGGGATGAGGGTGAGAGGCCCGGTTCAGGGGATTTTGAGCCCTTGAGAGGGTACTGGCTGGGGGTACAGCTTAGGGGTGTCCTTAATGGGATTTGTTTTAAAAAGCAGGTATAATGTGTCAGAACTGCCTTCTCTGCACTAGTGCAAGGCATTGGACCATTTCACCGTGCCATAGGGCAGGTTATACAAACAGTTACGTCTGCAGAAGATGCAGGTTAAATTATTAGCACTCAAAGTTACCCATTCTCCTCTCTCTCGAGCTTGTCACCACCTTGACTTGCTAAAGGAGCAGTCCTAAATGACCCTGATTTTATCTCAGGGAAGAATCTCCTGGTATGGCTCAGACCACTTTTTTTTCATTTTGCCTGAAGTGCAAAATGAGAGAGAGTTTAAACTGCTCTTGAATCAGGTGAGGCTGGGAGTGTCCTACAGCCAGCAGTGATTCACCCTTCTGGGTAATCAACTTCCATTTTCACACCAGGGACAAGGAAGAGGATGTTCATATGCAGTCCTAAAAAATAAACACACACGCTTATGTTGAGCTATCCCAGCAAACAACACTATTGTGGAGATGAGGCTTAAATGAGTAAAAGGATTACTTGCTGTAAACCGGCCTAAGTTCCCCAAACAAAACACACCATATGAACAAAAGCATTTTCAAGCCAGTATAACTCTATCTGTGTAACACTTCCCATTTAATACATCACATATCCCTTGCCACTTTGTTAGAATAGCAAATTTTTCACGAGAATCTTAACTAGATGCTTCTCGTGGCAGCTAAACAGCCTCCCTTTCCTTTCCTTTCCTTTCCTTTCCTTTCCTTTCCTTTCCTTTCCTTTCCTTTCCTTTCCTTTCCTTTCCTTTCCTTTCCTTTCCTTTCCTTTCCTTTCCTTTCCTTTCCTTTCCTTTCCTTTCCTTTCCTTTCCTTTCCTTTCCTTTCCTTTCCTTTCCTTTCCTTTCCTTTCCTTTCCTTTCCTTTCCTTTCCTTTCCTTTCCTTTCCTTTCCTTTCCTCTCCTCTCCTCTCCTCTCCTCTCCTCTCCTCTCCCCTCTCCCCTCCCCTCCCCTCCCCCTCCCTTTTTTTTCCTTTTTTTTTCCCCAATCGCAATGGAAACAAATAAAATATTTTTAGGTACAAATAAATTGGACAAAGCCCTCTAGTTCACTGCCTGGTTGACCTTTACGGTAAAACGAAAGGTCCTTGCCTCAGTGGCAGCTGTACCTCAGGCTGAAGACAAGCCCCGCTCAGGTGAAATACTTCAGGGAGGTCCAGCTCCAGGAGTGCACCTCTGCACAGACCCCGTAAAGCGTTCAACAACACTTTACACCCTCCCCAGGGTACGGTGAGGATTAACTGCTTCGTGTTTGTAAAGTCCGCTGAGTATAGAAAGTGCGATGCAAGAGCTAAGTGGTAATAATAATGATGAACTATTATTGTTACTACAAGATTAAACAGTTTTCCAGCCACTTGCTCCGCAACCTACGCCTTTAAGAAAGTTTCTGAACAGATGAATTATATTCAGTGGAAATGAGTTGTTCTGTTTTTCTACAAAGCCTGAAGTGAACCTTTCTGGGAAGGGGATGATATTTTGTAGCAATGTTTTCTCAAATACAATTCTTTAGGTTCCCAAGTGATGACACATTGTACAGCAACGCTCTTGGCACAAGATGTTCATCTGTGAGAAGGGACACTGGCCCCATTTCTTAAAGCCATTCATTAAATAAAAACACCCTCTGAAATGTTTAAAGTTTTTAGTGCATGAAATCATATGGTGCCTGGATTTTTTTTTTTTTTTTCCAGAATGCAGCACTAACCTCTAACTCAGTTACTGAACATTGTTGGAAGAGCTTGTTATTTTTCGTTAGCGTTGTGTTTTGTTTTCATTTGGTAGGATCCCAACTTTATGCAATAGGCTTTTTCAGAAATACAGAACTATGTAAATGTGATGCTTACAACCGACCACAAAGAGGCCGCTCATCAAAAAAATAACCCGACACAAAAACATCTGCATCTGTAACAAACCCAGGCATTCTGGGTGCCATTTACATGAGAATCTAGCCCAGCTTTTTTTTTTTTTTTCCTCCCCCCCCCCCCCATGGGCTATATTAATTGCCTTAAGATCAAGAGGTCTACAAACATCTTCCTTATATAAACAGAGGAACTGGTCTGGCTACTTTCTAAACCCTTTAGGGGAGATGACCCATCTCACATAGCAAAATGATGGCATTTAGTAACTGATTACTATCAGGGCGCGAGACCTGAGTTCTGGTTCTGGCTTCCCTGGGTCATGTTATGCACATTGCTGCAACTCTTGGCACCTATGGTTCTCCCCTCACGCTTTTCCTATCTGTTTAGACTTTAAGCTGTTGGAAACGCTCTGTTTGTACAGTACTGGGTACAGTGGGACTTCAATCTCAGTCAAGGTCTCTAGGTGCCAGGGTGATTACAAATATAACAGTACCCATTACATTTCAACCTTACCACATCTTGTTCGTGTTAATCAACCCAGTAAGGGAATTGTACAGCTCCAGGATGCAAAAGCCAGGGCATTAACCTACAGTAACGTGATGTTATTACAGAGAAAAATTGAAAGTGGATTCTGCAAGCATCTGGCAACAAGAAAATCGTTATGAGGTAGGTGACAGGTACTTCAAGACAAAAGAAACCTTGTCATCCCAGTGACCCCACACTGGAACCAAACATGGTCTTTTGGGGGATACCACTTAGGAAAAAAAAAACCACCCAAGAACTGTCTTTAAGTTGATCTTCTCGTAAGCAACCTGCATATCAGGTTCAAAAGGATCCCAGCCTTTTCTCAGCCCTCTAAGAATTTGCAGCCCAGTTGCCAGTAGCCAAACTTACAACTCCTTGCTCCTCCCTAGAAGTGCTCTACCACCATCCATCCCCACCAGTGGTAGTCCTGCCAGGGCAAGAGCCTGCTGAGCCCGATTACCAACGGGCTGCCATCAGTGCTCCTAACCCTGCTCATGGCTGATCTAAACCAGCCATGCCTAAAATAGCGGAGTAAGCTGGTAAGCCAAAAGGCAAAAATTATTTCACTGAAGCCAATCTACTGCAAAACGCACTGGGGCCATGATTTCAGTTGCTTACGAGAAAGATGGAAAAAGAGAGCCCTTGTATTTACCAGCACATGTTCTGGGTTTCCCTCAGAAGGAGTTAAACATTTCTCGGAGCAGAGGCCTAATCTGCTGTGTTTTTTGACTCCAACAAGCTGCCTGGTTACTCCCTTTGTTCTGGCTGCCAGCAGCTAAACCGGGACATCTATTCAAAGACAAGTACCTGAAAGCATCACTTTAAAGGATTTGTCACCTTGTTATCTCTAGTTTGAAAGGCTTTTTGAGAACAACTTCCACTCAAAACGTTTGCAAAGGACAAAGTTAGCATTGCAAATACTGTAGTTTATATTTAATAGCTTACTTGAATGACAACGACAAAACATAGCTGATACTATGAGCGGCCCAGGCAATTCTCCTTTTCTGCTGTTGCCCCCTACCCCAAATCTGCAACAGACAGGTGGGAAATCACAGAAGCAGCAAAAGCTATGGTCTGATTCAATAACTGCTCTTCAGACCTCTATAATGAGGTCCTAAAATAAGTTATTCTGTTCCTGGTGGTCTCCAGTACTCACAAGCCACGTGCAACCTCTCAGAACTCCTTTGCCCTTCCAAAACAACCAAAAAATAATCCAAGCCCTCATCTGGCCTTGTGGGTGTCTGAACACTTTTTGAGCCTACAGCACCCTGTTGTTTCAAGAGAGCCTTAAGAACCTGAGAGCAGCCAAAGCTTCTCAGGCCAGTGGGGAGCCCTTTCTAACATGCTCCTTGCGAGTCTTCAGAGCAAACTATTAGACCTTGCTAGACCCTTCCTTTGGGTTGCCTCACTCCGCTGTGGTTGGTTTGCTCAGCCCCAGAGTTAGAAACAAAAACACCAACTCTCAGCACTCGGCAATCAAAAGAGGCTAGTCAGCCACCCACCAGGCCAAATTAAGCCTGCTGAGAACTCAGGGCCAACCCCTCAAAGGCATTCAGGTGTCTAAATACCTTTGAAAACCTGTCTCTAATGCTCTAGAAGATGGTTGGCAATAAGCCTTCTCAGGGTGCCTGGTGGGAAGGTGGAGGTTGGGCTCTAATGAGTACACGGCTCTGAGGGTGCAAGGTCGCTTCAGGGTTTTAATAATGATGAGGTTTCCAAAAGAGTAAGTGTTGGGGTTCTTTTTAATGTCTTCTGGTTTTTGAGACTTCCTCCTTATCCACAGGTACCAGGAACTCATTCTACTGGGAAGGAAAGATCCAAAACTCTCTAGCAGTAGCATGGCTTCAGGACCACAAGCTTTAAGACAAAAAACCAATCAACACAGCAAAATAGTGAGAAGTGCTCACACTGGGAACCGAGGTCCACTTTGGCTACACAAGTGAAGGGTTGACCAGCTCTGAACATATGATCTGGAGAAGCATTTGGGAAGACTTTACAAAGCCAACTAGCTTTGGTTCAAAGCTGCTGAAGTCCTATTTTTGAGAGTGACTTTAGCACTAGGGCACCTCAACTTCATTACAATAGTGCAGACTTCCAAGATCACGTTCTTAATAATAATTACAGCAAGATCATGTTGTTACATCATTTTTGTACCTGTGAAAATATTTGAATTGTTTTTAGGTTGGTACTACCCCTTCTGTGGATGCTCCTAACAACATTTTACAATAGCCATTTATTTCTTCTTTCAAATTGTTTATTTTTGCAAGGGTGATTTAGTGAAATCTTTCAGTGAAAACAGCAGTATCTACTACAGCTTTTTTGTCTCCTTGCAAATTATTGGTAGAAAAGCTGATGATAATGCTAATAAACTTTTTATTTTGTACATTCAAATATCGGGCATCTGTAGCTTGGGCCCTGGGGGCTGGTTATTTCTGAACAATTTTACAGTTCAGAACAATTTTATTATTTAATTAATAAGTAATTTGATTCTTTTCCTTTTCAGCTTCTAACAAGCGATAACAGCCTACACTTCAGAAAGTCAAGTACGATGCTTTCTTTTCCCCAGTAAGTACTTAGCTCTAGGCCTGGAAAAGGGCCAGAGCACACAGGGACACTGTTCCACAGTAACATTTTGTACCTTATTAAAAAAAAAAACAACAACAACAACAACAGCTGACTCTCACATGAAATAAAATGTCTTTCTTTTCCTCCTTCCCTTAACGCACAAATATTCATTTATTCCTTATACTATCTGTATAAATGCCTGCACACATACACATTCACACTGGATTTTTCTGCTGAACGAATGATGTGTTAAGATGTCTTGTATTATTTTTATGAATTTAGTTTGGCTTACATCAAGCTACTGTGAAAGATTCCCCATCTCAAGGACTCTGGGGCAAGGGGTTTCTGGGTGATTGATGGTTTTGGATTACTTCAGTTTGGGGGTGCTTCTCTTAAAAAAATCTGGAAATCCCTCACTTCTAAGGCGTCTCATATTAGGCACCTTAAAGCTGAGAGACTGCTAAGTCACTCTGGAAAATATTGGCCTGGAAGAATTCACCCATCTGTGCAAATACACCACAATCCAATTAAACCGGCAGACTTCGCAATTATTTGCAGATTTCCACAATCTGGCAGCAGCAAGCAGATACAGCCTATATTGCATAAGCAAGTTGTCACAAGCCAGCATGCCCCACAGCCTGACAGAGCTCCCCAAAAAAACTGGAGGAGAAGTGGACGGCATGGTGTGGTCTGAAGATGGGCACACACCGCTCCTCAGCTTCAGGGGGACTGCAAAGGGATGGTCTCCAGCCCCAAATACCTGGCGACCCACAGCTGAGCTCCTGGCCCCGGCCGGGCATGGTTAAACATTACAATTTTCTGCACGATCCCCTTCACAACTTCACTACAATATCACGAAGTCGATTTAAGACGTTTCTGCCCTTTGCTGCCCTTGACCACTCGTTTCCAATTCAACTTCAAGCAAGGTCTTTAAAATGAAACTGAAAAGTAAGAAAAGAAAAAAAGAAGATTGCAGGGGAGGAATAATCCAGATGATTTTGCAGCTCTGCTCTAAACAGTTGCACTTTCACAACTGAGGAAGAGGGAAACGGAGGCCAAAAAGTGGTCCTTCCTAAGGAAGGAAAGAAGATACTAAACTCAGGAGTATCCCCAGGACTATTTCCCCAACCTGTCTCAGCATACAGCCGCGCTAATGCTTGTGATAGGGAAGGGGAATGAGGGTTTGGAGAAGAGGGAAGACAAGCAGGATGATTTCTGTGGCAGTGCCCCATCAGAGTGTTTGTAGGGGCCCAATTCCCGCTGCAGGACAGACCGAGGTACTCAAAGGCTCAAAAGTACTTAGAGTACTCAAAGATACTTTAAATTCAAAGAAGCAAGACGTCGGCCCCTAACAGCTGATTTGAAACAAATCAGATGAGTTCAAGCTTCAGGCTAACTTCTTAAAAGCTAGGCCTAAGCTATTAAAAAAAACCCCAAACTCTCAGGATCTGCTTCAATGTTATATTTTCTCCACCATCACCATTTCCAGCTGTGCATTTTCACCCTGATTTCACCTTCTCCCTCAGCAGAGTGGATGCTTCTGTTTGGCAAGCCGCGGTTTGAGCTAGGTCACTGAAGTTCCCCTAGGTGAAATTAGCAATAAAGGAGGGATAGAGAGGGTTTTTTTAATACTCAGTGTAGCTCCCAGGTCTGGTTCACAGCCCAACCCCACCGACAACTGTGTTGGCAGGACCCACAGGTTAATAGATGGTAGAGTAGGGGAAGGCACCGACTCTTTTGGCCACTGTAGCATCCACGCATGGCCCTAGGTGCCCAGCCATGGAGCAGATTCCCAGTCCCCGGCTGGCCTTGATGGGTCCCTGCCCCACAGACCGCGTTGCAGACAGCGGTCAAGCTGGTATTTCCATGCAACACGAGAGGGAGATACCCCAAAGCAAATGAGATGTTTTCACTAGCTGCGAGGTTGCTGGATCCCACTGCCCTCCACAATTTGGGTGGATGTGTAAGGAGGAGGTCTGCTGAAGCCAGCACTCTGAGCAAGGATGCAACCAGGTAATTAATAGGAAAGGCTGAGATGAAAAGCTCTGGCCTGAGACCCGCCGCTCTCAAGGCCTGCGATAGTCACCACCCGTGGCTGCTGCAGGCTCTCCTGGAATCCATGAAACTGCAACAAACACCAAGCTCTGCACAAGCCTCAAAACCCACTGGAGAAGGAGATGAGGGAGGTGAAACCTCGCTACATTGCTGTAGCCAGCCTGTTCGGGATACCCAGCTCGGTTGGGTGAGTCTGCACCATTTTGGCAGCCGGCTCTGGGCTGCAGGGGAGATAGATGCTTGTTTCCTCTCAAGACCCACAGCCGTGAAGGTACTCAAACTCTTCCTTTCCAGAAATTAGGAGGAATCAATCCTTTCAAATCACAGCTGTATCCTCTCCCACAGCATGGAGCTCATACAGCATCCCCATTTCAGTTCCCACCTGCACCCCATCCAACAAGCTCTCCTGGGTCACCCAGCCTGGGGCTTCCTCATTGTCTTTTGGGGTTGTTTCATGTTCAGGGCCTAAAATTTACGTATTTTTTAAATGGCTATAAATGTTATTAATTCTCTCTATTTCTTTGTTCTCATATTTAATTATGTCATGCAAAATGAAAATATTTCACCAGAGGAGAACTAACAGACTCTAAGATAAGCAGTTCAGTAGTCTTGACTAAACTTCCATTTAAAAATGGATTCAAGGAGGATGATGTTCTAGCCATGTGGTGTAGGCATCTCCATAGAAACAAGTGAGAAAATGGGCAAGAAACTGAATGAAAAAGCAGAAAAGTTAAAACAAATAGCTCCTAGAGCATCCTTCTCTACTTGGTTTACACAGCTAAGGCTTTTAATCTGAAGGCTGGAGTTTGTCTCTATTACTGCTGATACACCCCCTTTCCTGCAGAGTATCTTCTTGCCAGCTCCTGCATCACTTTCTGGGAATAAGCTGAACTCTTCTGGCAAGCAAAAGATCTCACAGTTTGTCAGCTAACAGTCCATGGAGGTGCAATTAGTGTTGGCTCATCATTTCAGGGGCAGTTTCCAGTGGTCTGTGAAAATCACAATGGTCACAGAGGACAGGATTCAAGCCACCTAATTTTAGCTGCCTAATATGGGATTGCTAGTCTAAACTACGCACTTACCCAGAAAATGGAGCACCATCAGAGGACAAGTCATCCCTCTTCCCTTGGACACCAACTCAGGATAGGTGAATCACCCTCTGGATATGCCTGTGTCTGTTCACTGTCTACAGAGAGTACCTACATGTCTAGTTCAGACTGGATGTGAACTTCTAGTCAGTCAAAGTTAAGCAAGTTGAGTCCTACCCATAGTGCTGGCATCTCCCCATGGTTTCCATTTGCAGCAGTAGTGTAACAGATGCTGAGAATACATTAAATGCTTTCCTAATGTCACATTCCCATGTCTGCAATCATGGTAATTGCCTCAGTGAAGTTTTGCAATTGCAAACGAGCAGGAAGCCATCTGCAAAGGGATCTGTCTATTACGATGTGGCCCCCTACTCCGAAAGTGCTTGAAAAGCCCCAGCACATTTCTTGGGCTAAAGATAAAAAAAATAAAGGTCAGACTCCTGCAGCAATATGGAAAATATCCAGAATGCACTCCAGTGATCCAAGGAATAGACTAACTTTTGCTTCAGGACTGTGCTAATTAAATACTGCTAACTACATCTGAATAGAATTAAGTCTAATTTAAGGCCCTTTCTGAGCTCCAGGGCAATGCAGGCTTGTCCTAAAAAAAGAAATTACCGACTGCTGACAACAGGTGTCAGCAACAGAAGCGGCTGAACCAGGGCTGAATGTGAATTAGCTGCAAGTGTAGACAAGGACAAACTAAGTTCAGCACTGTTTCTGCAGCCACGATGAAGACCTCACTGGAAGCATGGAGGAACGTGGGGAGCAGAACAGATATGAACCAGAACAGTTCCGAGTACAGCTACCCTTGTCAATGTGTGCAGATAACCAGCACAGCTCTAATTTTTGTGGTGTAGATAAGGTTTGTTTTAGCACCACACATGCCAAAAGTACCTTAGGTTCTCATAGGAGTTCTTGGGTGGCAGCCAAGGGGAATATTTTGCAGAGTACTCGCTCCCTTCCTCTTACTTCTTCCTCCTGCCCTGCAGTCCACAGGGATTCCCTGTATGAGGGACTGGGCATCTTGCTTCTCTTTTCCATTTTCCCAACCTCATGTCCTCCATGCTTCTCCTTCCCTGTGTCTTCAGGCGCGTATGCCCTGCACACCGCACTGTGCCTCCGTGTTAAATCCAGCAGGAAAGGTACTACAAAGGTCTTCAACAAACAAGAGGAGCAAAACGCCATCAGCCCCACCGGCCCTTTTGCTGGCAGCTATTTTGCTACCATTTCCTGCTGGCTCCTACGCCGTCTCTCTCATCATGTTTCTTTAGCAACATCCCTTGTCTCTTCTTCTCCCCCTTGCTCTTTTGCTTTTAAATATATATTTAAGATGTTTTGTTTCCATGCCCTTTCTCAGTAATTTATCCCATATGTGTGCATGACTCTTTACGTGAAATGCTTTTGCCCAAGTCCGTCTTTGCAGCCAGTTTTTTATGTTTTGGTTTTATTTTTAATATATTTTTGCAGTCATGATCCTTTTCTCCACTGCTTTCAAAAACAGGCCTGTTTAACCCTTCCAACCGCCCTTCCCCACCTCTACAGCAAACATCAATCCCTTGTCTCTTCTTCTCCCCCTTGCTCTTTTGCTTTTAAATATATATTTAAGATGTTTTGTTTCCATGCCCTTTCTCAGTAATTTATCCCATATGTGTGCATGACTCTTTACGTGAAATGCTTTTGCCCAAGTCCGTCTTTGCAGCCAGTTTTTTATGTTTTGGTTTTATTTTTAATATATTTTTGCAGTCATGATCCTTTTCTCCACTGCTTTCAAAAACAGGCCTGTTTAACCCTTCCAACCGCCCTTCCCCACCTCTACAAGTGCAAACATCAATTTGATGTGGCCCCTCATCTTCGGTTCCCTGTCTATGTACTGTCTTTCCCTCTCCATCAAGAGAGCAAGAAAAACAGGTTTGCAGTCAGTATTTGGTAACAGAACAAAAACAGCAGGTTTAAATTCCTCTGGGCTTGTTTTTGTTTTGGTAAAAAGAAAGGGTAAGGGTAGGACTGACAGCCAAGGACACACACCCAGGCACCCAGCCTGAATTGAGCAGGGCACCTGCTCTTCCACAGGCCTCCGCGGGGAGGGAGAAGGGAGCAAATCCAGACTTGGTGAAAGGGAGGGCAGTTTCATCCATTTCAAAAGAGTCACACCCATTTCCACCCACTCCAAATTAACTTCCCTATTTTAATTTACCTTTGTACCTCCTATAGAGTAATTTCTCCCCCGAGTCCCATTACAAAATAAAAGTTTTGCCGGGGGTTAAGGGTGTTGGACCAAGCTCACAGGCTTTCTCCATTTATAAGTATTCAGCACTTTCACATAGGTTAGATTTCCTGTAAAGGAAGGAAAGTAAATTTCTGCTCCTGATTTGTGACGAGGCTGTATAATGGGCTATGATCCATACCTGAGCCCAGAATAAAAGCCTTCAATTCTGTATCAAGGGAAACAATTGTACATATGCTCAACTTTCCACTGACAGCAAGTAGACTTATAGTATTTTATAATTTGAAGGATGCATGCGCTTAACACTGCCTTCAGAAATCTTAAAAGAGTAAAAGAGAAATGGTGGCAATGGGCAGAAATTGGGACCATCGTTGGTGTCAGTGTGGAACTGATGCAGCCATCTTCTTGGACGTCTTACATCAGGAAGACTTAACTCACTTATTAGATCTTTTCCATCTCCACTTTTAGGAGCTAGGGGTATCTAGCTAAGGAGCGGTCAGAAAGATTCACTGAGGGAATGAAGCTGTTGCTACAAGGCCACTAGATTCCCTTGCTTTCCAATAGGATTTGCCAGGGCAGATGAAAAGCCCTCACTTGGAAAGAAGGAGTCTGAACTCATTTGGGTCTGAACTCACTCAAATTGACCAAATGTGTTGACTATAAGTCTAATAGCAGAAAATTTTCTAAGAGAAGATGATTCACTTGGATCTGAGAGATCACCTTCCATGCCATATTTTACTCTATGTGTTGGTTTGTTTTTTTTTTTAATACAGCACCTCAGATAAATCAGGGTGTTTATCAGAGCAAATTCCACTGGGAACATGTAAGTTTGGGTACTGAGATCATACCACCAAGCCCTATTGTATGCTAAAAGGAACCGGTTAAACAAACACCTAAATGTGCAAAGGAGTAATTGTTCATTTGTTTCAATACCCAACCGCCAACTCTGCCACTTACCTTCTGCCATAATTCCATTTAGGTTAAACACTTGCATGCGCTCTACCCTCCTGATGCGGGGTGGTGAAGGCTGCAGAGACCATCTACACCAATTTCACAGGGCACTCTGGTTTTTAAAGGCTGGTGGAGTTTTCTATAATGAATGTTCCTATTCCTAACATACGTTTATACACTGGCATGCTGATGACGACTGTAGGGAGGCTAAGAGCGTACCAGTCAGTCAAAAGGTCCATCTAGCCCAATTTCCTGTCTCTGACACTGGCTAAAAGCAAATGCCTCGTGAATAATGTATGAACAGAGCAAGCGTATAACGGTATTTCCCAAGAGTGTTCTCCCAGACTCTAATGGTTTGAGACTCAGGAATTTCCTGGTGTTTTTGTGTTTAATAACCCAGGATGGATTTCCTTTCTGCAAACTTGTTCAATCACCACTTGAGCCTGTGTAAACTCTTAACACCCACATCTGCTGGCGAGGAGTCCCCGGGCTTCACTACACCTGATGGGAAGAACCGCTCACCCCTGTTTATTCTGAACTTTCCCCTTGACAACTTCTTTGCTTCGTACTGGAAGAGACAGTGAACAATCACCCCCTCCAAGACATACTTGAGTTTATAGGCTTCTATCATAGATGTCCTCAATCAATCCTCTCCCAGGCTGAAGAATTAGGGAAGCTTAAAAAACCTGGCTTAATTAATTGTTGCTTACAAGTAAGCTGTCCTATGCCTTGCATCACCTTTGTTATCCTTCTCCGAACATCTTCCAGTTCCGCACGTCTTTTCTGAGGTGGGGAGAGCAGAACTGCTCATGGACGTGGGCACACCACAGATTTGTACAGGGGCAGAGCGAAGATTTCTGACTTGCTCCCTAAAACGAGGGGAGGTCTTTGACCTCTGCTGATCCCCGAGGTGGTTTCCTGTATTACAGCCCATGACTGGGTTGTTCCTCCGTAATAGCGGCGAGTGCTTAGCCCGTTGTTTTCTGTGTGAGGCAAGACTGCTTTTTCCTATACGTTATCACTCTGTGTTTATCCACAGTGAAACTAATAATGTATCCACGCTGCACGTTCAGCCTAAGCTGCTCCTTGCTGCTCTTCAGCTTTTACATACCCTCTTCTCGGCCTGGTGCTCCTGCGCAACTCACTCTTACTTTGGCCACAGAGCATGCGATTGAGTTGCAACTTGAAGGGCTGGCTTTCATCTAGGTATCGAGCCAGAGGCGAGGAGGGAATATGCCCAGTCCTGGGTGGGTAACAGCGGCAATAACTGGCAAGGACAGGCAGACACCCGGTTACCTGACCCTTTACACATATCCTTGCTCCTCACAGCCAAGCCAAAATGAACCACTTCTGACCACAGCCTGTATGCTTAATCGTAAAAGCAATCGATAGCTCATGGACTCTTCCCTCCTCTCTGACACATGCTGTAAGAAACAAATGGCAGCGTTTAGAAACCTAACATTTCAACCTTTGTCCCATTACTCTGCCTATTTGGGCCACCAATTTACTTAAATGGTTCTTATTACACACTAATAATTTTTCTTGCCATTTGCACTGCTTCTTGTGTCCTTTGGTCAAATGGCAAATCCATCAAAATCAGACTGACCGCACAAGAGACCGCCCACCTCCCGGGTGGGCTCCTGTAACCCCTGCTCAGCACCGCTCAGCTACTGCTATACTCTTTAAGCGCACGTACAGCCCCAGGATCAGTGACTCCAGTTGAAAGATGGAGCCGTTTTTCCTTCCCCTGCTCCTGAGCGTAAAAGCTGGGGGATACCTCTGGTCACCTGTGAAGAGGGCAGGTGCACAGCGCAGCTCTGAGGATGGAGGGGAAGACCCAGGAAGGGCATGGCACGGCATTGTCTAGCCTTTGCCTCTCCAAATCTGGGGGCTGAGGAGCCAAAGAGACCTTGCAGTGCCTTGCTGGGAGTGCGTGAATTCCTCCTGTCACGGGGACCGGGCAGATGAGGAAGGAGATCGTGAACCCCCTGTGGCTGGGACTCTTGCCCTTCCTCTTGAATCTGCACCTGCCTCTCTTCACAACAGAGCAAAGTAAGATACAGCTACCTTGAGTATCTTTCCTGACTGCTTTGTACTCAGACTGCAGTATACCTTACATTCATTTTAATATTTTGCATTTACAGGTCTTGTGCTGATTCTGAAGCATGATCTCCCCCCCGCCAACCCATTTAGACAGCAAGGCTTCTATAGAGAAACCAGAACTATAACCAGACATATGGCAAATCTTACATGTTTAAACAGACTTTCATGATTAGGCATGCCAAAAAAAGATACTAAGATAGGACCTGATATATCTGGGATTTGTTTTTAATTTGTGTCATAGGCACACACTTTATTTATGTGTAGAGTGACTACTCAGTTAATTTTACAGTGCACATAAACATGAACTACTTGGTACAAGATCCATTTTTATGTGAATGTAAAACATGATTAATGAAAGAAAACCCAGATATTGTAAGATATTTCATCTGTACCATTTCAAAGTGAATCTGATAAAAGCCAAACAGAACACAAATCTGTATTAAATTAAAGCACCCCCACCACTCCTTCCACCCCTACTCATGAAGTTGTTAAAGTGATTTGGGGGAAAAAATGTAAGCTTGGAAAATCAGTTTATTGCTAAACTGCAGGATAAAAAAATGCAGTTGCAAAGAGCAAACTCTCATTGACTTCACTGGGACCAAGTATCACTCTTGTTTCTTAAAGCCTTGTAGGTTAATGCCAAGGAATTTAGGATAGGAACATAAATCATTTTATGCCTGCATGTCATGGACTGTGTCATCTAAAGTCCTCTCTCTACCAACCTACAATACATACAAAAACATTAGGAGCAAAATAAGCTAACCTAATTTTTGTCTATTTGTATTACTAGAATCTATACTTCACCATGCATTTATTGTCAGTCTGAAGGAGGGGGATTAACAGTAAGGTGATAAAATTTGGCTGTTCATAAAGATTCTTAAATTGCCTTCCTTATACAAGTTCAGATGTGCTTTACTATGAGAAACTGCATACAGGATGAGAAACCGGTAAGAAAAAAGGTAGCAGAATGTCTTGCAATAATTTAGGCTTGTCGAGCTCTGTGCAGAGCCAGAAGTCATAAGCAGTGGTCTTGTGGCTGATTGCTAGCCTGATGCTGACAATATCCCTTGAAGGCACTCATGTAACAGAGTGCTAAATGTGTTCAAATGACAGAAAACTAATCTAAGAAACCAAGAAACACTCCGTGGCCCAGAAACGTAACCACACGCATCAGTAAATGACTGTGAACGGTTGGATCAGAAGCCATTAGGAAGAGGTGAAGCCCTCCAGAGGCTCACTGGTCGCTCTGGGTGGCCACTGAAGACCCTGCCCAGAGGACAGCATGAAGCAGAGCGGTGTCCAACACATGGCACATACTGCAAGTGAGGAAAACATGGAAAATAATTGTTGTTGCAATGATAGAAACAGACCCAGGAAAGAAATGGAAAGAAATGAGGCACTGAGAGGAGTGTGCAGTGAGGAGAACAAATGGCCCAACACTGTCAGAAAAAAGACACCTTTGGTATATCTGTCCTCCCACAGCACTGTGCCAGTGGGGCTGATCAGGTCATTGCAGACAGGAACTGGTGGTTGCTGTCCTTACCAGCTTTCCACAGGGACATCTTTCCAAAGGGATACCTCCTGTCTTCCAACTGTGGGCCCTTCCCAGCACTGCATCTATCTCACTCAGCAAGGTTTGACCAATAATTTTCAAGTATACCTGTGTTTATTACTATTCTCCCTGCTCACAAGAAACCTGTAGAGCCCCTGTATGGGAAGGACAACTGAGATCTTTCCACTGTCTTTAATTCTTTCTTGGGCCAAGGGGGAGTACTTGTGGCATGAAAAGAGGCAGCCTCACAACATGAACAAGTCCTGTGAGGAGCAGCTGAGGGAACTGGGGTTGTTTAGTCTGGAGAAAAGGAGGGGAGACCTTATTGCGCTCCACAACTACCTGAAAGGAGGTTGTGGCGAGGTGGGTGTCGCTCTCTTCTCCCAAGTAACAAGCAATAGGACAAGAGGAAACGGCCTCAAGTTGCGCCAGGGGAGGTTTGGGTTGGATATTAGGAAAAATTTCTTCACCGAAAGGGTTGTCAAGCCCTGGAACAGGCTGCCCAGGGAAGTGGTTGAGTCACCACCCCTGGAGGTATTTAAAAGACGTGTAGATGTGGCACTTAGGGACATGGTTTAGTGGTGGACTTGGCAGTATTAGGTTAATGGTTGGACTCCATGATCTTAAAGGTCTTTTCGAACCTAAATGATTCTATGAGTCTATGACTCTGTAAACTCTTAACTGTTCTTTGAAGACCCCTTTGCAAGATCCCTTGATGTGAGGATGGCCATTAGAAGAACAAATGAGGCATAGGGCCCTAGCGCACAGCACTTTTGAGAATTTTGGAGATTAAAGTCATAAACAACAGCAGTCTCTAAACAACTCTCCCTGCCCCCTCTGCCCATACAAAAAGGGCTTTTTTCTTTGTTTCTTTTTAAATTAATTAGCGTACATGAAGAATGCAAAATAGCCCCTTCCTGAAAAATCGATGCTAATTTCTGGAATTCACAGATAAAGGTAATTGAACATTAATTTCAGAATTTACCCAAGAGATTTAGCGATAGCGTGTTTTAAAAGTTATTATGATACCAAATGCAAGGCTAGAAACGTACCTTAGTTAAATTATAGGGCAGGTTTCAAGATATTTCAGACCACGTCAGCAAGAAAGCAGAAGAGATCAGAACCAAGTTCCCAGGGAGGGCACAAAAACAATGACTCAGAAAGGAAGTTTGTGAAATGTGGGGAAATACTCGATAATTACTTCTTGGTTTTGTTTTGCTTTATTCAAAACAACTTAACAAGGGAACATGAGAAATACAGCAAACAGCAATAATGAACTTAGCCCGGACTAAGTTCGTTATTTATGAACACCTACCACCTCCACAAAATGAAACAGACAGATTTCACTCCAGAAAACCTCTCTGGTGAAATGCAGGAAGATGTACCTTGAAAATTATGACCAAAAGGGAGAGGAAATCATATTTTATTTAAGCACTAGCCTGACTCGCATTAAAATCAGGGAAAGCTCTCCATCAACTTCAAAGGGAGCTGGATGTAGGACAGTAGATGAGAATGAGCTGCAAGCTAAGATCCTCCTTCAGCCTCTCTTGACAAATTCCTCCAGCCCAAGGCCGTGCCCTGTCCAGGTACTACATTTCTGGGTCAAAATATGGCACTTCTTTATACAAAGCATGTGCCTGTGGCATAAGACAGGAGGAAAGGAGCAAAGCCCTGCAGGAGTTGTCCCACGCACTAGGTGTCACTCTGAACTGTGGGGGAACGGGAAAGAAAATGTAAGGAGGAAAATGAAGACCACGAAGATGACATTTCCCGTTGTAAAGGTGGGACAGAGGTGAGCAGCGACCCTCCACATCAGGAGCCTTATGACTGGGTGTGCAGGTGCGATTATAAAACCAGAGATGCTGAGTGGCAACTCAAACCAGGAAAAAAAGTGATTTTAGGAAACAGAGAAGAAGAGAGAGGTTACGGAGACCGATGCAGTCTGAAGCACCAGGCAGGAACCGGCCCAGCCAGCTTTTCCCTTCAGTGGGGCTGAGGGGAAGACCTCAGCTGATGGCAAAGTGCAAACCAGTCTTTGAACACGGATGTCAGCAGCAATGCTCTTGAGATGGTGCAGGATAAAAGTCAATAGTTGTTTCCTTGCTTAAGCCAAGCCAGAGAACTGAATGAAAATACATTTTCCAATTTATTTTCCACCTCCCTCCCCATTTCTCCCCAAACAGTAGCAGGAGGATCTTGCCACCCGCATTTGCACTGTCCTTAGGAATGTGTGAGCCTATTTTTGGATAATTTGGAAACCTTTGGGAACATTCCTTATTAATAAACACACTTTCTATTTTTTTTCCTGTCTTCCCCTGTGAATTTCCTCATCTTCCTTTGCCAGCTATTGTGTATTGAGCCATTCATGACCCAACAGCAAGGCAATCCCTGGAACTCCAGGAATCCTAACCTGGCAAAACACTTAGCACCCGAGGGGGAAATTATTCCCTCGACCTAAAGAGCAGTTGTCTCTTCAGTCAGCTCTAGGCCTGCAGTGTTATAGTCAAGCTGTTTTGTCTGGAAGGCAGAAATAGGGGAATCTCAAAAGGTTCTGCTCAGAAAACTCTCCAATCTGTTGTATGTACAGGGGACAAGGACAAGGAGAAGGAGGAACAAGTTCACATGAGTCTCTTGCTGTTTACTAAAAATATTGCCAACATGACGCTTCTGATAATTTTGTCTGTAGTACTGGTCCAGAAGGAGGAAGTGCAGATGGGTGAGGAGATATAAAAAGCGTTTGTTTTTCTTATCCTTGTGACATGTTGTGTAACTGCAACCCTGGAGAGAGCTGCCAGTGAGGACCATCATTAGGGTCTGCTCTGCCTTTCCCAGGTGGGTACCCAGGGAGAATGCAATGTGGCTCACCTCGCCATCCAACTGCCATCCTCTCTGAGGGGCTTGAGTCTAGGATGAAGTTATAATTTGTTTTCCCTGCCCATTCAGTCCATGGATTGTCAACCTACCCAGTCAGTTATCCACTGGAGACCAGGTTAAGCCAAACAACATTCACTCAGTAGCCTCCTAACAGCTGTCAGATATCAAAACTATTTTGCCCACTATCATCCTGTGCTGAATTTAAATTAAGATAGGGATTCATTACAAAAGTAGCTCAAGTAAACCGATTTAGTTTTGCTCAAGCATGAAAGTTTAAACTTAAAACAGTCAAAAGTCTGTATCCTTTTGAGATATTCAAAAGCCAACTGGATGTGACCCTGAACAACCTGTTCTAGCTGACCCTGCTCTAGCCGGGACCTCCAGAGATGTCTTCCATCCTCATCAGTCCTCAGATTCTGTGTTTCTGTGGTAGCGCATGGACTCTCCCAGGATCATGTTCCCTCTAACAGCCTTTCAAGGCTTGTGGGTCCCCAAATTTTCCTTCTCCTATATGGGTCAATTGGATTCTATGGGTTTGGCCCATGGTTCTTCATGCTACAATACACTAAGCCATTCTGTTATATTTTACAAGGCATTTGGGAGGGGAATATGCCTGCTTTTCTGCACATGCAGCAGAAAACTGAAGGAAGACACTGTGGGACTATAAGGATTTTAGTAATTAAGCCTTCATCTTCCATATATGTAGGATATATACAAATGAGAATAACAACCCAGCCTCTCTGAACCTGCCAGCCAGGGCTGAAGGTACTGTCACACTTGGTAGGGGACCTCATGTGTGGAAACCTTGGGGTTAGGGACAACATCTAGATTTGAGCCTGAGATAGCTCTGCAGTAAAGTTCTAAAGGTGGAAAACTGTACTGTCCTTTACAAAATAGTTGAGCCTAACCCTTCTACCCAGGCTGTTTCCCCTCTCCTCAAAAAAGAAACAAAACACCAAAGAGTTTGAAGCTTAAGAAAGGCAATTCCTGGGTTTAAGGGACAGCACCGAGAGTCAGGAAAACTGAATCCACTCCTGCTTTCTTCGGAAAGTCACTGCCCTGCTATTATCTTCACTACACAAGGGGCCTAATAACAAACAGAAATATTTTGAAGGTTAAAGTAAGTGATGCCTGGTAGGTCATTTGGAATTTACACAAGAAAGATGCTGTAGGAGAACTAAGCACTGTCATGCACTCAGGGGTTGTGTGGCGACTGGATTTTAGGCCTTTCTACAGCACGCTGTGCCACCCCCACATCTCTGCCATATTTATCCTGACAACACTCCTGTGAGGCAGGGCAGTCCTGTTTACCCATTAACTCGTGAGGAACAGAAACTCAGATGTCTAGGTGACTTGTCCAAGGTCACCCAGTGACTCTCCAGATCTAATGCTCTTGCAACTAAGCCTTCCTTCCTCTTGCCTGCACAAGAGATTTGCCTCCCCCCATCCACTGCAGCTGCATTAGGGCAAGTTTCAAATGCAGACAAGCAGAGAGGCTTCTCTTGTATAACCATACAAGCAATAGGACCTCAGTGACTCTACCAGTGGAAATTCCCAGTGTAGATACTGACTTTTTATATCAACCAGTTCGTACAGGACTGTAGGCTGGCTCTGTTATCTCCCTGCATCTCATTCAGGTTTTAGGCTTCTGTTCTACACCAAGTAGGTGGTAACAGGGGCAAAGTACAGTGCTGTGTGCGGGCTGAGGCACTCACCAGCATAAAGCCAATCTTCCTGAACAGAGATGACTTGTCTGAGAACTTGTGCCTTGCCGAAAGGTTCTTCTGGATTTGAAGTTATTATTTGCTACTCCTAAAGGATCGCCAGTGGACTGACAGGATCACAAAATAGGAGGTATAAGGCAAGTGCCATAGCAAAGGTCTTTGGCAACAGGAGAGATCTCGTTTCTGCCTGGAGCAGCTACTAGCCACAGGCAACCCAGGGGGAAGACGTTTTGCTAGAGCTGTCATCTCACACCAGAAAATCAACCATTATTTCCTAATCCATCAGTACTAAGCAGGTCCAACACACCGGCTGCCTTAAGACCCTTTGCTCATGATCCCCTAAGCCATACTGCTGCATGTTGGCAGCACAGCTGTGCACAGCTCCACACTGGCCATCCAAGAGCAGCTCGTTGCAGGCAGGTCTCAGGGGCTGCAGGTGCTGGGGGCTACCTGCAGACAGCTCAGAGGTTGGGCCGAACCTTCCTCTTGTGTTCCTAAAACACCCCGTAACAAGCATGTAAAAAGGTCGACTGTAATCCATCAGCTGAAAACAAGAAACAGTTAAGCAATCCTGAGTATATTATCAGCTACCGCAGAGGCATTCTGCTCAATCCTGAATTATTTAACCGGTGAAATTAGTAACGCATCTTTCAACATGGAACCAATATCGCATCACTGGGTAAAGCTGAGCAGTGGAAAGTGGTCCGTAGCGTTCAACTTCTTCAGGACAGGAAGACTCGTAAAGCACTGTGACCCCCAAGGTCAGGAATACTGGTAGGATTTCTGGAGGAAACATCAATGGGGTCTGAGGGGGCTCCAAAAGGGGTGGTCAGTCTTTCCCCCTCCCTCAGTTAGTTAGGCCTCTGCTCCCCACTTAGTCTGCTCTCCGTAAGGCCATTATCTGTCCCTGGGAGACTTCATTTCATGGTGGAAGCTGCACCTTGAAGCGTAAGCGGGGACCTCGAATCATCTCTCGGACAAACCGGTACTTCGCCAGCCCCACAACATCCCCTACTCCAGCCCCCAGCACTTTGGCCCCACAACTCTGCCCTGCTTTGGCACCTCATTAGGGGGAGAGAGGGAGAGAAGAATATTGCCAGGCAGGGGGATAGCAAGGGGAGCATGGCCTGCCTCCAGGCTTAGCCCCCCGGCACTGACACGGAGAAGACCTGTAGAGAGCTGGGACCTGCAGTGAAGGGGCAGGGCTGGAGGAAAAGGTGCAGAAGAGTTGGGCAGCACACTGCCCTGACGTGCGCCTTGCAGAACACAGCCCTGTTCCTTATCAGGGATACTGCAGCTGTACCAGCAGCTGCTCATATTGCTATCACTTTCGCTTCAAGTCAAGGTACTCCCACATGCACTGCTACCTCTAGCTAAAGGTCCTCCACCTTCCACTGTACCCGGAATGGTTGGCATGGCTTAGCAGTGGCACAGCAGTGCAGTCTTGGTTGAAGCTCCTGAGCCATCACACCCGCGTGCTGTCGCAACAGCGCGTCACGACCAGGTCATGGTTTGAAGAGGGAGCTCTAGTTCAGATATTTAGGTCCGTTGTATACATGCCTGATAACCACGCTTTGCTTTTGCTGTGCAGGAGTGTAGGTACTCACATACCAGTGAAACAAGGGCAGGGAGTCCTGCATCAACTGAGTCGAATAATTTCTTTTCCACTACCGACGCAACTCGGTCAGGGAGTCCCCATCCTCCTGACTCCTCACACAGCACGTGTTGTGGGGTCTTCTCTGGAAAGCCTGAAAGCAGGGGCAAGACTGCAGCCTACCTACCAGCCATACCTCAAGAGAAGAGCAGAGCAGAGATCCAGGGAGAATCCCAAGGCACATGGGCTGCCCGCAGAGGACTCTTATTTACTGAAAGCACATGGTGGGTGACAGATGGCTGCTTATCTGAAAGAACTGATCATCAGCTGATACTGAATTGCAACCATGTTTTAGTAAGCTCGCTGAGTAAACGGACTTTTCTTTGTTTGATTTCAAACCACCTGTAGCTGCTCTGAATTTCCATTGTAAACTCTGCCTGACACAATAATGCCATTATTCACACAGGCATTGAATATTGAATCTGGCCAGGTGGGGCTTATACCATTAGCTTTTGTGTTTGCTTGGATATTACACATGGTCATGCAAACTTTAAATCCAATGGAGATACAAATGCAACTGAAGGACAAAACCCTAATATGGTTACGTGCTCCATGGGAGCAGGCCACAGGTTATTGATTGCTGGGGTGAAAAATGCAGGACACTTTCCAGGGAAATTGTGTTTGGCAGCGTGCAGGGAATTTCTGTTGTCAGAAAGCTGAGTCTCCAGCTGAGGAGATCCCCAGCATTCAGTCTGCACTGATCAGCCACTGATGAGTAATAAAAGATTCAACCTAAATCGGTAACTCCCAGTTATTCCTGTATATGTATACGTGCATGTATATGTATACATGCATGTGTGTTTGCACTAATGTACATGCAAATATACATATATACATGTGTTTGCACTAATGTACATGCAAAAATATATATACACATGGGTCTATGCATCCTTGTACATGCATATGTATATACATGCTTAGACAATGCATTTGATAAATATAAATAGCATGATCACCTAGAACCGATAATTAGAAGGACAAGTACTTTGAAAAGACATACAATAATTTGTACAGGAAATATTCTATATAGCCTATGCTATGGTATAATCTTTATACTAGAAAAGACAGGGTAGGCCAAAATGCTTACAGAATTTAGGCACCGAGATCTTAAACCACTGAATCCCCTCTTTCCCCTACCCTGCTATCGACCAGCCGAACTCCTCAGTGATCTACATTTCTGGCTCTGGCCAGGACGCGGAGATCCCAGGCCCTGACAGGCAGCTGAGCAGCCCCAGGTGCCTGCCTGAAGTCCAGCCAAGTTCCCGAGCCTGGGCTGGGAGGCTGAGCTGCTGCATCTGCTCAGCAGGGACATGATGCCCGTACACCAGCTCAGGATCTCCACTCAGTGCGGCATCTGCCACCACTGCCTTTTCTAACGAGGAGGACAGTAGACCCTAACGTGAGTGGTAGGAGCACATCCCAGATATGATGCCTAGGTTGTCTTCATGGCAGCATTAAAACTATTGCACCTTCAGAAATGCTCTAATTACCAGCCTCTGTAGGCTTTTCTGGACATGCATCTTTTCCTCTCTGAAACAGCTGTGTCAACACAAAACATTCATTTAACCATCAAAGAGCTGAGAACTGAAATAGTGCTTTGGGGTAGTGACTGGTGAATCCTATGCTCTTTGTCCCAGCCCCAAGATTATCACTGATTTTTATCCACCAAAAATGTATTGGGAAGTACATCGGGGCAGAGTAGAAGTAATACACAGGAGCAGAGACCAGATCAAGGGCTTTCCCTCCCCTGCAACTAACCTAAGGATTAGGATACAGAAACCAGCTCTACCTGCTCTTCTTCCGTCTGCAGAAATCTGGCATCCTCTGGTGCACAGTAGCATAGCTCTAACAAGAGATGTCCTCCTGAAACTTAACGTTTCTCCAGACTTAGGACAAATCTGAACCATTTTGGTGTCCAGTGTGCTAATCACTGAACTATCAGAGGAGGCTCCCATTGGTGATGGGTTTGAAAACAAGGTGTACTGTATCTTGTGAGATATCCATGCCCCTCTGCTTCATTTTTTGGATCTGCTGGAGCTCAGGCAGGAGTTAGCCATTAAGCAGCTCAGATTAAGGCAAGCGCGTAGGGACCTTTTGGACATTTGTGCTGAGAGATATGTGTGCACGTACTGTGAGCAGCACACCCAGAAGATCTCTGACACACTGAACTTACTGAATGTGCACCACACAAATGACAAGCGTATGTGCAGCAAACAACTGCTCCAACCAAGCTCAGAGGCATCTGGAGATCTTAGTCCAAAGTCCTCAGATTTCACCTGGTGTCCTGGTTTCGGCAGGGATAGAGTTAATTTCCTTCCTAGTAGCTGGTACAGTGCTGTGTTTTGGATTTAGGATGAGAACAAAGTTGATAACACACCGATGTTTTAGTTGTTGCTAGGTAATGCTTACACCAGTCAAGGACTTTTCAGCTTCCCATGCTCTACCGACTGAGAAGGCTGGAGGTGCACAAGAAGCTGGGAGGGGG
>NW_008796215.1:91224-119273 GCF_000699145.1 Aptenodytes forsteri | reverse complement strand
GGGGGGGGAGTGAGCGAGCAGCTGCGTGGTGCTCAGTTGCCGACTGAGGTTAAACCACGACACCTGGGTAAGTGTTTCAGCTGGAAAAAGAGGGCATTTCTGGGGAAAACTGGACAGGCAATAGCTGTATTTGCAGGTCAAATAAAGATGCTTGCATCCAGGACAAGATGGCTACAGGGTGGAGTAGTTTAGATCAAAATCTAAGATTTAAGAAACTGAATTGTATTCATGAACAATCTCCTAAATCATTTGGGGCTCTGGCACATATTTCCTTTCTCAGTTTTGTAATCCGCTCCATGCAAACTTTTCAGCTGGGGGAAGGAATCAATTCATTTCATTTAAAGCCCTCAGTAAGGGTTTATACGTATGACAAAAAATGAAATTTGTTTTCTTAGCTAGACCAGCCAAATGGTTAATTCTTTTGTAACAAGACTTCTTTACAAGACTAACATGGCTTTTTAAATGGATGTCCTAGGTTGCATCAGACTTATTGCTAAGGACCTGGTTAACTAGGAACCCATCCCATGTGATTATAGAACAGCAGCAGAATCTGCTTTGATTATTTACCGTATGTACCATGCTCCATATATACATATTGCAAGTGAAGGCCACATCCCGGTCCTATGGTGCTCTAACTCCAGCATCGTGGTACACACCCAACAGGAGCAGCAACAGAAAGAAGAGAATTAACCTTCCAGACATGAGCAGCACCTCACTGAAGTCAGCTGAAGAGGCCCTATTTGCAAACTATCTGAAACTAAGGCTCATTTTCAAGTGAGTCAGCCGCCTCCAGCACAGGTGCCAAAGGCAGTACGTGGCAGATCCTGAAGAGCAGCAGAAAGACCTGGGGCAGACCAGATGCAGGAGATGGGGAAGGTGTGCTGGGCTGCATCTCCTGGCTCATGGTTTCGGCAGTTATACATCCAGCCGGAGCCACAGCCTCTCCCAGGGTGAACACAGTGTCTTGGCTGCCCTTATGCCCCACGTCCCAGCTTCTACTCGCTCTTTCATATGAGAAGGAAAGATGCAGTTGGGCATCTTTGTAAGGTGGCTCACCCCACTTTGGAACCTCTCAGGCATTACCACTGAAGTGACCCACCCATGGAAGAGAAGCTGAGGAAGGCAAGAAAAGCTCAATGGAGGCATTGAATGGGTTGCTGTACACAAGACCTAGAGGTCTGTGTGCCCCAGGAAGCTCTCAAGACTTTCTGTATGTCAAGTGGATGAACAAAATCATCAGTATTTCTGTGATCCTTAGCTTCCCAAGGCCACCGGTGTGCTCAAGGAAATGGCTAGCTTCAGTCTGCTCCTAATGAAGACTTTTCTCAATACGAGACACAGAAGGGATGGATCGGCCAGGGAGGATATTTTTTCACCAGCAGAAAAGTTTGTAGTTTGACAGGCTTGTAGTAAACATAAATAACAAGCAGGTCATGGTTCAGATCCTGACACTTTGCAGCAGTGTCAGCACTAAAGAGTAATGGTGGGGATTTCCCTTGTATGATGAACTGTAGCTATAATTAGACCATTTAGATACTATCTTCCTAAAAGAGAAAATTGCTCAGCTTCACAATGCCCGCTACTGCTGATTCTGGAAGTTCCCCCATATATTTATTTACACAAAATCAAAGATCTGAACTTTGTTTTCTTTGCTGAAGCAAAACTCCCCCTTGCTTCATGGGATCCCTACCCCAAGTAGTTCAGGATTAGCCTTCTAGATACTGGGAATAAGAAGATACTTAGTTATTTACATTGTTCTCCTCTTTCCTTCCCCCTCTACTTCCACCCCTCAGGGACTTGCTCTCTTTTGAGTGATGAGCTGTAAACAATGCAATATACATTACAAATTGTGAGTGCAAAGAGGATGGGTAATTGTTTCGAAAACATGAAATACCATGTAATCGCTCCCTTCACCAGTACCAAGAAATCCCTTCAACTCCCAAACAAGCTGCCAATTACTGAATTTACACATAACATGGAAGGGCCAGATCTTCCTCCAAGCTCCTTTAGGCAAACAGAGAACAGCTGAGGTCTAGTCCAAAGACTCATTTCCCAGCTGGATTCCCCACCCCTCTCCCAGCTTTCCTGGGCACTAGCATCTTTACTGGGGACATCCTTTCATCACCTTACTGTCCCACTATCCATGAAATGGCATTGGCCTGTTTCCCATAGGACAGTAGTGAAAAATCTCATGCATAACAGCCTGAACTCAATTCCAAGGAAAATCTGGTTTGCGTGGCATTTATGCACCATCCTGTCAGCTACACTCTCAACCTGTTATTCTACCTGCCAGCAGAGAAAAAACAGATGCCCATTTTTTGCTAATTTTCATACTAATGAGAAATATTAGACCCAGGAGGTTCTAATATTGTTGCCTTATGAAGGAAAAATGTCAAAATTGTTTAAAGTGGCTGTTAATGAACACCTTGCATACCCGCTGATATCATCACAGTAACATGAAAGGAGACTTTACCCCACCTTCCTAGATAGAAATGCAAGCTGAAGTCATGCAGATTGCTTCAGGCCATTCTCACCTAAGTTGCAGCCCTGTTCCACTGCAGGCAGCTGGGTCTGTATCTTCTCGGCAAGCTCACTCCTTTCAGAGTTGGGAAAATAGAAGGAAAGAAAGAAATACCTTGTCTGAGAGCTGATGTCAAGTGAATTTGAGTTCTTGTGTCTTGCTGTTGTCAAAAAAAGGAGTGTTTGTAGAGACATACTCTTTACAAGGTCAATCTTGAGCCCATTGCAGGATGAGAAGCCTAAAATAAGTATTTTTTCTTACATCACTGTTACCACTGTTGAGGGTGTAATTGTTTGCTTTGCATCCTGTGCTAACAGACTTTCAATCCCTTTTTCAGCTGCTGATTAGAACCCCAGGAGCTCCTAGCAGGGAAATACTCAGCACTGACCAAAACAGAACAATCCAACTGAGGTCAATGCAGAGAAATGTAAAGAAGGATGGCACCACTGGACAGTGGCTGCTGGTTTCTAACATCCGAGCATTCATGGATGCCAGGAGGCAGCTGCTGTCACACACCTCACATTATCTGCTCGCTTTAGCTGTGCAACAAGCTAAAGTTGTTGCAAGTGTTTAGCAAGTGCAACACTGCTGCAAGTGCTGCGCAGTCTGGAGGGGAGCAAAGACAGGAGAAGGAGGAGTGCAAGGTGTTATAACAGGATACTTTTATATCTTTCCCACGGCATGGCATTGCTGATTCTGCAGACTTGGGACTCACATTAGCCTAAGAAGCATGTGTGCGCTCCTCCAAGCTCTGCAAAGGTGGCATGAAGGCATGAAGCCACTTTCATTAACCTTTACCCCAAGGAGACATGGCATATGGCATTGCTGATTCTGCAGACTTGGGACTCACATTAGCGCATGTGTGCGCCCCGCGCCCCTCCAAGCTCTGCAAAGGTGGCATGAAGGCCCCAAGGAGGGGGGAGCAGGACAGAGCCAACCCATGGTGACAGGGTTCCTGGGGAAGCCAGGAAGGGAAGGGCATGGACAGCCCCAGAAAACTGTAAAAAGGATCAGGATATTCCTACTATGGAACAATTCATGCGTGGATCAGTTAGGAAAGAGTTGAGATTTAAGGTCTAACAGACGGTTTCAGCAGAGGTTTAAGAGAAAGGGTATGCCCAGCTGGACAGAGAGGGAGGCTGTGGGCTGCTGCTTTGAGGAAGAAGTATTATTGTGAGTTTTCCTCCGTACTAAAAGGCAAAAAAGCAGAGAGAAGTGGGCTCCCTCTTGACTCTCCCTCAGCCTGGTGAGAGCAGCTCATGGCTGCAGCATCACCCTCTGGCTTAGCTTTTGGTTCCCCATGACCTCTTGGTGAAGGCTACAAACTACCATGTTGCAAACCACAGAAGTTCCTCCTCACTTGACATCTTCTGCCCTCTCACAAACACCTCTCGAGGAGTCTAACTGTGTGTCTGCAGAAATAAGCATGACTTGCACCTTACCTATGGATGTCAGGAGTAATTTCAGACCACTTTTCTGACATTATTTAGTCATCTGAAGAGGCCAACTAGATGTATAGCAATGCTGCCATCTACATATTTGGATACTTAAATAACTGCAGCCCTTAGGCTGCATACACACATTCTCTTGTAGCTGCAGCCATGCTTGTTAAAGAGATTACGACAGCCTGTCCACAGCTGCTCTTCAGTCCCCTGCCAAAGCTGCCAGCCCCCCAGGTCTGCCTGATTATCTGTCGGCATGAGCAGTTCCAAATGCATTCCTGCATAAAGGAGAGGGACCAGGAAAGACTCGCTGCTTAGACCATTTCAATTAACCTGGTTTATGTCAAATCAACCCAAAGCTTTGTTCAGGACTCCGACCAAACCTGAATTTCTTTGGCGTTTGGAAAAAAGTTACCACTTCTACAGTTACCTCAGCACTTGGTGTAAAATAGCAGACCTCTGATCTAAACTCTGCTAAACGAAGCTGGTTTTAAACCCAGAGAGGTTAGAGCCATTTGCACTGATAAACTGGAAACTTGCTTTATAAACATTAGAATGCTATAGGAAAGTTTGTATCATGGTGTTTCCAGGCTGACTGCAATTACCATGTTTTCTTAAAATTTTCAGCCATTAGATGAGCGAACCAGTTCTTCACACTTTTACAGCAGTATAAATCAGTATTTACTACACTTGAAGGATATGAGGTTAGGTTCAGTGTACAGGATCCCAGACATGACATTCACCCGTTGGCACACATTCCCAAAAAGCCAGGGACACGGCTCGTGCATTTAGGCAGTGCAGCACAACATGGGCTTTCCGTACCATCATACCGTGTATGAACTGCAGATGACGATGGCACTACATATAGGTGGTACTATAGATAACACCGGAAAGAGCCATACCAGCAGGTAGGATTCCCAGCTACCGACGCATCACTGCTTGTATCACACAGGTGGAGGCACCAGGCATCCCCTGCCACGTGATCTTACGGTATTTCCTCGCTGCTCTTGAAGATACATGAGAAGCCTGATTTAGTGAAACACAGGAAAATCAAGCCAACTTGATTCTCCACAGCTTTGCATTGTAGGACTCTTCTACCTTTGTATGAAGCAGATGTAAAGTAGCTGTTCCTTGTTATTAATTCTGGTTTGAATGCGATTCCTCTGACCAGTTTCATTCCTTATGGTAAATGACTAGGGTCCAAGCTTGCCAACACTTACATACATTTGTGGTTAATTTATAAGCACATGATTGGTTCCACTGAAATTCATAAGACACTTGGGTAAAATTAAGAGTTCAAAATCAGACCTTTCAGGATGATCTGCCAATAAAGTGGTTGGAGTATCACGACAGTCCAGCCTCGATGCAACACCATCATTTCACACTCAGCATTGGAAGATACAGGTATTAGCAGATGAATATACAAATGCATATGCACACCACCAAACTACTTGGTGACCATGGCTTCAATGTTAATGTATTTTTAGGATATTCAGATAATACTGTTGGGGATTTTTTTCCCCCATATTGCCTTCAGCTTCTTCAGAGTTTAAGAATCTGCATTTCTTCATGATATTTCTGCTTGTTATGCTTTTTAATGCAAAGCCAGGTGCTCAAAGCAAATTGATGCAGGCTTGGACGTTCACTCCATTTTACCTCAGCTTTACACCCGTATCAGTCCATCACCTTCAGGTCACTTTTCCCCCTGACTTGCAAAACAGACTTGAGAGGAGAATCAGGTCTGCATATCTCGGGACAGATTCATTTAGCCACAGACTCCTAACAAAGACCACAAGTAAACATTTCCAAATAATCTCTCAGTGATTTAGGTGCCTGTGTCCCACTTTCAGAAGTGATTTGGGTCCACATTTTGAAGGGATTTAGTTATGTAAGGATGCAACTAGGAGTAAAAGCTCTGCTTGAGCTCTTGAGACTTGGTATTTGGGACAGCTAGTCCAAAACATCTGTCAATAACCTCCACAGCCACAGCTGCCTTTGCTCCTGGCTCAGGAGGAACCAGGAGCAAAGGAACCAGGCTGCTGGTTCAGGATCCTGAGTGGGATACAACTGAACCTTTTAAAAGCTCCAAGACTGGCAAAAATACTACTTCATCATTCCTAGCGCTGGGAATTACCGGTCAACCGAAGAGTGGGAAAGCCCAGGTAACAGCGCCAGCAGCTCTAGGTGGAGCACATTGGCTAGTCCCCTCCCGGGAAAACACTCTTCATCTGAATGCTACCTGGTTCCTTACCCCACAAAACTCTGCCAGGGAGGCAAACTATAGTGTCATCGTGTCGACCTAACCAAGAGGCAGGAACAGCAGACGGGACATGAATTGTGCTGAACAAGTCATGGGGGCAGCCCCAATGGGAACAGCAAGGAAGATGTCATGCAGGTGAGGGCTGAGGGGTGCTAGCAGAGGTGCGTAGGGGTTTGAAACAGGGAGTGCAAGAGGGCTGCAGGGTCACACGGAGCTCTGTGGGGGTTCGGAACTGGGAGAGTGCAGGAAGGAGAGCAGCACAGGTCGCAGCTTGGGGGATATGGACCAGCCTGTGTGAAGCACCCAGGACTGGGACGGCTGGGAAAAAGAGTAGGAAGGAGAGAGGAAAGCATGCAAAGCCCAGGAAAGGGGGGACAGGGGGGCTACAGGGCAGAGCTGGGAGTGTTGCAGGGAAGCTCAGAGATGATAGTAAGGTATGGATGGGGAGGAAGATCTAGGATAAGAACAGCACCACAGCTAAATTGCAGGACTGAGGGTACTTCGGGGAGGTCAGCTGTGCTGGCGTGGGATGGCAAGGAGCTGAGGGTCAGGAGCCAGGCTCATGGGAAGAGTCAAGAGACTGTCATGCATAGTCCAGCCGTTATGACTGTGTCTACACTGCAGCACAGATGCTTGCTGTTTTGCAGTCCTGGTCCTTCAGGTGTCCAGATAGCCTGGACCTGCTGGAGGAGGCGGCAGCACCCTCCCAGCCCAGGCATCCTTTGCCTGGATAGCAAGAAGCACTGACAGGCGTTCCCAGGTCCTGCCCTGAAATGAAGGCAGGCTGCAGCCTGGGGTTTACTTTGTTTAACCAGCTACAATGGCATAGACAATTAAATTCCTTCCTCCATATGAATTCAAATTCCTTCAAGTGGCAGAAAAGAATGAAGCAACCAGAAAATGTCCGAACAGAGCTGCAGCCAGTGCTTTCCCGTTTCTGTCTAAACTAGGTATATTCCTCTGCTCAGGTGACAGTAACACAACCATGACCAGGGAAGCCAAGTGCTGTACCTGTCAGGGACTAATTTACTGTAAGCAAAGCTCACCAGAGAGGGCTCTAGAAAGGTCTGTGCCAGTGTGTAACTGCCCTTTCCCAGCACAGCGTGAGATATCCCTCATCAGATCCCTTAATTAAAAATGAATTAGAAAGGAACCCACTGTACACAGTCTGCAGTGAGGCTTGAGGAGAGACATGTTCTGATTAACACCCAAGGAGATGTTCTTCCCATTCACATAGTGAAGACATGCAGGTGACTCCTGTTAGAGTTAACGAGATTTAAATATGCCAATAGCCTTTGCTTGCCACCTATCCTGGGAAAAGGATAATAGAAAATAAGGCTCTGGACTGTTGGACAGAAAGAGCAGGCAGAGGGATGTGGCAGGACATAGGCACCTCTTGTCCCTCATCAGCATCTGCTACGAAACATGCTAATGAAGTACTGACTGAGAGACATGAAAACCCAACTGGAACTGGGAAAGAGCCTTGTGTTTTATACCAAACAGCTTTAATGCTCTCCTGCCTAAAGGAAGCCCAGCCCATACCGTGAGGGAATGCACTGAGGCTGAGCCAGAGTAAAAGCATCCCTCCTGCTCCTCCCTTCTCCTGCTCAGATATCAGACTTGGCAGCACAAGGGACGGGACTCCAGTCAAGCTCCAGCAAAAAACCCTCTCTCTATAAAATACTGCATGGTCTGGAGATGAGGAGAGAAGCTCGTCTGCCTCGGTGGTTGGCAAGTCCTCTTCTCCCCCAAATCTTTCTTTACCCCACCCTTCATAAATACTTTTTTTTAAGGGAATAAGGGGGAAAACACATTTTTTTTAAAAAAGCCCTCTTATTTCCCTCAATTTCCAAATAAAACCAAAGACAGGCAAACACGAGCTGGGACACCAAACTTCATAAGCAATCTCTTTGCTCCCAAACATGCCTCCAGCTAAGCCTACCGTGAAATCACAAAGCAGACTTCCCCTACATGCACACACACATGCACAACCCTGTTTATAAAAATCCTCTACTCCAGGAGCTCCTGAGAGCAGCAGCAGAAACAGTGACATAAGAACAACCACCATCTTCCCCTTTCTAACATTTTTGGTGTGTTCCTCCCACTCTTCCCCCGTTCCTTCAAAGACAACTGTGGTGCTGTTGAAAACCGGTGGCTTTGCTGCTCCCCTCCCAGCTCTCCAGACATGGTTGTGCCTGCTGAACCGCCGCTATCAATCCTCTCTTTCCAGCTGCAAGCCTTGTGACTCAGATTCTCCAGAAAAACCCTTGGCTCAGCATCATAAGCAGGAGGGATTAAAACTCATGAAAAATGAGCTTGTACCAGCCCTTTTTATAAGTCTCTAACGGAGGGTCATATGAGCTGGTCAGACCCCCTGCCCTCCCCTTCTCCCCCCCTTCCCCTTCTCTGATCCTCCTGTTATTCTTGGCTGCAAACTGCTGGGCGTCCCAGCCGGGGCACTTGGATTGGGAGAGGATATCCCATTCAAAAGCCCAATTCCCAGCGTGGCCTTTTCCTGCTGGAAGCAGTTGTAAAATTTCTTTCTTTTTTTTTTTTTCTTTTCTTGGTACAGTTTGCCTGACCTACATATTCCAGTGTGCTGTGACTTACACTCTATCACTGACCTATATTTTCAAACTGAAAAATAAAAACTCTGGGAAGACATGCTAGTAGATGTGTATGGGAAGCAGGAACCCAGCCCTGCGGGGAGATGTCTAAGCAGTTGCCCAAAAGTAAGGCTGATTAAGCAGCTTCTTTTTATTCCCCCCCATCCCTTTGCCCCAGCTGTTTCTACTTAAGAACCAAAACAAAACACAGATCTCCTGCTAATTCAATTTCAGATTGGGAGAGATTTTGAACAAATCACTCAGGCTGCTCTAGACTGTTCCCCTTTACCCGTAGCCCATCCAAAAGGGGAGGCCCACCACCCCCAAAGGGATTTGAGCTCCTGTAACCCCCCGGGAATTAGACGCCTGGCCGCTTTCAGGATCTGAACCCTCAAGTGGTGGCAGAGCCCCCTGAAAAGCATCACTGCCTGCTGGGCAAACGCCTCCAGCCCCATCGGTGGTGGGGAGGGCAGCAGACAGAGGTGGTGGAGACCCAACCAAATGCTGCAGAGAGGGCATCAGGAGTGATCCCCCTGGGCTGGAGGGGATGGACACAGGGGTAGAAAGAGGGCGGCTGGAGGAAGACAACTGGAGGAGCACAGCCCTGCCGTCGGCCTCTCACCGTCCCTCACAGTCACCCCCCTTGCTCTCCCAGCTTTAACTGCCCTCCTGGTGCTGATGGGCCACAGATGCACAGGTCTTCCCATCCCATCTCCATCTCTCAGTGCCAGCCCCATGCCTCCACCTACCCTTCGTACACTTCTCCTTGACAAATCAGGTTTAATATAGCTAAGACCAAACGTGTTTTCCTTCCTCCAAAACCCTCCTGTGTTTACTCACCTCTCTCCCTCCTCTCTCTGTTGCGGCTGACTACCCCAACCCCTTCTCTGTCATGCAAACTCATCATCCAGGAGCTAACAGATCCCTCCTCCCTGCTTTTCTTCCATTTATCAGATGTTTTTTCCATAGCACATACAAAATTCAGCCTTGTCCCTGTTGTTACAACAGCAGAAGAGCTATGCCCAAACCATCATCTTCTGTGACAATATGGGGAGCACGTTGATCTGGCACCTACACATCGCTCCCTCCAGCATCACTAACATGGCTGCCGATTTGGTCCCTTTTCTTTAGATCTGAGAGGATATAACCCACAGTGGCTTCCTCCACGGGCTCCCCACCAACCACTGCAGCAACTTCAGACCTTCTGTCCCTCCCTGCAGAGCTCACTGTTTATGCAGCAGAACTTAAAAGACAAACTCAGACTACTAAAAAATAGGGCTCAGATAGAACTAAATTGTTAAATGATAAGCACAGGTCAGCCCTTAGCACAGAAAAGTTACCAGGCACTATGAAACAATCTGATATACCAAATGAGACAGTCTAATTTCCAGAAGAAATTAGATTTTCTCAAAATCAGGAATGAAGAGGAAAGCAGCCCATGCATCTGTCCACTGCAGTCTCCTCTCTTTTTCCACTGAGCGTGAGGAAATCCTGCCATGTCACATAAAAAGTCAATTCCTGCAACTTCAAAGCTCCTCAGTGCATTTTGAAGTCATGAACACAATCGTGAACAAGATGCCAAAACCCCCATTAGGCTCTGTCATCCATCGGGTAACTCCAGAGCGGCATTTGGTACGCTCTTGCTTCAGCTGCGACGGCCTCATGCGGAGCGAAGCCTTCGGTACCCCATATGATGATGGGTGGCTGGACACGGGTGCACAGGAGTGTTTTCCCTTTGGTGGGATTTTCAGCAGCAGTCAGCACTGGCTGAAAGCTGCTCTCTCCCATGTCCAGGAAAACAGTCTCTGGACTTCAGTGGAAAAGAGTTATGCCAATATACCTTTTTTTTTTTTAAATCCCCATAGCATTAAAATATTACATCCATGTATAATGTGTCTCTAGTGAACAATATGCACTTATCTTTGCAGATCTATTAAATTGCTCACCATTGCTATTATTGTACTTGCTGCTGGCCATTAAAGTGTAGTCCCTAGAATTCAAATGCTGTTATAGCTGCGCTACATAACACATGAAATATTTAAAGTCTACAAAGCCAGAGAGCCGGGGGCACAGACCCCACCGAATTACAGCTGAGTGCCTAACTCTCAAAAACCTTGTTGGCAACCACAGCTGCCATACCAATTTCAGGCAATGGGGTCTGGTTCTAGGCCACTTTCCACCGCAGACTTCTAACCATAATTATAG
This sequence comes from Aptenodytes forsteri, assembly GCF_000699145.1. Lineage (NCBI taxonomy): Eukaryota > Metazoa > Chordata > Aves > Sphenisciformes > Spheniscidae > Aptenodytes > Aptenodytes forsteri. The sequence goes on along the minus strand of NW_008796215.1, from coordinate 108,239 downwards.
TTGAATATCTGCTTAAGTATTCTAATGTATTGTTATTATTTAATCATGTGCTAGTGAATTTAGACGGTCAGAAGGTCAGCAGATGTAAGTGTTCAACTCAATGGACTTCCACATAGGAAAGATGATTTCTGCCGGCTGAACATCTGTACCATGGGCTCTGTAACTCATTCTCCTTTTTTCTTTAAAGCTATTTCTAAGCAGCTATGTGCTACAGTAGTACCCAGTAGTACCATTTAATATGATAATAAATACAATTCTAGCCTGAAGATGGCTGTTAATAAAAGGTTAGCTTTCTTTTCAGACTTAAAATTGTCTTCCTTCTTTTCCCAAGGTGTCAGATCATAAATGTTCAACCACTGAGTCATGTAAAGGCTTTAGCTTATCATAATGTATCCCCAGTGGATGGTATAGTAATCGGTGCTTAGAGCCAGAATACGTAGGGGCTTCCCATTGCTTCGTAGACCCTGGCCATGAGTCCCCATTGTGTTGCTCCAGCTAGGCTGGATGGTCACTGCGGTGTGAGCCTACGGGCTTCAGGGAAGTGGAAGCGGGTCTGAACAGGGTCTCTCAAGTGAACCCAGCAGTGGGGAAGCAACCTCTAGACTTTCCACAGGAAAAGAGACCTCGTCCTCCAGAGTGCTAAGCTCCCTCAAATGCCCCTGGCTCCAGTGGGAGTCACGACCGCATAGCATCCTGCAGGACACAGCTTACTGTTTGGGCCCCAAAGCCGCCCGGCACGTTAGCAGTTTGCCTGTGTTTAAACACACAACAGTCTCCTCAAAGTCAGGGGGACTACCCACATACTCCAATTGACATATTTTTGCAAGGTTGGGGCTTTGCTAGATGTGATGGCATAGTCAGGCGGTCGGGGCACTAGACCTCTCAGAGCTGAATGCCACGGGGTGCATGGCAGGCGCCCGTCCTCAGGGACCCATCTCAGCAAAACCAGCAGTCTCCCTTCTCCTTCCCATTCCCCCCTAAAGGGGCAGAGGGAAGGCCTTGCCAAATAACAAGCCCAGAGGCATTTGTATGAATTCCTAGTGCTCACCCGTTGGGAGCTGGGGGAGGAAGAGGGCTGCTTTATTGTTTTTTGCTACACAAAAGGGAGAGAAAAGCCAGCTGCTGTTGCATTGCTGGTACGCTGTAGAAGTCGGATGTCTTTCTAGGGAAGCCACATGGGCTACAAAGAAAATACATTCCTTCAGGAGCGACTCCTAAACTAGCAGCAAATTTAATGCAGGCTTACGGCCAAAGCAATGTGACGTTCGGAAGCCCCCATTTATTTCTCAGAGGTTAATTGCTTTTTATCTTGACTAATTTTGTGTTCACAATGAGGGTTCATATGGGCCTCTGGAGATGCAGGTAATTTCTGTTCATATGCATATTCGTATCCCAGTTTCTAATGCACACACAGAGCAACCTGGCACCAAGTCTTGTCCTGGGTTAGGAGGACAGGAGATGAGGGGATCCAGCAGTGGTTCGGCATCACTGGTGAGGAATTGGTTAACCGCAGGAAGGATCCAGAGCTGGCACACGGCAGCGGGCATGCAGGCTGGCACACCAGCTAGCTGTGTGCTGCCACACACTTGCCTGCTCTGCTTGGCATAACGTGGACAGGGTCCAGGCACAGCTCCCTGTCTGCCTGGGCTGTGCCTCCAAAGCACTCCAGTACCTGCAGCAGCCTGAAACAACCTCTCCCAGGTCAGGGAAAGGGGAATTTTTGCATGGCCAAGCAGACAAGCCTGTCTTTCGGCAGTTACAAGTGGAAAGGGCTCTACCCCAGGACTTGCGGAGATACCTTCAGTGCATGCTGGGCACAGAGAGGTACTCCAGGCACCACAGGCACAGCCAAACAGCAGATCAGAGGGGAGCCAGGATGGGGCAAAGCCATACGTGCAGGGATGTAGAAATCTGAATTTCTAAAAATAGCTTTAAAATGCCTTAAAATTTAAAAAAAATACCTTATTGAATTGGGGTATTGAATTACCTCTCCTTCCACCCCTGCCCTTTCTGGTCTCAGACTGTAGGCAGAAAGAAGATAATTTTTTGCATGGGTGTTCAGGGATGGATTTCAGAGCCTAACACAAGAGACTTGGTTTGGAAATACTGACTGTGCTCGAACATACTGTGATTGCTAAGCAGTCACCTCAAAGGAGGAGAAAGGAATTTTCCTACAGCAAAAAAGCTGTGCCATGGGGATGGCTGGTTTTCCCTCCTAGACATATTTCTAAGGAGAAATTGGTGAGGGCTGAGACTCCTCTTTGCATTCTGTCCTTACATTACACCAACCGGGCAGGTCTCCTGCTGAGACACGCTCACCTGCCATTCATTTCCTGCACCAACTACATAAATCCCTGCATGATTGCAAGTGTTTAATGGGGAATTTCCTGGTGAGTGTTTTGTGGTGCCATGCCTTAGCAGGGCGAGGAGGTAAGTACTGCTGATTTACTTTCCCTCTTTCCCCTTACAAATATGCCCCATTTTAAGAGACAATGAGCACCTTCATCCCCAGGACACAGTCCCCACTCAATCGTACGGGCAATGAGAGGGTATGGTGGGGCTAACGTGGTGCAGTGGTGAGGCTGAAGGGAAATACCTTCACAGTGGGGCCACCATCCTCCTATCATAAATAGCATGTATCACCCAAAGAGGGGATAAAGGCAAGGGTTGAGCCACTTTATGAAATCTTTCCCTAAATAAAAACTTGAAACAAGGAAAGCCATGATTATACCAAGCCTATGTGAGCTGCAAACATCCAGGGAGGGGGCAATGAAAAACCAAAAGGACACAGACACCCCAGCAGTGGTCTGCAGGGATTTCATGAGCTAACACCAGGCCAAGCAAGCCGTCCCAGGGGCACAGTGCAGCGTGATCACTGCTATATGGCTTCCATACCCCAAACACAGCCAGGCTAGTGTCAGGGGAGCACAGGCATGAAAACAGACAGGACTTGGCTCCCCTAATCCACTGCTACCCCTTGGACTGGCTGAGCAAGCAGCACCAGGTCTCAGCACCCTCCTCTCCCCTGACCCACTCCTGCCCAGCTTCCATCCTGCTGCCACAACTGGGTGGCACCACCTGCTCAGACCTTGGTGACGGAAGGGAGGCCGGGGAGGGCATAAAAGATGAGAAAATGAGGGAGGATGCAGAGAAGGGAGAAACCTGGCAATGTGGGGGGAAGCCTGGAAATCTGTGGTGGTGCTAACCAGCAGCATGGCTGACCTGTTCCAAGATAACCAAAACCCAATGGCAAATTTTGCCCCTCAGAGATTAACTCCCTCCTTTTGCCGTTTATTTTGAAACCTCAGCAGCTTTGAGTATGGTGTTTGTGAAGCCAAGACCAAGTCAGGGGAGATCCCAACCAGACAGGAGGGTTTTAAGAGGGGCTGAAGAGTAACATGTAAGGAATGACAGGAAAACAGAGACACAGAGTACCTTTGGTGAAAAAGTAGGATCACAACAGCAAGAAGAACAAAATTCCCCTTAGTTCTGGCTACAGAGTTGAACCTCTGTGTTGTGACACCCAAGTGAGAGTCATCTAAGGAAGCTGTGAATCTGCTTTCTTTGCTTGATCCCAGACCTGTGCCCCCACAAACTGTGGTATCAATTCCCCTGCACCTCTCTGGAAGTCCCTGTGGGAAACCAAGCCACCTCCAAGGGCCATGCCAGCCAGCTGCTAGGACTCAGACGTGAGCTGATCACCTTGTGGGATGGCCACAGCACCAATAATAGCAATAACCAGAATAGCCTAATATCACAGCAAGTGAAAACAGGACCTTATATGGTTAAGGATCTCCAGCTGCTTCGAGCTCCACGGCTGGGACTACCAAAAGGAGCCTAAGTGAGTTGGACACCCATACTCTACTGAGCCAGGGACTATCAAGGGCCTGATTTGCCCAGCCCAACCTCCTCTTATGCACTACACTTAATATTTCTAATGACCAGCCACCTCTAAAGGTCTGGAATCAGCCCACTGGAGAGATGAACAAGGATCTGGGCAGACTTTAGGACCTACCCCAGGGCTGGATGTCTCTATCCTTGTACATCTACTTGTCCAGCAAAATGGCTGCTGATGGCCTGGGAGGAAAACTGGTGGTCTTTGACTAACAATGCCATGTCAAGCCCCAACTCTTAAGATAGCGTTAAGGGATCATAAAAGTAAATGCAGAATAGCATGGAGATTAATCTTCCACTGTTTCATGCAAAAGACCACTTAAGGATCCCTTTGAGAGAGATAAGAAGAACTCAGTTTAGACACCCTGGATTTTCCAAAGAACCTCAAGGGGACCTCCAGGTTTTTACCCTATTCTTATGATTTTGCTACAAATGGCAGGGACTGTTTGGTGTCAGGTGCCCTGCACAAAAAACAAAAAGGCCTTCTTTAAAGTTAGAGGGTTAGAAATCAGGAATCTAAATCTGTTTCTTGATCCCCTAATAGTAAGTGACACAAGTTTCCAGAAGTGCTGAGCAGCCATGGCTCACACAGCGGAGCTGAGACAGAGTGCTACGCAGTCTGCCAGCAAAATGAAGTGAGCCATAAACCTGGAAGCCCAAATGACCCATTTTTTTACAAATCATGGTTTCCTGACCTGGTCGTTCATGACTGCAAAAAATTCAAGTGTGGATCCAAAGCTTGTGTCTTAAAAAAAATCCAGGCTGGAAAATTCACCATGAGAATATGAATAGAGAAGGTTGAGGGCTTTCCCCCCCCCCCAGATGACTAAGGAAAAACTTTCAGGACACCGAAGGGAAGAACTAAGAAACCAACTATGACATGTGATGCAGCAGTGACATTGCACAAAACTGATGCATAGCAGTAACACACAATCCTCTTTTATAGGTTGGGAGGGAGCAGGTGGCAAATGGGCCAATGTTTTGATGCTGTAAAGGCTCTCAAGTGGAGGAACAGTCATCAGGCTCCAAGAATGTCAGCAGGCTCAAGCCTCCCTTCAGCACAGCACTGAGTGGGTGAGGTCTCTTGCCTGCAGGCTATTGAAGCACAACGGGTTTAAGATCCCCAAGATAAGTAAACCTGACATTGCCTTGTTTTGACTGGAAAGAAGCCTCCAGCATTAGAAGCAGAAGTGGTGAAAAAATGTATTTTCTTCTTCCACCTCCTTCCCCATCCTGGAATCTGTACAAATTTTGGGAGCCCCATATAAATTTTCAGTACTTTGGTACACTGCAAAATAACACATCAGGACTAGCAAAAAACTGAACTAATGAGAAATGAGAAAAAAGCTTGTTTCAAATCAAATAAGGGAGAAATCACAATACCATTTCTGGGAAGATCAAAGGAATATTTATGTCACACTTATGATAACAAAAAATGTGCACTTAGAAGCCCTTTGGGAAGCCCTTGTTAGTCAACCTTGGCTGGCTGACTGGTTGATTAATGTTTTTCCAGATATGCCCCTTAACAGGATTGGATGCTGTTTTATCCGTCAACACAGAAGTAAAACGTGCCTTTCCAGAAACACTGCTGACCACACAAAGAAACAACTGGAAACATTCACTTGTACTTGCTGGTGCTCGACTGTCTGCACTACACACCTCTCAAGAGTCTTCCTCAATACTTAGGGCCTCTCAAGTACTTCAGTCTGCCACATCCAGCTATGGGAAAGGAGGGAGGAGAGGACCAGCTGGTATAACAGGTCATGCTACAGAAAGAGGCCATGAAACTAAAGTGCAGGAGGGGAGCGTGCAGGGAGAGCCCCAGGAACCACAGAATCACAGACTGCTTGAGGTCAGAAGGGACCTCTGGAGGTCATCTGGTCCAACCCCCCTGCTCAAACAGGGCCACCTAGAGCCGGTTGCCCAGGACCATGTCCAGAGGGCTTTTGAATATTTCCAAGAAGGGTGACTCCACAACCCTTCTGGGCAACCTGTGCCAATGCTCGGTCACCCTCACAGTAAAACAGTGTTTCCTTACATTCAGATGGATCCTCCTGTGTTGCAGGTTGTGCCCATTGCCTCTGGTCCTGGATGGAGCCAGGCTCCTCTTTGCGCCTTCCCTTCAGGTGTTTATATACATTGATAAGATCCCCCCTGAGCCTTCCCTTCTCCAGGCTAAACAGTCCCAGCTCTCTCAGCCTTTCCTCATTGGAGAGATGTTCCAGTCCTTTCATCATTTTAGTGGCCCTTTGCTGGACTCTCTCCAGCACGTTCATGTCTTGTACTGGGGAGCCCAGAACTAGACACAGCACTCCAGGCGTGACCTCACCAGGGCTGAATAAAGGGAAAGGATCACCTCCCTCAACCTGCTGGCAACACTCCTCCTAATGTAGCTCAAGGTACCATTGACCCTCTTAGCTGCTAAAGGCACACTGTTGGCTCACATTCGTCTTGTTGTCCACCAGGACCCCCAGGTCCTTTTCCACAAAGCTGCATTCCAGCTGTGCAGCTCCCAGCATCTACGGGTGCATGGAGTTGTTCCTCCCTAGGTGAAGGACTTTGCACTTCCCCTTGTTGAACTTCACGAGGTTCCTGCCAGCCCATTTCTCCAGCCTGTCCAGGTCCTTCTGGGTGGCAGCACAACCCTCTGGCGTAACAACCATTCCTCCCAGTTTGGTGTCATCTGCAAACTTGCTGAGGGTACACTCTGCCCCATCATCCTGATCATTAACTATGTTGAATAGTACTGGGCCCAGTACTGACCCCTGGGGTACTCCACTAGTTACTGGCCTCTAACTAGACTTCTTGTGACTGATCACCACCCTGTGGGCCTGGCCATTCAGCCAGTTTTCAATCCACCTCACTGTCTGCTCGCCCAGCCCACACCTCAACAGCTTCTCTGTGAGTATCTTATGGAAGGCAGTGTCAAAAGCCTTCCTGAAGTCAAGGTAGACAATATCCACTGCAAAGACAGGAACACACCTGCAGGTAGCAACCAACACCTCAGCTGTGGTGCAGTGCTGCAGCCACTGTCTGGTACATCCCATCACAGGACGCACTGCTGATCACTGGTCCCAGCAATCCATGTTTATGGGTTCACATATGCACGCTACATGGATGGGGTCACAGCAGATGCTACATGGGGTTGTGCAACAGGAGAGAACCTGCAGTGCTGAACTCTCTGAGATGCACTCTGAGCTGTGGAGAAGTGTGAGATGAGAACCAGCTACATAAGCCAATGCACAGTGTCATTGCACAAGGACAATGCACATTGTTAAAAGCAGCATTAAGCACTAGATGCGTAAACACCATGGCTAACAAAGTTAAGAGGTCAGTGACAGTCTAAAGTGGCAAGTAGGATAGGGTTGGGCAAAACCATACTGGCTCATCAGCAAGACTGATGCCCAGGACACCTCTGTCACCTGAGCTAAGCATCAGGTAGTTGAAAAGATGTCCCTGTACTGCAGCCAGATGGGGCATGCTGCCCTGGGGTTTCTCAGAGACTTCTCAGCAGGGGAGAATCTGAAACTCTGGTTCCCTTCCAGGTTTGAGGGGGCTGTGCTCCTTGGACAGGTATTTCTTGCAAACCATTACAAATGAGCCCTTTCCTGTACTGTCCTGTTTTATCTCTTCCATATTTCTGGTTCCCTGTTCCAGGCCTTTTTTTCCCAGCTAGCTAAGGCACACCTCTCATCTCTCTGTTTCCCAGCAAGACAACCAGATCTCTTATCTCTACTCCCACTCTCCCTCTGTGCTTCTGCTTTCACTGGTCCTCCTCCAGTCTGCCTTCTTCCCCAGCCTAGCCACCAGTCAGCTTTCCACTGACTCAGCTTCATTTTTAACAACCTGCTCATATTCACCACCACGGCCCCTTTGTGCTGCTTGATCTGTGCTCTGACAGTGCAGCACTGATGCACAAAAGCCAGATCCCACACGAGAAGCTGTGGGTGTCCCCTCACCTGTCCCTCAGCATCTGTTTCTTGGTAGGGATTGCCACCACATGCCAAGGAAGAAACCCCGGAGCACACTCTGTACAGCAATGGAGCAGCAGCCATGGGATGAATATGGAAACCTAAGCCCACAATGAAATATGGGCTTAGAGGTGGTGTGTGCGGCCATCCCGACCCGAATGGTCAGTACTGGAGCAGCTTCACTGTGAGGTACGGTGGCAGAGATGCAGTGCTCACACAGCAGAGGCAGCGTATCATGCAACACTAAAAATATCAAACCCACAACAATTTTGCATTCAGACATCCCCCCACTCTCCCCACAAATTAGTCAAGTGCATCAGGAGACAATAGATGTCAAAAATCCCGCTCCCTTCTCCAGTCTTTTTTTCTGCATCCCCTACGTCTGTAACAACAGCCTGACTTCCCTTCCTCTGCATGAGAAACAGTGCATTATTCATCCAGCAAAGGATAAATTAAGACCGTCACAGAAATACTCTGCCTGCCCATAGGGCTAAGCTTTCTGCCAGATCTCAGTGCCACTGGCAAAGCATGACAACATCCCAATAAAGATAATAATTAATTAACGATCTTTCACACTCTGAACCTTTGAATTTGCTTAGCTTTCTGACTCCGGGAAGCCAGGATTTTAGCAATGCCCACACCATCTGTCTTTTGTCTGCGGAGGAATTTTTCCCTGTTTTCAGACGCCAGCAGGGAAACCGGGTCTGTTTAGCATTCTCACCTAGTTACAGTCAGTACGCTGTGTGCTGCTACTGGAAATAAATGTGTGCCTCTTGCCTAGACTTAAGAGAAAATGCTGCATGCCAATTTTTTTTTTTTTTTATATTCCTTTGAAAAACATGATTACTTCAAATCTGGGGAATGTTTTATGGAGACTTCCTTACTTGGTAAATAATGCTACATCTGCCTTGTTTATTTGTTGAAAGAAATGGTAACAATGATTTAAATGCTTAATCCAGAGGGAAGTGGGAAGTTTTCAGCATCACACCTAAGTCTAATCTCCCTCTGTATCATGTTTTTTCCTCTGTACTGCCTAACAAGCTGGGAGCGCTCTCACATTACAGACTTTCCTGACGGGTAGGTCAGACAGGAGTGCGGGAACTGCGGGCCGGTGGAAAGGATTTGGGATGGGATACCAGAGAACTGAGTCAGCCCATTCCTGGCCTGAGCATGCCACTTCAAGTAAACCTCTTCTCTTGGCCGCCTCTCAGCTTCCTCATATAAGCAAAATGTGGATAACAGTCTTCCCCGCTCTTAGCCAGGTGCATGGAGCTGTAGGGATGAAAAACCGTGTCTCCTGAATAGTGACCCACTAGTGTGGGAACACAGCACACCACAGTCCTCCACAATAAGAAACTCACAAAAATTTGGGGGAAAGATGGAACCAGAAGCAGGAGAAGACCCAGCTCGGTCCCTGGGGACAGGCAGCAGGCTGGGAGAGGACAAGAGAGCAAGCATAGGAAGGAGAATAGAGAGTACAGAGCAGGAGGAAAGCGCGACAAGTGGGAGAGGGCATGTCAGGTTAACAGGCATCCGAGACACTGTGCCTGTTCATATAAACAAGGGTTAGCGCAGAGGAATTTGCTGGGGAGCAAGAACCACAGAGGGCAGAAAAGAAGGGAAGGGACCTTGGTTGCTCATGCAGGGGCTAGTTTGGGACCGGTTTTGTTTGTGAATTTTCTTTGCCCTGTTTGGTTTTAAAAAATCCTGTCCTCATGATTTCCCCTGGGAAACTAGTCAACAATGTAACAGCTGACAGAACATCTTTCCTGAAACTGAGACTAAACTTTCCTTTTGTATATCCTATATCCCAGTCTTTGGCTCCTCGTTACTCACTATGTGCCATGTGAAACACTCCTCCCTTTGCCTCTGCCTTAATACGCTTGAAATGCTAGCAGGCTAGTCTAACTTCCCCTTACTCCCTTCTCCCACCCGTCATCTTTTAACCAAACGATGCTGATGTCATTTTCCATCCATCTCTTCTGCTCAGTCGGACAGGGAGCTCAGGGACAACACTGAGAAAAGCATCGGTATGGTATTTCCATCGCATACCTGGGCTAATATACTGATACCACCACTGCTGCCATCACCTTTTCTAGCCTGAACAGTTAGCTGAATGTTGTGCCTTTTTTTTCTGTTACAGGAAGAATTGGCTTATGCTTCTCTCTTTTACTACAGAGCATGTATACCCAGCCTGTAACCTCCAGACACTGTAGGAATGAAAAGGCAGCAGACCGTGTCTTCGCCCACAGTTTCTAACCTCCTTCTACCTAGCACCGAGACAAAAAGCTCCCCTCCTAGCATTTTCTGGGGGTTAGTCTAAGAGTCAAACTTCTGTGCCTGTTTTTAATCTTCCTTGACACTTCTGCAGCAATGCACATGCCCCCAAGACTTAACTTATTCCAGCTGAGCTGTTTCAGAGCGTATAATGTGAAAACAGGATAAAAAAATCTGCCGTCTCCCTTGATGGTACGGGCTCACTTCAGCCCCTGATGAAAGCATAAGCTGTATGAAGAGATGTCCAGCCAACTGGCTAACTGCTTCGGCTGGGGACTAACCAGAACTAGGAGTAAACATTTGGGCTGGAGACTAGAAAATCGACCCTGTTGTGCTGGCAACCTGTGAAGGATGTTACAGGCCATTGTCTGGGCTATCGCCCCTGGTGTTCAGGAGAAATGAGGTAAGTAACTGAAACGGGGAAACTGAAGTAAAAATAAAGAAGTCCCAAGAGAAGTCCTAATCTGATTAATGTTGTGTTTGGCTCCTGACTCTTTTCTTCTCTTTCAACATGTCAGGCGATGGGTTAAGGGATGGGAAACTGATCCTGAGAGCTCTTTTTGCAGATGAAGCCATTAGGGTGGTTTTTTGGTGAGCATATTCTGTGCGGCATAAACGTTCGTTTGTGTTCCCCCAAGGAGGAGAAAAAGGGAAAAGAGGGAGGGCTTGTGCCCTGGTCAGCCTTCACCAAGCTCCTGTCCTCCCTCTGCTCTTGCATGCTCTGCCACCCTTGCGGGGAGAGAGAAAGATAGTGGGATAGAGACAGCTTGTTTCTGTCACTTGTTTCATTCAAATGGCTTTATTTTTGGTAATGCTACACCAAGGCTGCAAGCAGCTCGAGTGGTGGATGGTGCTAAAACTCTGTCCTGGGCACGTTACCAGCTGGAAGGATATCACAGGATGTTAGCCCACCAGGGAGACAGCAACTTCAGCATTGCAACACCAGGGCAGACGGATGCTTCATTCAGCCCAGCGTCCCGTCTCAGACAGTGACCAGTGCCGGATGCTCCAGGGGAAGGCATAAAACACCCACCGCGCACCTAATTGCGTAACATTACGCAGGGAGGAAAGCTCTGCTCTTTCACCTGCTGGCCATCAGGCACTGTGCCGAGGCACACAGACTTCAAGCCCTTGTGATCTCCCCCTAGCCAGCGTAGCCGCAGAACCAGCTTGGTGACTGCAAGCAGCCCCCCCTGGTCCTGAGCATGAGCAAAATTGCTGGAAAAGGGACAAAATTGAAGGTGGGGTTTTTCAAAACTGAGCAGAGCTAGCCCAAAGCCTCTCCCAGTGACGTCGGTACCGGCCCCAATGCAAGCCCCAGTGCATCTCTGATTATCAGGTCTTTCTTCAAAGACTTGACAGACCTGGGGCAACTTTGATGGTAGGGAGGTTACAGAAGCCTTTGCTCTTCCGATTGAGCAAAAATGCATGTCTTCACCAGGAAAAAAATAAATAAATCACAAAACAGAATGAAGTTCTGCACTGTGAGCTCCCTCCCTCACTATCAGGCCCCAGGTGACGCCAGGTGGCCATCCAGGCTGGCCCCTGTGGTCCCCAGCTAGAGGCACCAGGCAGACCACCACATTGGAAAGGTTGGTCTGTCATATTGCATCTCTTCTGTCTCTCGCAGTCCCTAGATTGTAAGAAACGGCAGGTCACCTCTTCACCATGTACGTCTCCCCCTCCAGTCCCGTTTATGCTGACCCATCCCATCCACGCTGGCTTTGGGGAATTCAGTTTCATTCCCAAGTCACTCAAAGGCCTAATCCAAGTCATGGTTGAACGACAGAGTGCAGTACAGTCTCCGAACTACGGCCTTTCTTGGGTTTAGGCTGTGTCCTATGTTGATATGGCACATTTTGCTCCATCCCACATAGTAAACAGCCCTTTTAGCAGAAACTCAGTATGTGAGAGAGACCACGTCTACTCTGCTAAAATATGACCAGCTATTAACTGTAGACATAATGAAAAACAGAGGTGTGAACAGAGCTACAAACACTGACCAACAACTTTGAACCCAGATCCCATGCTGGGGAAGACATCATATTTTTAACGAATGTTTTCTACAGTGTAACAAACACTGATCCTTGCCTTTTTGGCACTATGTGTAGTAAGTAGGAAAACATGTAATTACTGGATAATAACTACAATGATAAAATTTCCCAGAGTTTTAGGTCAGAGGAGAGGTGGGAGGAGGCCAGGTTCCCCGCTCCATGTCAAGTTCATTTCTTCCTCAGGAAGCTGCACCATACTTAAAAACTCAAGTTGTTCTCTGTAGTTTTCAGACAGCCGTGAAAGACCTCCGGTGCCAGGCCACCCTGTACAAGCCCTGCTGCAAGAGGGTCCACCAGCACTATGTGTAGTAAGTAGGAAAACATGTAATTACTGGATAATAACTACAATGATAAAATTTCCCAGAGTTTTAGGTCAGAGGAGAGGTGGGAGGAGGCCAGGTTCCCCGCTCCATGTCAAGTTCATTTCTTCCTCAGGAAGCTGCACCATACTTAAAAACTCAAGTTGTTCTCTGTAGTTTTCAGACAGCCGTGAAAGACCTCCGGTGCCAGGCCACCCTGTACAAGCCCTGCTGCAAGACAGGGTCCACCACCTCTGGTTTGCACCATACCATGCTAACAACGATGCAAAGCGCATGTTTGACTTGGAGCCCACACAAGGCTCTCTCACGTAGGCCTACCATGGAGTCCTACCCGAGTAAATGCCTTTCCAGAGGCAACTTGCAGGCCAGCACACCTTCCTCACGATGAGTCAACTTCTCCCCAAAGGGCACTGGCAGCATGTGCACCAAGCACCCTTATCGCCGAGAGTTTAAAACCTCATTCAAAGAATTAGTGCTGTCCTAAATCGCCCTATGCAGCATCTTCATTATGATTTAACTGAAAAATTATTTAGCTGCTGAGATTGCCAAAAAAAAAATTCTGATTAACGTTTAGATAGGCTTTTTGTGCTATTACAGGTAACTCTTTGCTGAACCATGCTTTGGTCTTACAAATCCATGATCATAGTCGAACAGCCTCATTTTGCTTTGAATGAAGTTTGGAGTATGTGCAGCCCATCTTTATTGCTAACAAAACAGAGGTGGGGAGACACAGGCAACATCTACAACGCCAAGTGAAACAGGGTCAGGGACCATTGTCTGATTGCGAAGCTAAGTGGCTACTTACATCCCCGCAGTGTAGTGTTTGGCCCCAGGTACCCATTGAGCCCTGTATGGTACTCTTAAGATCTGATTTATTTATTTTTCAGTTCAAAGTGGCAACTGCTGCACATCCTGGAGCATAGCATGAGAGCACGTACAGGTGTTTGAGGGTGCAAAGCCCTGTAGGTAGGGCTGAAGAACTGTGTTGCATGGAGGGCACCAAACTTCATGCACTCCTATCCACAGTGCTGATTGGAAATGGCCCTTGGCACGTGGTCCTCCAAACTACAGCAGGGCACCACCTCAGAGCGTGCAGTCTGGCCCACGCTAAAGCCAAGACAGGGAACAAGCTAACACTTATGGACTAGAGGTGACCAGGAACGAGTGATACACTAGAAGTTCGTACCCCAGTTTGTGAGAGTAAGCAGTAGAAGATCTAGGATAACCATGACCACTTGTGTCACCTGTAGGGAGACCTTGGCCACCTTGTGCTCCTCAGATCTCACAGGCCTCCCAGATAAACATAAGAGACACTGAGACGCTCTAACTTACATCCTATTTTTCATGGCTTCATGCCCATATATACATATATACAGAATGAATCAAAAAAAGGAGGCATGGGGAGCAGATAACAGCCATAACAGGCTGCATTTGTCACATTCTTAATCAGCTGCCATTTTTGTCTGCTCTCCAAAGCGAATGAGATTTATCCTCATCCACCCTGCTGTCAAACCTCCCCTCACAGCTTCGGTATCTGTTGGCACATTTGGTAGAAGGGAAGAAATATCAGAGAAAATTATGTTTTCACAAGTTTTGTGAAAACTGGCAGCTGAATAAAGGAAATGCACCCAAATTAAAGTGCCAGTGCAGAAGGCAAACAGAGCTCGGTCATGTACTCTAATCTGGCGGCATCCAGCTGGTCAGGCAAGGCATGCATAGTTTTAGCCTCGCCACAGAACATGTGTGTCTTGGCTCGCTGGGCAAGAGAGTGGGCAAATGACTCAAATCCTTAAGAAGCAGGTTCATCGCTTCTGACACTTACGGAGCACTGGTGTCCATCTGAGAGAAAATGACTGAAACCCTTTGGTCTTCCGACATCCTTAAGGCTCCTACCAGCTTTGGGAGAGTGGAAAAAAAGGGCAAAAAAATACTGTCAAATTTAGAATCACAGAAGTGATTGAGTTGGAAGGGACCTTTGAAGATCATCTAGTTCAACCCCCCTGCCATGGGCAGGGACACCTTTCACTAGATCAGGTTGCTCAAATCCCCGGCCAACCTCCTTGAACACCTAGTTCAACCACCCTGCCATGGGCAGGGACACCTTTCACTAGATCAGGTTGCTCAAAGCCCCGGCCAACCTCGCCTTGAACACTTCCAGGGATAGGGCATCCACAACTTCTCTGGGCAAATTTGGCTGTCGGACTGGAAACAGACAGAAGCTGTGGACCGCCTCTCACTGCAGGACAAGTATGGGACAAAGCCTGCCTGGCAAAATTTCCCTCCTTCTACCACTTGATGCTATTGGTCCCAAAGTGACCTTTGCAGCTTAGTGAGAAACACGCTGACTCTTTGGATCTCCGTAATGCAGACACCCCAAAAGCTTTCTTTACGAAACCAATTTATATAAATTCATTTTCTCTGTATCTGCTGGGTCTGTGAGATTCTCCAGAACTCACTGGGAACATCACACAGTAGCTTCCACCCTAAATAATGGGTTAAATTCTGGACTACAATATTGAAAATACAGGTAAAAGTAAGAGCATTTTTAAGAAGGAACAAAAAATGCCAACTACAGCTGACATCATTCCCCTGTTCCCATTTTATCCTGGTTTCCTGAGGAAACAAGGCCTAAGCGATCAGGCCGTTTGTCTGGCAGTTCACCCCTAATTGCTTTTAAGCATGCAGCTCAGTATCCACCAGCTCTGAGGAGCAAAGGGTCATATCGGCACCCACGCCTCCTTGGGTACTGTGTATATTCCTGATGCACGTGCTCTTTGGTCTGACAATGGCTAAGACGTTGCATACTCCTTTACACGGTATACCTAACAGGTAATGCCTAGATTCAGATGAGTTATAGCACCCGCTGCCCAAAAAGGGAAAGAGAAGAAAAGCAAAGACTCAGGAGCACTGTTTCTCCATCTCCTGCTTACACCTTTGACACCTCTGCATGGGCGTGAATGAAGGCAGATGACACTACAGCATATAGCTCAAGAACTCCTCTCCAGAAGTACGCTACTAATTTACGGAGCTTCGTTTCGTAGTCTTGCTGCTTGTCACTTGAGAAAAAACTGACCAAAAGGCAGGCATAACTGAGTTTTGCTGCCCAAAGACTGACTGCCAAAATTTCATTCAGGGGTGGCACAGGGCAGCTCCAAGCATCCTCTTCAAACATTCACAGTCACAGGGAAGCCCTGTGCCCACAGCCAGAAGTGAACAGCAAATTCTCCCACACCTTTGCCTTCATTTGCCTGATTCTCAGCTGTCCTGCCAGAGAGCGCTGGGGAGAGCAGGGCAGGTTCGTGATGGGCAGCGCTCTCTGCCTGCCTTTCCTGTTGGTGTATCAACTCTCCTCTCTGGCTCTCCCAACCTGCAAGACCATATGGGAGGGCACCAGGGAGCACCAAGCACAGCACCAGCAGAGAAGCATAGGAGGGAAGGAGATGTCAATTTGGGTTGACATCTTTCACTTAGGTTCTGCTTTGCCATGTCCTGCCACTGCCCAGCAAACCTGCCCTGGAGGGTCAGCAGCTCTGGCATGGTAGCGCATTGTCCTTAACTTCTTGCAGACGGACCAACCCAGTCCTTCTCCAGCTCCTCTCCACCAACGTGGAGGGGTGGGCACGGACATCATCACTCCCCTGAGCTGCTACACTGGCAGGGTGGGAGTGCTGAGCTGACAAAGCAACCAGCCAACTGATACCACACTTCTCTATAGGAAACCCATCCTTTCTGTTTCTCCTGCTCTTCCACCCCTCCTCATCCTCCATCACGCAATACTGAATCCAGCTAGAGCACAGGGTTGTCTCACCTATGCAGCTCTGGGCACCTGCAATTTGGGTGTCCTGACCGTCTCATGAGCAGTCACTCCCTCCCAAGCTGAAGTTACCTACACCACCACTTCTCTTCACAAAGAGCACCCACAGCAACCATCCTCTTTTTCCTCCCTGCAGAGAAGGCTCTCACACCTCCCTCCCGAAACAGAGGCTCCTAGCTATGCTTTTGCATTTAACACCTCTTCATAAAGCCAACCATTTTTCCTTTCCTCCATACAGTATAGGCTTTCCCCGCACTAGCATCTATGTTACATCTGCATAAGTATTTTTGATATTTATAGCAGTAACCTTCCTCTTTGTCTTATACATATGCTTTCTTTTTCAATATTTGTTCTTGATCTCCCTGCTCAGGGATATATCAACAGGCAAAAGGCCATGTAACTGCTCCATCTCTAATACGGGGTATACTTGCTAAGGAATATATTAGCTATATCATAGAATCATAGAATAGTTTGGGTTGGAAGGGACCTCTAAAGGTCATCTAGTCCAACCCCCCTGCCGTGGGCAGGGACATCTTCAACTAAATCAGGCTGCTCAGAGCCCCAGCCAACCTGACCTTGAATGTTTCCAGGGATGGGGCATCCACCACCTCTCTGGGCAACCTGTGCCAGTGTTTCACCACCCTCAGCGTAAAAAATTTCTTCCTTCTATCTAGTCTAAATCTAC
>NW_008796215.1:85430-89009 GCF_000699145.1 Aptenodytes forsteri | reverse complement strand
TTGGTGAGAACAAGGTCCAGCATAGCACCTCTCCTCGTTGACTCCTGTACCACTTGGAGAAGGAAGTTACCATCGACACATTCCAGGAGCCTCTCGGATTGCTTATGCCCTGCCATGTTGTCCCTCCAACAGGTATCGGGGTGGCTGAAGTCCCCCATGAGGACCAGGGCTTGTGAGCGTGAGGCTGCTCCTATCTGTCTACAGAGGGCCTCATCCGCTCGGTCTTCCTTGGCCTGTGGCCTGTAGCAGACCCCCACCGTAATGTCACCTGTCCCTGTTTAATTAATTGTCACCTGTCCCTGCCTTCCCTTTAATTAATAGCTATATTTTCTATACACTAACTAAATTACACAGAATATCTTTCTCACTCTTCAGAAAGTAAAAGTAGCTTTGTTTCAGCAGGTGAGGAACATTGCAGATATGAAAACTAATGGAAAACCTGTTTTCTGGGGTGGAGGGGGAGGAAAAAGTCTGGAGTTTTCCTATGCCCTCAAAATCTTACAGGGTCTAGTTTCTGTGACTGAATTTTAATGCAGTGTAAGAGGATAAATGGAGTGTGAAAGATTGTCTAGCCCTCAATTTTTCCTGTGTTTATGTCTGGGTTTTATGTTATAGTCAATACTCCTAAGCCTATTTGAAAATTAATCTCCAGTGAACAGGTGAATAGATAATGGAGCAGTGGTTCTTCTGCCTCCATTTATCTTTTCACTTATAGAGTTAATTGAAAATAAGAACTTACTCAGTTACATTTTTCAAGGCACACACTTAGAGAGCACCGGCGTCGTGCAGCAATTTGTCTTTTGGTTCACTGGCACTTCATAAAGGCTGCAAGTTACAGAAAATACAAGCCCTTAGCTTTGCACAGAAACCAGAACTGATATAATAATAACGTAGCTGTCACTCTTCACATTTATCACACTTGCCTTAAGTTAACAATCCTTTCCCACCAAACCCACCATCATCCTTCACTTTAATTCAGTTTTTGGTTTGACCTGTCACACAATGTCCAGGAATACAAACACTGAATTTTTTTATTATTATTTAATTCTTATTTGTATGCACCAAAATAGGAAGTTGCAAAACTCTACACAACCACAATTGAGAAAAAAATATCTTTGTAAAGATCTACTGTGTCGGTGTTCCTGCCTTGCTTAACCTACTTTTCCCATCTAGAACTATAAAGGCAGCATCATATCTCAAAGTGCCAATCCCGATGGACCAAAGGATATGGAGGATGCAACCAGTACATGACTGGAAGAGAGACACATACATATGGCCTTCTTTCTGCTGCAAGTCCTTGCGTCATCCTGTTGTCTTCTCCTGCTATCAATGAATTGTAAGGCAGTAGCTGTGTATCAAGTTGAGAGTGAGAGACTTCAAAGCATGAGTGATCTCAGAAATTCAGAATGTATGGCAAACCTAACTCGGAGAATAATCCTTCGGGGAGTAATCCGCTGTAAAAAGCACGTTGCAAACCAAAAGCAGAACCTTGAGGATGAGGTGATGCTTAAACATGAATTGCCTTTATAATCTTATGAAACCTCAGATCGTGATTGGAAATGGCTAAAAAGATGATTCACAGCATTTGGCACAAATATATCCACGTGCCTAAGATAAGGCACATGATTACACACAGCTATGCCAGAAACTGTATTATTAATTTGAGCTTCCCCCCAAAAAAAAAATCCAGTAAGGAAAACCGGAATTCTGTTTCCAGAGAGTTCATTTTTCTGTGAAACAAACTGAGCCCTAACATAAATGGCATTGCTACTTCCGTAGGAAATTACTCTACCTAGACTACAATAAAAACAAATGTTGCCAGCAAAACACACGGTTTCATAGTTTGTGATTTGACAAAGGAACAATCTCAAGAAAAAAGTGCCTAAAACACGAGGCTTTCTTAAAAGATGAAGGACAACAAAAAAACACTTTGCAAGATGTAACAACAGAGATAGAGGCGGGTTTTCTTAACATCTGAAACTGCCATTAAACCTTAAAAAAGAAAGCTCTCCTTTTGCAGCCTCGACACTGAAATGCTGGACTAGCGCAGGAGCACCTGCAGTGAAAATGGAGCAAGAAGGGTCTCCCCATTCCATGGGTGGGAGGACTGAGGGGGAGATTTCAGCCCTCCACCGGCCCCCGACGCTTGATCTCCCACCGCACAGTCCCAGCAGAGCTGTTCCCTGTGTTGGGTACAATGGTTCGCCGTTGGTGGGTTTGGGTGTGTGGCAAGGGCATGCGGGGCAGCGGGTGGGGGCACGTAAGGATGCTGTGAGGGGCTTGAGGGAGGGTTATGCAAAGGCTGGAAAAAGCTGTGGGCTCCTCTGATGGGAAAGGCTCAACATTGTCCCCGCACTACATGGTTAAGCACGCCAGCTTCTCCAGCCGAAGGCAGACAAGGTGATGACATGGCCAGTGCTACCTGCGGGCTGCATCCCACCCTTGGCGGGGAGATGTGAAGGAACATCACCAGGTTCTGCTCTGCCCCTCTACTCCCTGCTGGGTTTGGCTGCAAGAGCTCTCCCACCCTGGAGATGGTCACGATTCACGTGGAAATGCAAAATGTCGTGTCCAGTTTCCCCTGCAAGAGTTTAAAGATGGTTTTGAAGGGGGAGATACAAAGCAAAGTTTTGCAGGGGTAATGCTCAGGGGTGGAATATGAAAGTACGGTGGAATTCTTATACGTTGGGGGTGGAGGAAGATGGGGAAAAAGGGCCCTGCTGCCTGAATTTAACAAGTCATGTTCTCATAGAATTAATATTTTTATCCCTTTCTCAGCCCAAATCTTCATCTTTCTGATCGTTAATGACATTTTTCTTCCTGGTTTGTAAATAAACTAAAGAAAACCGTAGCCTTTCTCCAGTTCTTCCCTCTCTTCCTGCTCTTGAGCATCAGTATAGAAACCCAGAGGAATAAAACCAGGCAGGTCTTTCAAATTCAGAAATGGAAACTCCAAAGATGGAGTTCCCCCAGCACTAACAAAACCCCTGCCCGCTTCTGCCCGTGTATCATAACCTGAAAAATGGAGTAAATAATACAGACCTACCTTCCCACAAAGGGATTATTCAGCCTGCCTCACTAGTCTTCTGAGAGCAACTGGGAAATTAAAACATGAAAACACTTCTGTAGAAATGCTAAAGATTACTAAAACTCAGGAAAATACAGTGTTGATTATGACAATATGTAAACATATGTGACCAAATCTGGCCATGACTGTCAAGGATCTATTCATCACAGTGGTACCTTCTTCATACTGATGTAGAACATGAACTCTCCCCATGCACACACGGCAACAGTCATCACCAACATCTACAGGCGCCCAAGCTTTCGCGTAGACACCCACACCTGGAGGGGCTCAGGTCCCCCCGTAGCCCCTCAGCCTGCCCAGACCCTCAAGAGCCCCCGGCTCAGCTGCCACCGAAATCCAGGAAAATACTCTCAGCACCTTTCCACCTGCAACAGAGGGGATGCTGTTAGGCTGCTCAACATCGATCCCCCGCCAAGCGGCCCGTGCTGCCGCCTTACCACAAACACCTCACTGGGGGCTGTCCTTTGGACACCCGTCCGTCCCCCCCCGCC
>NW_008796215.1:48926-84514 GCF_000699145.1 Aptenodytes forsteri | reverse complement strand
CCCAGGCACTCAGTACCTGTCGTTGAAGGTTATGACAAACAAATCCCGTTCTTGCACACACACCCCCATCCCTTTCACCTCCGCACAAAGGGGATGCGTGCTGGGGACAGATGGTGGCACTCGGCTGTGCTGCCAGGGCAGCCAGCACCAGGAGAGGCAGGGAAGAGGTGCAAGGATTTAAAGGCAGGGACAAGGGCTGTGGCTGCCTCTGCACCCCGAAGGGACGGGGAGACCTTTTCTCCACCTATAGTTTTAGAAAAGGATGAGTTAGAGATACCTGAGCGCCTGCCACAGGCAAGCGGTGTGTCTGAAAATAAGATTTAGAGCTAGCAACTTTCAGTAGCAAAATTATGTAGGCAACAGACGTTCACTGAAAGAATGAAAATGAAATATCCACAGCATTAATTCCCTTGCTTGTTGTCATCTTTATTTTTTTTTTTAACTCATGCATACACTGGAAATTCAGAAATGTGAGACAACATTCCTCTGATGCTCTGAAAGTTTGATGCAAGGAGCAAGCACTGAACTGCCTAGGAAGTTTGTGTTTCTTTTCAACCCATTCAAGCTAGCGCAGAACTGGAGAGAAAACAGAAGTGGCCACTGCTAGTGCAGAGCTCCAGCCTTCAGTGTTTGTCCTGCATCTTGGCTCAGTAAGGATGCATGTATGGATAGGTATGAGCTTGACAGAATGGGGCTCACAACTTGTTCTTAGTGACACAGAAATCATGGGTGTAAGAAAGAAAGGACCCTACCAATAATGTTTTTGCATTTCAGAAACATTTTGGTCTTGTTTTATGGGTGTTTTAATACACCCACGCAACTCAGACTAAGCTGTGGGAATAGTGACGGTGCAGCTTTGGAGCCAAGACCTGGAAAGAGTCCTCAAAAAAGCGAGGGCCCACATCCTGGTTCTGCTGCAGTAGGGCCAGGGTTTCACCGTGGATGCGACCATAAATAATGGAGATGGCAACAGGCAGTATATACACATGATGTAAGTTTAGAAGAGTTAGAAGCATTTGTGATTCATGACATAATTAAGAGCATTAGGAGGAAACTTTCCATAGGGAAAGGTTATTCTATAATTATCCTCTCTGCTGGCTTTTTATCTTCCTTTGAAACACCTGGAATTAGACAGTCTTAAAGAGAAGGCACTGGATTTGCAGGCTGCACTGGAATAGCCATAATCATTAATAGAGCAAGGCAGTCTCTTTTCTAGTTTATTCCTGTGTGATATTAAAATATGCTATTAGGAAAGGCCATAGTTGTTTGATAAATACCTTTTTTCTTTCTAACCCCGGTTCACTGATATCAAACAGGCAGTTCCTAATACGTATGAGGAAGGTTTCTAAGAAAGAGGAATATTCCTGCAAAGCACTGCGTGTCCTTTCCTAAGACCTTTTGCCTTTTCCTAAGACCCAATTGCCTTTGAATGAACTCAGTTTAAGCAGCCGAGGGCTTGGCACCAGATGAAGAAGCAACGGAGGTGTGATTGTTATTAGCTATAGCGACAGCCGGCACCGCCGAGTATCCCGACGGCTAAGGGCAAGGCTGTGTGCAACCTCGAGAAAGTTTTGTGTGAAGTTTGGGGATTCTGGATGCCACCTAGAGGATTATCCTTGTCGTTGTGCTCTCAGCTGCTTTTCCTCAGGAAAAGAGCTTTCCTACCTTTCCTAGGCCCTGCGGGGACCGAGGAGCATCTGGTGGGCAACTGTCAGCTTTGCTCCCGTTGGCAGCTGAGTGCTGACGGCTCACACCAAACGAGCTGGTGTAACCACACGGCATGGTGTGGTACCACCGGAGGGACTGGCTGGGGCCCAGGAGGCACTGTAGTCTCATCAGACCTAATGATCAGCCCCAGATGGTGTCCCAGACCGAATAGGACTACTCTGTTTCCCATCCTGGAGCTCCATGGGAGACATCAGCCTCCAGAGAGCCACACCCAACATTTGGAAATCAATCAGTGCACCAGAAGGGCAACCTGGACCTGGCACTTTCTGGTTCACTTAACTGTGGCTGTGGGCCATGCGTTTGTGGGACCCTGGTTCAGAGCTGCTGTGGGCAGGGCGTAAGATTTACGAACGGATGCAGGAGCTGGTCTACCTCTTTGGACTTCCACTGCTCAGGTGCGTTATCAGCTGCAGAACTGACAATCAGCTTCTACCTAGGAGGAGGTAGCCACATCCCTCAGTATCTGAGTTTTCTGTGGCAGACTATGTGCAGAACTATCTAAGTGCCAACACCGCCCTGTTGCTGACAAGGTCTTGATACCGGAGCCACCAAGTGACATTTTCAGAGTAGGCACTTGGGGTGTGATTGCGAGGGGATGCTCAGAGTTCACGTGGATTAGATACAATGCTGCAAAGATAATACGGGGGGAGGGGGGGGGAGGGGTGATTATACCAGTCACATCTGGGTTTGTGTCTGCTGTGGCTGAAGCTTCCTTTGGGATGTTGGAGACCAAGCCCAAAGCTTGAGGTTCTGCAGGAGCTCTGCTGCTCTGACTATCTGGACAGTCTGTAGACAAATCACCAGCTGACCTCTCGCAGCTCTGTTCCCTAACTCTCTATACCCTTCAGAATTCAGTAGCGCAACAAATCCAGAATTTGGCTGTTTGTTAATGTTTCTCTGAGGTTTCTTTTTAGCCTGTCCACTGCTTCGCATCACAGCTTGTGAGAGGGGCTGAGTTTTGTGGATCCAGAGAGAGAAAGAATTGAATGACCTTTAAGATATATTTTCAAGCTCTTCCACAAATTAAAGACCTGGTGCAGGAATTAGTGGGTGAATGTATTTGGTATGTTTATGCCCTTCTGGCCTATGAAATCTGCAAAATGCCTCATTTCTCTTCTCCACCTTGCTGTGTCCCCACCTTACCTGCCAGAGGAGGGTGCAAACCCCATCTCTTCTGTCCTACCAAATGGGTTTCTCCACTCCACCTTGCTGTGTCCCCACCTTACCTGCCAGAGGAGGGTGCAAACCCCATCTCTTCTGTCCTACCAAATGAAAAGTCCACCTACTGATGCTTGATTGGGATTTGCCATTGTAGGAAAGACTGTTTTCATTTGTGACTGGGACTATTTCTCATGCAATTTCTTCAAGAAAAGGGAATGAAAATGTCAGGCAAGAAACAGGTGATTGCTCTGATCATCTTTAGCTTCCAACTTGGCTGACACTGCAAAACAAATGGTAAGAGTAGTCAGGAAAGAGATACCACCTTCACTGTAAAATTAAACATGTCTTCTGTACTTTACTGATTGCTATCACCCTTTGTTGTCTTGGAAATTCTCCTTCTCAGGCTCTTTCCCTTGTTTAAAGTGATACACGTGGCTGTTTTCCCCAAGTACTACTTCTGTTTTTTCTGTCTTTTGCTGCACTACCTCAAGGGATGTTGTCCAGTTCCTCGTGGGTCTCTGTCCCCTTAGGGCAAGCCCTCACTCAGTGTTCACTGAAATAAGGGTGCACAAAAGAGGTGAGGGCTTTTCACCCTTCCCCATCCTTCTGTAGACATACCCTATAGGTGGGAATTCTCACTCTGGACTGGAGATTGGGATAAATTTCCTTCAAAGTAAGCCAAGATTTCCTGTAGCAGGATCAAAAGTATCTAGATTTACTGCCACACTCCCCTGAAAGAGTATGCAGTGCCCACTAAACTGAATGTGCAAAGGGTGGCTGATGGTCTTCTGTCCTTGGCAGGGAGTCACTGCTGTATACACTCGCCAGAGAGCGGCACCAGGGAGAGAAGATGGAGCAGAAGCCAGGGAAGACAACCCGCGCCCGGAGGAACCTCTTTGGCCCCGTAGACCACGAGCAGCTGCGGCAGGACTTCCAGCACATGCTGCGCCACAGTGTTGAGGGGGCCCAGCAGAAGTGGAATTTCGATTTCCTCCGGGATGTGCCGACGGAGGGGCTTCTGCAGTGGGAAGAGCTTGAGGGCCACGAGGTGCCCACCTTCTACCACAGCTGCATGGTGGGAGATGCTCGGAGACCACTGCAGCACTTGAACTGGTCACTGAGGAGGGAGGACAAGAGTCACCACTTTGCCCAGGTGGCACTGACTGAGAAACCCAAAACTTCTGAGAAAACAGGGGGCAAGAGGATCTCGGAAGGGAAGGAAAGAAGACAGACAGCTTTGACAGGTGTGTGAGACCCTGGTGTGGCTCAGATGATCAAACCTGGTCCCAGCAGCTGCTTAGAAATTATCTGGTGGGCCCATAAACCAGTCTTGCTTTAAGAAAGTGCAAAACCTTCAAAGAAGCATCAGCAAGAGGAGGAAGGCACGCTCTAAATCGATGGGCACGGGGCTTGTGTTCTTCAAAGGTGCTGTGACACAACCCCCCTCCTGGCCCTGGGGTCTGTTTAGGGCTTGTCACAGAGCAATCAGATAACGACCATTTCTTGCGGGAGGGTAGTTGGGATGGTTAGTAGGGTTAGATGTTTAAAAAGGCAGTCTAAGAAAAGTAGTGAGGTGATTCCTCAAGCAGGAACCCAACAGGAAAACAGGGTTGCCCATCAGATGGGAGTTTTTGGTTTTTTGCTTGCTCATACATTTGGCTGTGTGCACCCTTTCCCGAGTGCAATACGCCAGCTAAGCCCTAGGAGGAAGACCAGAAACCAGAGAAAGCAGCCAGGTCTCCTGCTAACTTCAGCTTGGATATTATACTCAGTGAAGGCATCCAGGAATTTTAAGGGCAAATCGATCTTAAACTTGGCCAGGCAGCAGAAGGGGCTAGGTTTTCAAATGCCTCTCGCCAGGACTTGCTGCCAGATGTACAAAGGAGTGGGTTTCAGCACCCATAAAAAAGCATCAGGTTTTTGAAAGTCCTCAGCATCCTGCATGCTAAGCTCTTCTGAACATCTGGCCCCGCATTTTCTCTTCTCAACGGGATTTGAGTTTGTTTGAAAAATCTGATCCCATATATTAGATTTCCCTTGTCTGTATTGGGGTTTTCGTTTATCCAAGACTGAGGTTTTCAAGATGTAGACCAAGGATTTTCTTTTGGGAATTTGATGTGAGACACCAGCTTGAAATTGCCTAGAAGATAATTGAAGCTAAGGTTTCAGGAAACACTTTCTGAACAGTGATGTTGATCTCAGTTAAGTCAGACAATAGACTAATTTGCTATTTGAGGGTATGAAACTTAATTGCTAGCGAGAGGTTCAGGAAGAGGTTGGAGATTAATGAAGAGTGGAACATTGCACACTGGAGTACAGAACAATGATATTTAATGAGTGCTCTTTTCTTCTCCAAAGCACTTTACAGCCATTAACTAATTAACAGTGTAATTTACAGGTAGGAGTACAGAAATGTAATTCAGAGCACAATGTTGTGATGGTTTGAGGGAACTGCTGTTCAACTGTAAATCTCTCACTAGGTATGTGGGAGTAAATTATGCAGATATTTCCAGGGGATATTTTTCTTCTGTTTTGTTTTCCCCAGGCAAGAAACATTTCATCAGGGGATGTGGAAACCAAGATACCACGCTGCACAGTTTAACACTTTCCCACGTGTTTTCATAAAACACTTTAGTCTAACAACAGTACCCTTCTCCCCAAGGAATCTGGGTGTGCAAGGTGGGCCAGGAAAACCGTTTGCAGTCTTCTCTTTTGGTGAGGCTTGGAGATCAGTCCGTCTCTCAATCCTTCTCTCACAGGCGCGCGCGCACGCACACACACACACATCCTTCTTACGGCCAGCTGAAGGATGCATTAGAAGTTTCCCTCTAGCTGCAGGAACCTTGTCCCTCTGGGCACGACTGAAGTAATTCAGGCAAAACTGAGCCAGGAAAAGTGACACATACTGATACGGTCTGTCCCCATGCTTCCACCCCTTTGCTCATCTTCTGCCATCCTGTAATGAAAGGTTAGTTTAGGATTAGGATCTGAGGTTGGATTTGAACTCAGTTATCTGCGTTCTGCTTTGGTCAACAAGAACACTGTAATGCTTTACATTAAGATCCAACAATGTGCGTTTAATTTAGACTTTCAAAGACAGCTGTGGCCCATTAAATAAATATCGATATATTAAAAACCAACCATGGGGTTTTGTGGGCATTGGCGCCTCCAGAGTGGAAGGAGCAGAGGTTTTCCTGCTGCATTTGACTCCTCAGACATGCAGAGAGCTAACCAGTACAAAAGTAGATTTTCCCTTCTATCTCCCAACCCTTTTATGTAGATTTACTCCATCTCCATTCTCTCTTTTTCATTGCGGACCCAGTGTGGTTCTGCTCTGTTTTCTGGGAGAGCCTCAAATTCAAAAGCAGCTCAGATATAGGCTATAAGCCTTTTTCACTTTTTACTTTCTTTTTTTTTTTCCCCCCTACTAATCAAGGTTGGCAAACCATGCCAGCTCTTCACTCCTCTTCTTCTCTTCCAGACTTTTTGGCTTGGCTCAGTCTGATATACTTAGGCCTTGGCTCTCCTGGGAGACATTCGTACATCCTTGCCTCCTTTGCAAAAGGTCAAAGAGAGAAAATTGGTAACAACCCTATGTTTTCACTAGCTGGTCTTACTTCTGAAGCGGATAGTTCATGCAAGATGGCTGGGGAGAAAATGGGGAGGAAAGGAAAGCAGGTATTTAGGTAGGTATATTTAAACAACAGAAATCTTTCCCTCCTAGCTCCCTGTGGCCAGGCTTTCCTACTGACAGGCTGCAGGCAGCATCCTCCTCAGTACCTTACTTATGCCGGTACAAGTGCTGTTTAGGGTCCCTTAGGCAAGCCAGCCAATTTCCATGGACTCTGTTTAGCATCCTAGATGGAGGCTAGGTCATCTGAATATGGCTCTGGGGAAGCTGCATCCCCCTGGCTTAATTTTAAATGCCTCTATCAATTTTGAAACTAGGCTCCGTTATGTGGGCATCTGAGCAGTTGGGCTTTTGCTAAAATTCTTCACAGGCAGAAATGGGAATACCAGCTATTTAAGTCTTTTCTGAATTTCATCTACTAAGCATAATTCCTAATGCATTTCTTTTCCCAAAATAAAATGGAGGATAGCTATATAGAAGTCTTTTAAATAGGAGAAATAAGTAGTAAGGATTACATTTGGTAATGTAAGTTTGTTTTTCTTACTGCTATTCCTTTCCTCTGCTGCTTCACAGAGAGAATACAACAGGTTAGAGTAATGGTGGGATTTGCTTTTCTACTGAGTTAGCAGTGCACGCTCCTGCCCGGGAGAATATACTCTCCTTGGGATTACGTCCTGCTCCAGAAGTTTAACTTAGGGCTAGCTCAGGGACGGCTGCACTCCATTGCACTGTGCCATGCAGACGTATCCTTAAGGAGGTTGGCTGCAGGAATTTCCTTGCACAAGCTTGGCTGTGAAAGCCTGCAGAACTTTAGCCATCCTGCCAATAATGTTCTGCATTGAAATTAATGCAAGACTTCGTGCTGCTAGGACTCAATAGGTGTTGCCAATTTGACTATACAGAAAGCTCAGGTTTAAATATCATAGAGCCCACATCCTCAACTGAAATTGGAGCGAATTCATTATTACGAATACAGACAATTTTTACCAGGTAAACCCCATGAACTCTAAATATAAATAAGCATCTACCTTCCATTTCAGCTCATTCTGCCTTATTTACCTGAAAAAAGTATGTATTTTTTGTGCGAGGCTGGGAGGCAGAGAAAGAACTCATAGGGAAACTCCTGTGTCGTAATTACAGTTCTGTAGTTAAGGTTGATTTACGTTTGCACCTGAAACAAAGATTCAGCCACACGTATGTATGAAAACGTAATGGGTGTTCTCCTCATCAGCCACAGTGCTTACTCTCTGAGCAAAGAATTAGTTATAATTCAGTGACAGTACAAGGTTTTATGCAGTCCTCCTTGAATCTGCAGTTTGATCTAATAAGCAGAAATAAAGCACCCCATATATACAGTTCTTCTGATGTTATTTTGCAGAGTATTTTTTGTTATTTTTAAGGAGGAAAAAAAACCTATGTCTGGAAAGCACTGCAGCCGTGGATCTAAAAGTTGGAGTGAAATGTCACATTGCTCAGCTTGCATAAGAGCGTCCAAAGTCTTTTGATCTCAACTGGATAAAAGCCAGCACATTTCCTTTGTTTTGCTTGGTATTACATAGCTTTATGTGGAACATTCTAAAGGTATTAGTTTTGTTCATTCATGAGCCATAGAGAAGTCTAAATGACTTCTTCAACACGAAAACGAGATTTGAGAGATTTCTTGAAAAGCAGCAGTTATCAGTGTCATAGCGTTAATTCTGTTAATGTGTTGTTCTCCAGATTACTACTCGGCAAAGAAGCAAGTCAAAATGAATATGCACGCTGCTGCGAAGAAGTCAGCTTCTTGAAAGCAAGGAGATGATTGCTCTGCACTGGAGAGGTTGGAAACATCTGCCAAGCTTCCTCAACCTTCAAAAACCAGGTGTGCAGGCTGCGGACACTTAGGGGCATCCCACAAAGACGTATTCGTGACAGCAGCAGTGAAAACAGAAAATACTTTCCTTGCGATGGGGTCAGGCCAAATCAACTGGAATCACTTTGATGAGAAATTACTGGCCTTAAAAACCACTGGTAAGCAAGTTTGGACACTACAGAAATTGGCTAGCAGTTTAACGTGCATTAAAAGTCACCGTACGTGAGAAAGTGGTAAACAGTTAAAACAACTGTATACGTGTAATAATGTGCTTGGACAAGTCACTGTACAGTTGGGGTCTTTGATGTTGTCACATCTTTACATACCCTCTTTTTTGGTTTTAGCAGGGACGGCTTACTAAGTTTCACCATCTCAGCTTTACAGGTCTGACACACTAAAAAAAATTCCCAGCCCTTTCTGTGATTTTTTTTTCAGGTACAGAATTTTGTGCTTGCAACTATTCAGGGCATAAGTAACAGCGCTTGGGTGCCAAACGTATATATTGCTGGGCTGTAAATGGAGACAGCTGAAATTATTTGGGAAAGTTTCCATTTATATCAGCAGCCATTTTAGCCCTGTATGTCTGCCCCCTCTGCAAGAATTAGGTGGTTAAACTTATATGTTATGGGGAGAAATTTTCAGATATATTCTTGTATCTTTCAAGTCATTCCTGTTACCAGCTGGGCCAAATCCAGCCTGTATTTTGGGTTGTGCTGTTCCATCTAGGTCTATGAGTTTGCAGGGTGAAAAGGAAGGTAAAATTTGCTGTGCTTTTGTCCACAGTGTTTTAAAATGCCTGCTGGTTGTAAGAACATAGTAAGAATGAGGGAGACTGTTTAGTTGCCATTTTGTGCTTTTTATTCATACTACTAATCCTTCTATAAGAAGAGAAAGGGCATTAATAACACTGAAACGTTACACGTGCAACAGTCTTGGTGTTGCATGGACTGCTTTTCCATGGCATTTGTTAACATATACTTTTCCATTACCTACTTTTTAGTTCCCTTTCTTATTCCCCTGACTAGTTGGGATAATTGAGGTTTTACAGCACATAATAATCAGTGGGTAAACCAGAAAAAGAAACCTATAAAATATATGCTCTAAATTACACTGCTGCATATGGCCTTAAGATGCACGCAGTGTTTAATGAACTCGTTTGGAAAGACCTCTGTAAATGTCAGGGGTTTAGAACGACATGAGATGATGGACTGCTGCTTTTTATGTCGAATCCAAACAAACTAAGGTTTCTCTTGCATAGTAAAAATCAGCGTGCTCGTGTGTGTGTGTCAGGTGTACACACGAGAAGTGGTGTAAGCAAGTCATACACCCTGCATTACATGCAACATCAGGAGAGTTTAGTGCATTTCTTTTTTCCCATTAAGAGCTACAAGTGTTTAGACATAAATAATAGTTGATTTTCCCCAAAATGGCACAAGGCAGTGATTTCAGTCTGTTTCTGTATGCTGAGATAAAGATGCTCAGCAAATTGCAGGGTCAGAGCCTGTTTCCAGCTACATACAAGAGTCACAAGGTACGATTGTCCCTCTTGAATTTTTTATTTAGTTAGGAACAAACCTTGCTCCAGCTGATGTCAAGGGGAGTTTTACCCAAATGAAGCAGGATGAGGGCCAACCTGGCAACTGCTGCTCGCAGAGCCTTCAGTGTGTTTGTGGGCCAGGCAAGTCTGTTACACGCTTTTCAGCCCGTTGTGTTGTAGCATAAAGGTGTGGGACTGGGCTTTTTGTGTGTTTGGTTTTATTTTTAAACTTTGCTTGTGATTAGAACAGTCTATTCTCTTTTTTAAAGTGTGGTGATTTTCTCTAATTAAGAAAAATTGCGCAACTGTCTCTCCATGTGTTAGTAATTTTAAAGCAGACCAATGACACCGTGCACCTTTTTGGTTTGTAGCAAGGTTACTTGCAGAATTACTTTCTGACCAGGATGGCACGAGCTGTGCATAAAAGCCCTAAAGTCTGCCATGCATGAGGTTATCGTGAAGTAGCTGAGTCTTCTTCTTTCAAGGGGAAAAGGGATGCTTCTCTTTATTAGGAGAAAGAATGACTGTCAACGTACTGCTGTCCCAAAGAAACAAGGAAGGATCTTTTTTTTTTTTTTCATACTAATTCCAAAACAGCTTAGTGCTTAAGTGTACATTTAAAAGGAAGTATCTGCCTTAAATGCTTTGTGATCAGGACACTATAATGTCATAGGAATTCATAAAACAATTGTTTAAATTATCAATAACAGGTTTTGGATACCAATGCAGATACTGGCCTTAGAGTGGAACTTCGATACATTCAGACTGAAAGGTGGAGACTGTGGTGGAACATTTGGCCTGTCCGTGTTTATAGCATCTTAATTAGCTGTGATTGTGACTGGGAGCTCAACGCTAGGGTAGAAAAGAGTTTTCTGCTGATTAGACAATGTGGTATCTTTCTGCTTGCTGATTATACATTTATCAATGTTTTTTGAAATGATGGAATATTGGAGATGAAGATAACACAGTAACACAGAAGAAGGTGGAGGAGAGGGAAATACTGTTTTCATACTGGTGTTTGAAATGGGAAATTTACATACTTGTAGCAGAGGGCCTAATCCTCCCCTGGTGTACACTGTATTACAGCTCCACTGATCTATGGTGGAACCACCTTTATTTACACCAGAGGAGAAGTGAGGCTGGATGTTTTGTACTAGGCCTTTTACTCTACAGAATAAATGGACAAGCAGC
Organism: Aptenodytes forsteri; assembly: GCF_000699145.1. Taxonomy (NCBI): domain Eukaryota; kingdom Metazoa; phylum Chordata; class Aves; order Sphenisciformes; family Spheniscidae; genus Aptenodytes; species Aptenodytes forsteri. The sequence continues at coordinate 73,414 of NW_008796215.1, read as the reverse complement.
TAACTGTGTAAAGCCATTGCCTCCTTTCTACAGGAGTTTTAAAAGATAAAGAAAAATGGTTTCTGCTATATTTTTGTGTGTGTGACAGCCAAAACTAACAACAAACCTCTGATTAGTGTCTGAGCTTCATCATCACCAGGGTAGATAAAAGTATATCTGTGTTTCATTACCATGCTGATGAGGAAACAGTGAAACATGGAATATTTCATTATTTTGCTCAACTTGTGAATTGTACTTTCTTGTTTAACACAGTATGCACAAGGGTATATGTCAGTATGTAGCAAAGCTGTAATAATAATATTTTTTTAATAGTAGGTGGGTCGAAAATATTCCCATTCTTTAAATGAGGCAGCAGACCTGATTGAAAAAGCAATACACCGAAGCTTTGGTCTGCTTCGTTCCTTGGGCATAAACAGTGTGTTGAACGTACAGGATTTAATCCTGTAACAAAGCTGTTAAGGGCTTATTTGCTGACCTGTGAGTTTGATGGGCTGCAGGGGTCTGTGGCCACCCACCAAACCCCAAAGTGGCACTTTCTCATGATGAGAAGCAGGAGGATGCGTTCAGACTTTGGGCATTAAAGACAGGGTAGCAGCACTGGTTTAAGGTCTTGTGTGGCTGTGTAAGCAGTACAAGGCAGAAGGGAGGCTGCATCAGGAACCCACAGCATATTGTAACTTTGGTATGCTGATAAGTAGGTACAATTAACGTCCACCTGAGCCCTCCTCCTTCCTCTTTTTTGAATATAAGCTGCATGCGTGACTCAGGGCCATATACTACTCAACAGCCACAACCTAGTTTCCGCTGATACCATGGTGTGACCAGCGTACACGTTAGGGAAATCAGTAGTTCAGACTTTTTCCATCCGAGATAAATGTGTCCCATGTGCAACACAACCTGAGCTGAAAATGGGACAGAGCAAGTCCCAGAACACTTGTTTTATGTTTTGTACAAACGTGGAAATAATCTCTCAGGTATGGATTATTTCATTAAATTCCTTTCAGCAGCAATTGGAGAAGGTTGTTTCACTTGGGCAAAAAAGCCAGGAAAAGAGATTCTCCACGTGCTTCCAGTTATCTTCAGGGTGATGCAAGTACAGCTTTCTTCTACTTAAAGCAACTCCTCTGGAATCTATTCTGAAGTATCCTTCTATAGGATAGTATTGGTTTCCTGGAGAAGCTATCAACTTGCTACAGTAGATGCTTTACTATTTTACCATTATCTTTTGGATCCTTGTTAATAGGCTTTGGGGGTGGGCCTTAATATCACAGAAATGTTTGGTTGGAAGGAAGCCTGGGAAGTCACCTACTCCATCCCGCTGCACTAAAGCAGGATCAGGACTTGCTTATTCCAAAGCTTGCGAACTGCTGTGAGAAACGATTTGCTCTGTTCACATGGCAAATCTCAGGGGTAGCCAAGGTCAACAGCGTTTCTCCTGAGGTTCAGAGGGTCTCTGTTATACAAGGTGCTTTCTTTCAGGTATTCATTTTGTTCTGCTTGTTTTGTTGCAATGCCGTAGACACAGTTGAATTCCACATAAGCAAGCTGGTGTGTTGAACCATTTGGTTGTCGGATGTGGATATTTGCAATGTCATCAATAAATGCTGGTGCGTAAATATGTTTTAATAGCAAAAGAAGTTGAATTTTCTTCTTTTTAGGCAGGTTCTTCTTGTTTTGTTTCTGCACTGCTCTGACCTGGCCTCCCTGCACTGATCCCCCTGTGCTGTTCCACTTTCTACAATTCATCACTTCCACTCACAAAACATTGTCTCGGGCTGTGGGGTAGTATAAGCTGAGCTGACCTACAGCCCAGAAAATGTGTTTCTGCAGTGGCTATTTCATGGTTTCCCACTGAGGTGTCACAAACCATATAGGAGGAAACTTTTTTTTTCCTTTCTTCATTTCTGAGACTTTTTTTGCTTAGGAAATGCTGCCTCTTACTTTCAGCAATCTGTTCCCTTGGCAAGAAATACGACTATCAGGTGTTTAAAATTAAAGTTGTTAAAATCAAATTTGCAAAGGCAGGAGGGTTTGCCCCAGTGTCCTGGACATAGTCCAACTTTGGTAATTACGTCTCGCCTAACTAAATCCTTCTTGCAGTTTCATGGCATTCTTCCTGTCCCGCTGAAATCTGCTACAGAGAGCTGCTGTGACATGACATGTTAAACATCTGCCGTGTTTTTACCCAGAAGTGGCTGTGCTTCAATAGGAGACAAAGTGATTTATAATATATGGCATGCATACACACAGATTTTTTTATTACAATGACTTCTACTGAACTGGAGGAGTTACTTAGGAGCAGCAGTTCTGAAAAACAATCAGGAACTAAATACGGATTTAAAGGTCTGATTCTCTAGGTCCCTCTTTCAAATGATCTTTTCCAAACCCATATCTTTGTCTTCTAAGGAGGCACTGAGAAGTGGCGGGTTCATGTGATCAGCTGTGTTTGTAGGATAATAACCTTCACTCTGCCCATTAATCCCCTCCGTAAAGGCAAGGAGCATTCCAAAGCGCTGAGCAGCTTCAGCGGGTGGGGGGGTAAAACCAACATGTACGCACCTGCTAAATAAATATTTTTCCTAGCTTGGTATGAACCTGACATTTCTTCCTGCGCAATTACATCGGCGAGAGGCCAAAGACAGTAGTTCATCCCGCTGCAATGCTGATGGGCCAAGGTAAACTGGTGATTGGAAAGGAGTGCCCCGGGCAAGTATTTTGCAGCACTGGCTGGGGACCTCTACTGGTCCCTGAAACTTTAGGAGAGGATCCACGTACCAATTAAAACTATTTTCAAAAATAGAAACGATGCACATTCTCACAGCACAGCAGCAAGGAGGCAAAATGGAGAAAATACACAGATGTGCAAAGATCAGCCCAGTGTTTTGCTGCTGTAAATGAAACTGTTGTGGCAGCGGTAATACAATTGGTCTGCTGACTCATTTTCCTAAAAATTTAGGTGGTCCTTGGCATGAAGAAAGTGGAGAAACACTCTCATGATCCCATTGGAAAAGGGAAACTCACAGGATCAGGGTGGCGCATAGCACTTACTTCTGGTTTTAAAGAGTCAAGCCATTTTACACTTTAAAATCACAGCTTTATACTGAGCAGAAAAACTTTATTATGAGTATTTTTAAATCCCTGTCTCAGATATGTCCTTGGAGCTGGAGCTGTGCCACTAAGTATGTGATGAATGAAATCTCTTTAAAACTCTGTGATAGGAAAACACCCATTCTAATTGTTTCGGATCATCTGCATCCTGCGTTTGGTTACGTGAGGTAATAGAGACCATCTGTCTCCCTTCTTTCCAATATGTGGATGTATATCTGTGTGTGGAGCTGTTTTCACTGACGCAGTGCATAGAGCCTCCCAAACGTGTGTTAAGAAAATGTGTGTACCCAGGAACGGCCAACCTTTCTGACCTTACAAGCCACGTATCAAATGCTTCATGCAGCCAAGAACCACAAGATGCACGTTTTGGCGTGTCAAGGAAAGCAAGGAGCTCCAGGAATGAATGGGAAACGCCGGCGACTCTGCTTTACCCCCACCAGTCTGTTGGGGCACCGGGCTGGGTCCCAGAGCAGCACAGGGATGCTGTTATCGGCAGCAGCATCTGGCGCTGTCTCCCCTAAAGGGAAACGAGAGACACTATCTGAATCTCTATCCTTTTATAGGGTTTTATACAACCTTTTATACAACCCACTCATACACGGTTGTCGTGCCTGTGCAGATGTGTGCACACAAAATCTCACTAGCAATATCGGGACCCTGTGAAACAGAGTATGTTGGGCTAAGAGCGGAAGGATAGATGTGGAAACGAAGGGTGGAGAGGCTCATGTCAGGCACTTGAACCATGTAAAAAGAGCATCAAGATGTCACCAGCCCTTGGGGAGTAAAAGTTCATTTCTGTTCAAGAAAAATTTGTGCGGTTCAGTGCATTTCCCCTTGGTTTCAGAGTAAAAAGCTGCAGTGACATTTCCCTTTTCTTAAAACACAGGTTATTTAAAAACGTACATCAGTTATCAGCTGGCTTTTTGGCTGCGGGATGGTGGGGACAGTGCCGCTCGGACCAGGGCAGCACCGGGGGGAGCCGTGTCCCTCCATGGCAGGCACCACCTCTGAAGGTTTCTCAGCCAAAAAGATGGCAAGGGGGTTATTGAGAACTGTAAATCAAGCGCAGTGGAGATAAATAGGCTTTACGGCGCAGCTACATTAAGCTACAGCTCCCCGTTCTACAAATGCACCTTTTGCTGAGATACTGCAATAGTGGACTTTAAAGGCAGTCAAGCAGTACAAGCACATTTCTTCACTCAGATTAAAAGCATTGTTTAAATTCTTGCGGCTAGACAGTTTGTCTTGTCCTTTAAAAAAAAAGAAGCCCTACTAAACAGCGAAGCAGCATAAGGAGGCTGGGACGTAGGACTGAGACCGCAGGGAATTTTTAGCTTGCATGCTGCAAATCACCATCAGCCTTTTTACCTTTCCACAATCTTTCTGCCTTTGTTATTTGTTGTTACCACGAAATCTTATTCTAAGAGTTTCTCAGATGTCAGAATTAGATGATGTCTCTGGAAAATGGTGCCACGGTCTGGATAACATAGCCATGAATAAAATATTTTATGTTACAACACCTTTCATCCAGCAAGACTCCAGGGAAAAAAAAACCCCACACATTTATTATTTAATAATTAATAAAATATTTATACATGTTATTTATTATGTATATGTATCCATATATCTATATGTAAATATATAGGGATACATATGTATTTGCATCTTATACACAAGGACTTTCTTGCCTGATACAAAGCAGTCCTGTTCCAGGGATAAACTGGAGCAGCAGACGGGTAACATGTAATACTAGCGTTGCCTTTTATATACCAAGAAAGAGACACAAAGCTCTTCCTGAGAGAGGGGCCTTGCAAAGGATGCGTCACAAGCTCCCCCGGGACTGCTAAGGACCAGGAGGGCATCCATCACAGAATGCGATTTGGGAAACACCTGAGGTAATGTGGGATTTTCTGGTGGCCAGCGGCATTTGTTTGCATCCCGTCCCAAACACATCAGGCCATGCTCAGCAGAGGTTACCACGGAGAATACCTGTGATGTTTTAGGGCCATGCTGTGATTTCCTTATCTTACTGCACACTATCTGTCAGGAAAAGGACTGGCTAAAAAACATGGGCTGAAGGAAAAACAGAATGAGGATGTTCACATCTAAATTGTCCTACCTGGAGCAGAATAGGGTTGTCCCCCAGCACCAAAAAGCCTGGTGATGTCAACCTCAAAAACATGTCTCCCATGGCTGTTGTACCCTAGGCAGTGGAGCAGGGGATGGGTAGATTTCAATAGACAGTACATGTTTATGGGCAAAAGAATACCTGAATAAAAAAAGGAAGAAGCCACTTGTCTACAGCCACAGGAACATCAGTCTCACCAGTGAAGAGAAGCACCTGCCATGAATCCCTGAACTCCACGTGTTCACCCAGCCATGCACTTCCCATGGTGTCAAAAAGAAGAATATAACATGATTTTCCTGATAACAAATTGTTTACTGTCTCCATGTCAGTCTGTAACTATTTTGCTGTAATTTGACATGGGAAGAAACCATAATTTGCATTGCTGAGGTATTAACCTCCTTTCATCTGCAACCTGTTTTATGAAGGAGATCCACACTAATGACTCAATAATATATATGTAAACTTTGGCATCTTACAGGTCAGAATAAGCAGATACATCCATGCAGCCACAGAACTCATTTAATAACATCAATTGTATAAAATGCAAATCTTACTCATGCCATTTTTCAGTCCCCACCGGGGTGTTCCAGCAGCGTGACCAGTGCTCAGCAGGGCTGTAGGATCCAGCAGCAACTTTGCAATTCCAGATGCCACAATTTGCTTCAGCCCACTTTCAGCTTTTTTTTTTTTTTTTAAACTTCTCCTCTTAGGGAACAATAATGAGATCGTTTGATAGTTTCATGAAGGTGAGTGACTGATTGGTGTCTGAAAGAGAGGAAATGACAAAGCACCCAAGTTCTTGTTCTCACAGAGCAAACCTTTGCAGTGAGTATGCTGGTGCGTTTTTCGCTAAAAAAACCTCAAACTCAGGGTTTCATGCTAAGTGCAAATGAGCAGACTGCTCTGCCTTGCATTTTGTACATGAATCCAGCCCAGCGAAAAAAAAAAAAAGACGACTATTGAAGGCATTGAAAAAAAAATAAAATCAGTGCGTGGAAAGGGGCTTAATACATTCACAACGTTATTTAGCTCTAACAAAGAGCAGCAACCCCAGATGACCTTCTGGCTCCTGTCTCCACCCAAGTTCCTGGCCTCTGTTCAACATCCTGGCAAAAGTTGCAGACATCCGCAACACAATGCCAAGTAGCTGTTTTGTCTGTAGATATGTAATAGAGATTAGCCGAGTGGTGGTGGGGAGCTGCAACACATAAACCAGCACCTCCAAACGGGGAGCTGGCATCCAATTCCCATCAAAGAGCCTTTTTCCTGGCGGTGCCAAGCACCTCCTCAAGACTTTGGTGGCTGGGTAAGAGAGAAAAATTTCCACCGCTTCAGCTCAGGGGGGGTTACACGCTCCCCTCCCGAGCCCCCTCCCGCGTCAGTGCCCAGGCGATTCTTTCATGTCAATGATTAACTCGATGGGACGGGGCTCCGCTGCTCCGCGTGAAGGATGGATTGAGCGCAGGGCCCATTACATCATACCTTTCTGATCTGCTCAGCCATGGATCACTGATTTGCCTCCGATTGCAAGCTAGCAAAGCTGACACTTGAATGGAAAAGAGAATGTAACCCCGTGCACATGGCTTGTTAACACCTCCCGTGTGTGATCGCTTTTAGAGAGATGCCTGAACTGTGCCCATAATGGAAATGGCTTTTGTTTTCCCGTAGTAGGTTTTAAAAGAAAAATTTCATTTTGACTTTAAATACTTTTTTTTCCCTCTCTTCTTCCACCAGAGACAGGAAACAGCTCTTTCATGCATTCAGAAATACAAATTATGATTGGCAGAACATTAGAGTGCAGAAAAAGAGCTTTTGAAAGAGATCCTGGAGGAGCGATCAAGGCAGATTAAAGGTTAGGCCCTGCACCTAGCCAGCCAATCTCCTCGAGTCACACACCCCCAGCTCTCAGGAGTTTGTTTGTATTTTTATCACAGAACTGGCTAGACCTGCAATTTCAGTAAAATGCAAAGTGGGAAGGGAAAAATGCTGGGCTCTCCTTCTCCTTCTCCTTCTCCTTCTCCTTCTCCTTCTCCTTCTCCTTCTCCTTCTTCTCCTCCTTTTCCTTCTCCTTCTTCTCCTTACTTATATATGAGGTATAAAGAAAACATCAACTATTAAATGTTTTGCTTCAGCATGTGTTCGTTATTACCATTTCATCCTTTTACCAAGACCACTGTGAGTGGGGAATGACAGCAAAGAAAGCTGCTCTAAAACGTGTTAATTCTGTATAAAGTAATATGTCCATTTATATTGTATTTTATAGAATATGTAATAATTATGTAATATGTTATTAAATTCTCATTGTGCTAATATGTTGGATGAATTTAATAGGGGGCTGTCATGAGAAATCAAGCAAGAGAGCATGAGGTCTCAGTTAAGCACACAGATTCAGTAAACACTTTGGGTTTGTTAGGAGAGGCATCCCAGGCTGCCTGCCATGAGACTTTGCTTCATGGCCTAGCCAAGTTGCAAAACTTGTCACTCAGGACCATCGCTGAGGAGCAGAAGAGCCAGAAGACAGTAGCACTTTGAAGAACATTTTTTTGCCCTCTCCAAAAGGGACTCCACGACTGATGACTGGATCCGATCAGGGCATGAGAAGGGGCACTCTCTGGAGTGCCTCAAAAATGCTTGGCAGAAACCTTGCTGTAATCATTTATGCTTTGTTCCTGTCACTAAATAAACAATATCTTATAAGAAGAGGATAAAAAATAAATAAAATATATCCAGCATTGGCCCCTGTTTCGTAAATGGTAGAGTGACAGATGCCAAACTCACTTGGCTTTTCAGCCTAAAAGCGTAAGTAAACAGAGAGTCGTAGTTCAGGGTCTGATCTAAAAATGGGGGAAACCAAGATGATAAACGAGGGGGTTATTCAGAGAGAGCAGCAAGTGGGCAGAGCTGCTCTCCCTGCCCCCAGGCTCCTTTTCCTCCACCTCTGGAACAGGTTGGAATTCACCTGGCAGCACAGCTTCGTGTGGGAGGATGCTGTGCCTATACGTTCCCTCTGGGAATAATTAACCAAGGTCAACATCGCTGGATCCTTGGATGGGAAACTGTCAAAGAAAACACAAGCGCTGCAGAAAGCGGTGCTGGTAACTTGGTATGTGGGAAACCATCCCTGAGTCAGAGATGAACCGAGCCCTTTACATAGCACTAAGCACCTTCATGTCGGTATCGTTCCTGGTCATTAGCCTTCATCTCACACTACACTGCAAGCCTCTGACGGCAGCTCCAGACCCTGGAAGCTCTGCTGAGGTTTTGTGTCTGAAGCCAGCCGCTTCACCTGCCCTCTTCCCTGCCTCCCCCCTCTGCGTATTTGGTGTTTATTCAAGCAGGGGAAGTCCAGCACCGCCACCCTCAAATGCTCTGTTTCTGACCTCCAGGCACTCCAGCATCTCCCTATCTGCTTGCACTGCCCCTAGATAGGAACATGGCAGGCTGGTTAAGCAGACCGACCCCACAGCGTGTGCAGCTTTAGTGCGGGTTACTGGGTGTTATCCAAGGTGGACACAGCAGCTGTGATGTGATGTGATGTGATGTGATGTGATGTGATGTGATGTGATGTGATGTGATGTGATGTGATGTGATGTGATGTGATGTGATGTGATGTGATGTGATGTGATGTGATGTGGTGTGGGGTGGGGTGGGGTGGGGTGGGGCGGGGCGGGGTGGGGTGAGGTGAGGTGAAAGCATGGGCAATTCCAGCTTTTTTCTGCAGCAAATCAGCACATGGTAGTACGTATGGGGAAAAGCTGCTTGCTTCACTTTGGCTGCTTGAGAGCAAGTTCCAGCCTATCCCAAACAGCACAGCAAGGACAGAAAATGGAGATCCTAACAAGCACGTGCCACTGCACTTTTCACAGAAACAGGCTTTTGAAACTCTGAACCAATGGTGGACTGTAATCCTGCCTGCTCAGCCCTCCCCTGCTGAACTGCTCTTTGGGGTAGTATCCACCATACACATTGCATTGTATATCAGGAGAGCAAGCTCAGCTACTGTAGTTTTGCCCAAGAGATAGCGGCATTTTGTTTTTTTTGGAGAAGTGATCTGTATCCAGTTTGTAAAATGCTTCTGAATCCTTTGAGAAGGAGGATGTCGATAAATGATTTCTATCCCACCATTGTAATTCCTCTCCTCCTCATTTTTTCTCCAGTTCCCTGTACAATTGAAAACCCTTCTTCCTTTCCTCTTCTGAACAGGGCTTGCCTGATTTTTTTCAGCTAATAATGAAAATAACAAATGCATACTGGAGACTTGAAGAGAGCTGTGCTTCAGAGCACTGATATGTTGTGAAGATGAGAGGGTGAGAGAAGAGACCTTTGGCTGTGATGAGACCCAGATGTCCCATTCTGGATGTGTCCAGCAAAGTTACTATGTCAAGTCTTTGTTTAAATTGGGTCCCACTACACAAGCGTATTTATTAGCATAACAAAGTTGCAATGGCCAAGGAAAGGAAAAAATGACTTGCCTAATGGAAATGAATTGTGCAGCATAACCTGGTGGTACATAGGACTCTATCATGGTATTTAATGTCTCTCCCCACACTGAAAGAAAGAGTCTTGACACAGGCGCCAGTAGGTCTGTAGAGCCATTGGTAGACAGCCAGGGCATACCATTTAATGGAAGGACATCATTAAATATGCCTTTATTTTTATTACTTTGTAATATTATTATGCAGCTGAAATAAATCACAAGTTGTTTTTAGTGGGATTCAGTCACAAGCCACAAAAGCAGTGAGCTGGGGGGCTTGCTTCTCGATCTCGCTGTGAGCAAACTTCTGTACTCTCTGCAAAGAGCAAAACTTTCGCATGAGCGTCAGCCCATGACCTTTTGCTCTTTCAATATTTATTAAATGCATTAATAAATAAGTACAACTTCTTGAACTCCCAGGACCAAGTTCTAGGCTCCTGCAGCCCAAGTCTGCAGGCAAACATGGGCTGCAGAGCACCCAGACCAAACTGGATGGCTCACTACTGATTCTACATCACCACCTCACTGGCCCAGGGCTAACATGTGCCAAAGGAGGAACAGGAGAGGTCTGGTGGACACCAAAGGTGGTTCAGCTATCTTGCATGGTTCCTGCACAGCTCCCAGGTCCCCTCCAAAATCAGGAAGGTGCGAAGGTGCTGCATGTTCACCTTCATAGTTAGCTGCAGTGCAGCATCAGTGACCTGGAGAGGGAATTTGGCTTAGCCTCCTGCAACCAGATGGGCAAAACATGAAGTCTTCAGGCATGCAGCAGAGAAGTTAAAAAGGAGACGTAAAAATCTGTGCTTGGATCTTCACCAAACTGACTGTGAAAAAATATTTCAGAGGACTGATTGTCCCAAGAACCTACTCCTCACTTCTGTACATCAGCGAGGATGCAGCACGTTGTTTGGCTTTAAATAGGATGGACACCCAAAGCTTTTCTACACAGTCGCATATTTTCTTCTCTCTCATGGAAGTAAGAACTTTGTGGTGCAAAACATTCTGTAGAAAAACTTAATATGCCAGCAGGATGGTATTACCCGTCATGTGATAATTTTAGCTTAACACATTTTGTGTTTACTCTGCTCCCAGTCCCCTCTGAAAGGGCTGCTAGGTGTGCAAGCTCTCCCTTGAACATTTCTTTTTTTTTTTTTTAGTTTATACATGCTCAGATTATTTCAGAGGGAGGAAGAACGGCAGACTGTGATTTAGAGAGTACTGCTGAAATACTGGCATTATTTGTGTAAAACACCCATTAGTTCCTTCTTGTCACCTTTAAGATACCTTTTTATTTCTTTTTGTCAGGTAAATGTTAACAGGAGGTTTATCATTAATCACCTTTGGGTTTTTGAAAGAGTTTATATTATTCACATGAACAGTGTGTGTTGCAAGACTCCTTTTTTCTCTATTTAGATACAAATTATTCAGAGCTTGAGTTTTGGCTAAGCTGAAGCCAAACTGGAATAGATAAGCTCTGCTTATCAAAAGGGAACCTCAAAGGGCTTCAGTTTAAGTCCAGTTAAGATACAAGTATCACCTACTTGGATAATGAAATGTGTGCAGATGAGAGAGGTGAGTTATTGTGCTTCAGGGTCAAGGAGAAACATTAACAGTATGATGTTGAATTTGAGGAGATCATTCAATTCATCCATTGCGTAAGTTCAAAAAAATCCTTATGGCTTGCTCTTTTCTGCAGTAAATTTGTATCGCAGTCAAGCTTATTCTTACTGTGGCAAGGAGCAAAAGGTGGGCTCAAAAGTAGGTCTTATCATCTGATGCACAAATGTCAGAAAGAAGACAAATGACTGCTCTTCCAAAATTTCAGCTGATACTTTGACACTCCTGTGAAAAGCACTTCTGTTTGTGACCAGAAACAAACTGGAAGAAGAGCTCTGCTGTTTTGTAATCAAAGACTGGTTAATATCTTGATTTCTACAGAAGTGACATCCCCAATGACTTCCATGTATTTCTCTGTCAGCAGCACATAGCTCATGTTCACCATGTAGGTATAAGCAGCAGCAACAGCCGCAGAAAAGACAGGATCTGCTCAGGATATTTTCTTTCTAAATGAAAAGGGGTTGCGGAAGAGACAACTCCGAGTAACGTGTGAAAGAAAGACATTAAATCCAGGCCCTGCTGCTGACTGGTTCTGCTACAGATCTCCCAAATCATCTTATCTCAGTGTGCTTCAGAGCACACATCTAAGATGATAACTCCTTCGTACACTCACAGCAGGAGGAAGCCGTGAAGGGGAGGGAGGAAAGCTGGGGTACAGATGCAACCACTCCAACAGCTCCCAAATATCAACACCATGAGAGAGCCTCCAAAAGGACAGGTCTGTAGGCAGAAATATTCAGCATCGCCTGCCAGCATTGGTTTCATAATTAGGCCTTGGCATCTTTCTGGGGAAGAGGAAGGTTCCTTCTATATTTCTGATTATCCTTCAGCTCCTGTTCCTGAACTGGAGGAATGCCTCCTTACCACATCTTCTTTATATCCCTCCGCTATGCACGCACACAGACATGCACACGCACACACAAACTTATTTGCATTTGGGACGTGGATTACAGAGGGATTCTGCTTATAAACCTAGAGGGACCTGTGCTCCCAGGCCTGTCTCTTCAGAGCACTAATTCCCCCCTCCCTCTTTTTCTATGTTTGCCAGTGGAAAAAATTAGCAAACCCTATTTACAAATATTTTTGCCTCTTGGCCCTCTGCCTAATGCTGTGCTATTAAGGCTGTCGTTGTTCCACTAAACAATTGCCAAATGTTTTTGCATGCATGCATTGGCTTGCTTTTGAGTTCAGATATTCTTATTCCACCAACTGCCACCCTTTGCTTAATTCAAGGTGAATGCTCTAGACTTCAAGCTTGTCAGAAAATTTCCCCTTTATTACACCACTAAAATATACTATCCTAGCAACAATGGGGGAAGAACAAAATTCTTCCACTGAGATGTTTTCCTGCAAACAGTTTTTCTGTCCCAGCCTCTCCTTTCATGATAGAAAATGCGCTGCTCACATTGGAGCAGCATGCCCCAAAGCCTTACACTTACATCAGACGAGGTCAAAGAGGCTGTAGCCAGTGAGACCTCGGTGGAATTCGGGTACCCAATTCCAAAAACTGTGTCCTGGAGAAACGTTTTCTCAGCTGGAGCCTGATCCCAGAGACAAGTAATCTCCATTTCTGCATGCCCAAAGACGTCTGAGCAGCTTAGTGTCTAAGCCGAGTTACTATCAAGGAACAAAATATTTCTCCTCCTCTTTTCCCTGAGGCTCTTGACCTAGTAATCGTTCTCAGAGCGTATTTTTAGGATTCTCCTCCCTCCAAAAGGCCATGGTGGCCAACACTTTCTTCTAAAGTACAGAATGAAGTAGTGGTCCACATTCACCTTCCTGCCCTCTTCCTTTTTCTTAATGCGCTGGCCTAGAAAGATGGGTACCCGCTTTCCCTTCTCTCCATCTGCAGGGGCTCAATCTCTTGGGATGCCCTTAAGGAGGATCTGCCATCCAGCTGGGGACCAGATGTCCAGCTAGCCTCATTCCTCACCACTCCTGCTGAACCTGGGCCAGTGTTGCTCAAATGACTATATTACATATGCCCTGTTTGAAGGATCACTGCCATAATGAATTACTTCTTTCTGCCTTTTCTAGTCAGTGGAGAAGTCTCTCAGGTCTACTCTGTGCCTGTACAGGCCATTTTGATTAGGGATTGACACATTAGTGTCTGGTGAGCAAATAGCAAGGGTGATGGTAATGCTACATGCTTCGACACGTGCCATCAACATACACAGCCCATGGATGGCCTCACCTTTCTGTTGTACAGCAGTTTGGTACTCAGACAAAATACAGACTATATGCACAAATTATAGCAACTCTATCAATAAAAGGAAACTTCACACATGCTCATTCACTCTTTTAATTTCTGTGCAAGTACGTTCATGCTTCTGTGCATGGTGTTTAGTCCCAAATGTAAGGGTGATACAGTTTACTAGCATTTCAACAGCAGCTGAAATAGCCAGTGATAAATGAATGTTGAAGAGCAGTCAAAGAAAGCAAGTTTCATATCAGTAATTGCAAATGGTAGCATGGGAAATGGGATTCTGAAATGACAAAAGAAAGATTTATGTCTCTAATGAAAACAGCTCCAATGTCAGATACCGCATAACTTCCCAGACAAGATAAAAACACAAGAATTATCTCCAGAAATTACTCAGTGAAAAATTCTGAATAACAAATGCAGTTGAGAAAATTGCTCGGACAGTTTGCAAATAGGAAAAAAGGAAGACATAACAGATTTATTAATCATTATGATTTATGCATCTAGCTTTACTAGCAATGCAAGACAATAAATTAAAGCACAGCCAAGATTTCCTCCACACTATTTGGTCAGGGAACCTTCATCCTGGCCTGAGGCACTGCTGGTTTTAGGCCAGTTCTGCCAAGCTCAACTGTGCTTCTAGGATCATGAAGTGCCAACATACAAGATCCAGATGGTCTTCAGGAAGAGCATTCCAGCACTTGATTTCTTGTCTCTGCAGTTGAAAACTGATGGTATAGGAGATATGACTGCAGACACATAAAATCCTGTCTGTATAGCCTAACCTAGCTAGTTTATGGTTAACCCTAAGAGTGAAGGTGAGCCATGCAGCTTTTAGTTCAGGCAACTGCACAGAGCACAATATTTTGAAGGACTGCTGACTCTCATCCCAACCACACACCAAAGCCCAATGCCCATCCCCTCCCTGATCTCGTTGCTCAGGCTGGCACATGTGGAAATCGCACCTCTTCCTTTGCTGTGTAAACATGTCTTATATCATCGACGCCTTCTTGTCCCTCTGGTTTGTCATCACATCCAACTGTACTGATTTAACCCTACATCTGCCCTCAGGAGGGAGGGGACAAGTTAAAACGTACTCCTCCTTTTATTTGGCTGTTCAGTAATAACAAACACTGAGCAACCGATCACACTTATCTAGACAAAGCCTTGACTTTTGGGGTTGGACAAACATGTTTTTTTCTCCTGAATTCCCTCACTATCACTTGTCAGACACTATTGTGAATACTCATCTTGACCAGAAGGATAATAAAGCTTGTTGTCCAGGTGTAAATACATCTGGTGGGAAGATTGCAACATGAGCAATTAAGCCAGATTCTTCCCATGCTGGGCAGTTCCTAAGTGCCCACTTGATGAACAACCATGCTGGGACAGGCTGTGAAGAGAAAGTCTGGAGACAGAGCCGTGAGGACTATTGAGCATCTTGGTCTTGACCATCCTGTCCATCTGTTCAAACTCTGCTCCAGGACTGTGTCTCTAACTAATCAGTGACAACTTAAGACACAAGTTTGTGATTTTTAGATTTATATTAAGAAAGTTTATGATGTTGCAAGAGTCAGTGACAGTACACTGGAATCGGGTAAGGTTTAAATGCTGCTTCAGAGTCACAGGAGCACAAAGCTGCCCAGAGCCTCTTTTTATTATATTTTCAGATCACGCCACAAAACCCTAAGATTACAAGGATGGAGAACATTTTCAGAATACATGCAAAATCTCCTTGGGTCCTGTATACCCACTGTGAAAGAAACACAGTCAGTCTTAGCGGGGATTAGAGTCAAACCTTATTCTGTATCTAACTCTCCTAGCCTGGCCTCAGTTGCCCCACTGTGACCAACTGCCCTTAATTAATGAAAAGGAAGCAAGCAGATATCCACTTTGCCAGCTCCACCATTAACTCCTTTTTATGGGTGCTGCCAGACCCTGCACACATCTCGGGCCAAGTCTCTGTCACGCCCAAGAAGTGGAATTTAACCTTCCTGGTGACCTAATTGTGGCATCATCACAAACGAAGTCTTATAACTTAGTGCCGTAGGGCATTAAAGCCAACCAGCCGGCTCAGCCTTTGCATTTCATTTCTTATTAAGAATGACACTGGCATAATTGTCCTCACTGGAAATGGAGGTGACTTAATGCCTTAAGAACTGGGTAAAGCTCTGTAACCTCTCTCCAGCTCCATTCAAGCACTCTTCCTAACCCATGGGGTAAAGAGGACAGTGCTGGAGGCAGTTCAGTCCAGTTCAACAAAACTACTGTTAAATATCACCGGCTGTTAAGAACATGCCGCTAGGGAGATCTTGCTCCATCCTCTCTGCATCCTTGTGCTTCCCAGACTCGGGCCGTGCACCACTTCAAGCCTCCCTTCCCAAATCCCTTAGGGTTACAGCCAAGAAAGCTGCATCTCACCTTCTCCAGAACCAATGTCCTTTATCTTTCTTGAGGAACATGCATCTACCTCTGTCTCTGAGGTAGAGCCCAGAGACCCAAATCAGGCTAGGCATGAGCACACGGCCTACGGGAGTCTGCCCAGCACAGCTTGCGATGTGATGAAGCAAGGCAGAGACAGATGGACTGTACACCGGCAGCATGTCTTAAGGTGCAAGTCAATGCTGCTTTTAAATAAATCTTCCCCCCTGCCCTGCAAACGCTGTGTCCAAGGCTCCTCTGCAGCCCTTTTCAACAACTTCATGAGAGACATCCCACTACCACATCCCTTTACAGCGTTCGCTTTTAAACATGGCCCCAAGCCCTTTTATAACTTAAAAAACAGAACATGAGCTTTTGTAAGTAAGTGACATTAATTAATTAATTTTCTTTGCAGGAGGGGAAGGGGTGAAGTCTGGGGAACCTGCCCACAGCTTAAGCACTGGTTTTATGGTCCAGGATGTCGCTACCACCCTTTCACTCTATTTTTTTTCAGACCTAAATCAATCCCAACCCTCCGTTACCCTCCACACACACATATCATATAGAGCCCAAAACGACAGCCGGTCATTCAGACTAACTGGCTGGGAACAATTTTGAAAGATTTTTTCCTCCGCCATCCCAGATCATGCAGTAGCTGTATACATGAACCTCCACCATCAGCTATTAGCTGGCTGTGAAATGGGGTGACCACACGACGTATCCCGGCTAGTTACAGCTCAGTGATACAGCACAGCATTAAAGGAGAATGTGGAGTGCCTGGGATACTTTAGCATATAAAACACTTTCCACCAAACGCAGCTCAAAAAAGGTAAAACGAAATGAAAAAGGTACAAACAGCCAAGAGTGAAGCATTAAATCAGCCGGTTCTGGACTCCTTTTTTAACGTTATTGCAATGCAGCTTCTGAAACAAAAAGATTATATTGAGTTAGTGCAAGTGGAAAATTGGTTCTTTGACCAAAATAAAGCAAGGGGAGGGGGGAGCTGTGTGGGAAAGATTCTTTTATATAATCTTTTTTTTTTCCTTAATTGGAGAATTGAAAAAATAAATTAGAGGTTGGCAAATTTTCGTCAAAACATTTCAATAGCCAAAGCCTAAATTCTGGCTTTAGTTCACTCTACCAATGACAATACCCTCTTTTAAAAATGTCAATAATATGAGAAAAAGTTATTTTTGTTTTCATTTTCCACAAAAAAGCCTCATCTTCAGTGCAACTCTCATTTCAGCCTGTACCGGTCACAAGCTCCATGGGCAGATATTCTCTCCCTCAGACAACTCCCCTCCACTAAAACCTTCCTGGGGAAGGGAAAACAAGACAAAGGAATGGGAGGAAGAGAGGGGCAGTAAAGGAGTTCCAATGAGGGGTAGGACAGAAGGGGATGCTGGACAAAGAAAGAGGAGGAAAGGGCCCAGCAAAATGCTGGGGAGGGAGCAGGAAGGGTGAAAGAAAGAACAGGGTTATTTTTTCTCCCCCCTCCCATTACAATAAGCTTAATTTTCTTTTCTTCATCTGTTGTAGGAAACCGAACAGGTTTATGCTTTAAGTGGTAAAGACAAAGGCTGGGAAAGGAAACAGGGTAAAGTGAGTTGTACAAGGTCACAGCCTGTTTCACCTCCTGAATCCAAGTCCGCACCTTTGTCCACACTACTTTAGATTTAACTGCCATTTGCTGATCTCCTGCTGTCTGTTAGCTTCCTAAGCAGCCCGTAGATAATGAGATGGCAAGGAAAATTTTAAGTGAGACTGATTTAACATTGCAGCATTTGAGAAAGTTATAAGATATCAGAAAGTATCACTTTTAAATGCTACAAAATCCATTGGTCTGAGGACATCTGGCATGCAAGACAGAGGACAGCCTCGGTTCTTAGAAGTGATGTGCCTAGTGTTTTCATGACACATACAGAAAGCTGGCAGTCCACACTGCTCTTTGACATGCCAAGAGAGATCTAGTATTTTGAAAATGCCTACCCTCATACAGTAGTTCAGAGAAGAGCTGTTTGGAAACAGAGGGTTCTAGAACTGGGAAATATTTGCAGAAAAATCATTTTCTGTAGTACATTTCTTTCAGAATACAATGGGTAAACAACAAGCCTGTATTAAAGCAACTGAAGCAGAAAATTTTTCAGAGATCTAAAATGGATTCATGCACTGTTTTGTTTGCAAAATATTACTTCTTCCCTTGAAAATAAATGTCAAATTGGGGTGGAGGAGCTTAGCCTGTACACACAATACTGTGTACCGTATTGACTATTTCTTCTTCACTATGCCTATGCAATTTATCCTTCAAGGTGTCGTTATCACAAAACCATCTAACCATACAAGGTAACCGAAGGGCTATGGATGAAAACAAACACAAGAGCTATTCCTAGCCCATCCCCTTCTCTGTAAGCTCCCTTAGTCCTGCCTGAGCGGATGGGTAGCAGTCCGACACTGCTGCCACAGAAACTCCTCGCAGAGCTGCTAGCAGAGCTTGTTGGCTGTCAAAGACCTGGCTTGGATGCTACTGGCCAAGTGGCTGCAACAGGGCAGAGCTTGGGGCGCTCTAGGCACTGAGTACGTACCAATGTTTTGGAGGGCAAGGAGGTTACAAAACCCCACCGCCTCTTGGTTGCCCAGCTGATCTGGGTACATCCCCACAAGCTCTGGTGCCTTGTGGGGCACGTGGGTGAGATGTTTGCTTTGTCTTTGCCTTGGCCCCATGAGCATATGGCGAACGTCTCTGGTACACTGGGTTCCTCCTGGAAAGGGTACACTCCCTTCTCTTGAACGCGTGGCAAGAAGCAGCAGTGAGCTGCGGTCATTTGTGCTGGGCTGAGCTAAGTGACATGCCAGTGGTGCTGGTGCCCAGACCTGTGGCTAGGGGAAGAAAAGAGGCAGCAGGCTCTGCTGAGGACACCATCACCCCGACAGCCAGGGTGATCCTTTATGCCAGGAAGAGCCCTGCTCAGAAACCAGATGGTGAGCTCTTCTTTTCACCTTTGAACAGTCCTTCGGCAGTTGGAGACCTGAGTATTTCAGTATATAACTTCTGGAGTCCAGAGGTGGTTCAGATCTGGACTACAGTACGCAGACACCCTTTTGGAGCCGTAGGGCTAGGGGACTGCATCTGGCTCAAGTAGAAATCTTCTAAGCAAACTTACTTCTGATTGAGTGGTTCCAGACTGCAAACCATAAAAACTTAAATCATCCATTTAGCCGTAGAAAAAATCATAGGGAATACTTTTTAATGCTTTACAAAGAACTGTTATTTAACTGCATTTGCCCCCTTCTTCTTTTTTTTTTCCACGAAAATTGCAGATGAACATACACTTCCCAAAAAGATTTCAGTATGTTTTTACAGAAAGTGAATTTACCACTGCTGACTGTGGGTACTCGTGGTGGAAATCTCAGGGTTGCACTCATGTAACCATGGAACAGAAATGACATTTTGACTATCTAAATGCTTGTAGGCAAGCTACAAATAAATGATTATTCACAGAAATTATGGGCAGTATTATTTCAAACAACAAACACATTCAAGAACATCCAGGCAGGCTCACAGATAGTTTGCAAACAGAAAAAAGGCCAAACACTTCCATTCAGTTACTTGCTGTAGATTATTCACGCGGCTCTAATAACAGTCCCCTGTCTCCATGAGCCTGCATCAGATGCAGTCCAAAACTGGGATGGTGGTGAAAGCTCCCGCTCTATCATTATGAAAACCCATAGTTCAAGCTTTTTTTGCCCATTCATTTCTACAAAACAAAAGCAAAGGATGGGATTTTCTTCATAGGGGTTCGTTTGGAGTTGCTTCATTTCAGTGGTATGCAGATATTTTCACTGTGGTTTTGCAGGGTGAGCAGGAACACCTGTTAACTTTAAAAGAAAAGCACAAAATCCCTGCAAAGCCATTTTTTTTTCATCCTATAACTATCTGGTTTTTACGTTATGACAGCAAACACAGCTTGCAACTAACATTGTTTGGAAGCTGTAAAAAATAGTGATCGGTGGCTGGTTGCACAGTCTATGATAAACGGTCTACCAACGGCTACACATAACGCAACCACCAGGCTCTTGGCCAAACACCCTCAACGGTTCACAGCTTCCAACCACCACTCCTCAGAAGTGGCATCCACCTCTCAGCGGTTCCCCCTTCCCTTGCTGATGCCATGAAATACTCCCACACCATACTCAGGCCTCAGCCAGCTGGGATGCACACCACGAATATCCTTCAAGCAAAAGCATTAGGCCCTCTCTCCCAAGGTAGGGAGCTGACAAAGGGCCCTGCCAGCCCTCAGGGGTGTCCAGTGGGGCTGCTCTCGCTGCAGGCAGCTGAGGATATTGATTTCCCTGGCTCAAGCCCATCCTCTCCACCCTTGGTAGCCAGTGTGGCTCAAGAAACTAATTTGGGCTGGTGGTATGCACTGCTATTCATCTTGAAATGCTCCTGTCTTTCTCCTAGAAATGTTGGCCACTTCTTCACACTTTCCGTGAACTAGAGAGTGGTTTGATCTCCTTCAGCTCAGGGTTTTTCAACAGCAACTCATCTACATGACTGTCATTTATGGGTCAGTTTGGGAGCTGTACTTGTCAGTTTGGGAGCTGGATGCCCTGGACCCAAACTCGCTTTACTTGATGTGCTTTTCACACCAAAGCAGTAGGGCTATACAGCTTCTGCGCCAGCTCTGGTTAAAGCCTGGCCCACTCGGAGATGCTGAGCACCGTCTGTCGCAGGCATCGCTTGTAGGGGCCTTCTTTGCTTGAAGGATTTGCTAGTGTGCCTTAATTAAATGCTACACAGGTCTGTGGTTGCTTGCTACAAGAAATAAACTATGATGCATCTGCACCGAGCTGTTAAACAGATGCCTCTGTGCTGCCAACTAGCACGCCAACAGTGCCCTGGGGGGTCTGCCCATCAGTGCAGGCATATGAGGGGATATGTAAGTCACTGGGGATCAAGTCAAGGGTGCACATTTGTCCAAGTCAGTCATACAGAACTTTAATTTATGTTTTGGACTTGCATGGGTGAAATTCAAAGGCATCCCTGTGCTGCACGTCAGCTGGTTTGGTAGAAGAGCAGGAGAAGCGCGGGTGCGTGAAGGGCTGATGGAGATGTGCCCTGCCTCAGCCAGCTCCTCTGCTGAAGGAGCACGGCACCTGGGAGGCACTTTGGAAAAATGCTGTTCACTCCTGTTTATCTAAACAACCCCTCCGTATTTCTTCTGTTTCTCATACAGCCTAACTCAGTGTGCCGACTTTACATGTTATATGGGAGAAATCCATGGTAGTTCTCCATGTTCAGAAAGGAACACCATGAAGTTGTATCTGTCTGGGGGATGAGCCGCCTGCCAGCCCAGGTAAGAGTGTCCATGCAGGTTTTAGCCCATAGGCTTGGCCAGTTCAAGTTCAGAGAGCTGCCATGGTCGGGTGAGGAGATACAGTGTGCCTGTGGGGAAGATCAAATTGGATTACTCTAGAGGGATGTGTTAAAAACCAGGCAGGGGCCTCAAGGTCCCTCTTTCCTCCCAGCTGCATTTTGGAGTACTTACTGTCCTCCCAGGACAGCAATTGCCCGAGATGGTCATGCCCGTAACTTGCTCTGATCAAGGGTGAAACCTCTGCAAGAAGATCTATCCATCAAAACAGCCACACTTGCATGGATGCTGTTACTTAAGGATGGAAACTCTGCCCTATTCAATTAGGTCATATCTGTACATGAGACAGAGGCTCACAAGCTCTTCCTTGGGCTTATTACTCGGTGTTTCTGCAAGAGGGGATGGTGACAGAGACTGGGAAGTGCCCCATGTGCTCCAGCAGACTGGGCAGCACCATTAGAGAGCACAATTGCTTGTTCTCCAACAGGTCTTTATAAAAGGTGGAGCAGGATGTGTTAAAAACATGTTAACTTGCTGAGATGCATCTCAAGTCCCTGTTAGAGCTAGTCTTTTACCAGCTGGCGTGTTTTAAAGAGAATCAAATTACATGCCAAATTGTGTTTAAAATCATAGGCAGGCTAATACATTTTCTAATAGGGCTTGTTTTCTTCGTTCTTACTTGCTGGAACAGGCAAACCAGTTTTAGCTCAAGTTGCAAGGTTACCGCATCAAAACTCAATTTGGGACCCTGTAGGGGACAGGCTCCTCATTCACTGCAAAAAGAAAAAGAGGTAAGAAGTGAGGAAAACAGAAAGGGAGCTCACAGGAATGTCATGTCTGGTGCCTTGGGCTGAGGCTTCACCTCCTGCCCACTGCTGACACAGCTTTTTAATAACTGCTTCATCTCAGTTAAGTCATGGACACATAAATGAAAAAAAAAACCTCAAACCCTCCCTGAAAATATTTCAGACCTTGAAGGTCTGGGATGAAGAAGCAGGAAAGGTTTTTCACAACATATGTCACCAAAAAAAATGGTTCTTCGCTGTTTTTGTCTTAAAGCCACCTTTGCTTAACAGTTACTATCCTGAACAATGAGCAGCCACAAAGGCACCACTGCTATCCATCTTCTCCTCTGCCTCTTGGCCTGGCACATGAACAGCTTTTGTTGAACCAGGGCTGGGCACATGGGCTGCTCAAACACAAAACTCTTTGGAAAACAGGAAGTTTCTGAAATAAAACCCTAATTGTTGTTGAAAAAAAAACCTGTTAACTTGAGAGGCAAATGTTTTCACACAATGACTGTCACAAAAATGAAAGCCTTTCAGACGAAAGTTAAGAAATGTTAGGTTTTGACCGAAAATATTTTATGAGGAAAGCAGGCGTTTTCTAAAAATACTCATTTAGCCAAAAGCTTGAGTTTTCAAACAAAAAACTAACAGTGAAACAGCCAGGCATAGAAAATTCACATTACGCTCCAAATATTCTCCTTGTGTGTCAAGAGAGCTGGAGTTACAGTAAAATGACCTGTAAGATCAGCAACAATAAGTTAATATTTAACACAGAGAGGCCGTTCAGGAGCCGCCATATAAAAGAAACACCTCCCTTCCCAGCCAGCACGCACCAGCTCTTTGGTGGTGAAGCCAATGCCAGGCAGCAGGATGTTTGGACAGTTTCAAAGTACTATAACTACACTGAATAGCAAACAAGTTTGGACAACGCAGACTGTCTCTACATGGAGCTCTCCTCCTCCATCGCTTCCTTTTGCCAGAAGAATGACAGCTACCCCAGGGATGTGGTGGGAGAGCTGAGTTTTGGAGGACAACGTCACAGGGGCAGGCTCTAAGTGCTTCATAAACTGCATGCGCAACAAAACATTCAGACAGGCACACACACACACACACACATACAGGGGAACCGTGTGATGTTGCCTAGCCATTCCCAGGCCGAGCCGCAAGGCTAGGGTTCTAGATGAGGGAGGAAAAGGAAAGCAACCTTTGCTTTCTGAACTGCATTAAGTCTGCTCCCTTCCTCAGCTCCGGGACTGAACCCAAGGCTCCCTCTGCTGAGCCTGCCACACAACTGATGTCTGCTGGATCCAGCGTACAGAGGTGGTTTCCAAAATCTCCCCACCTCCTGCACCTTCATCTCACCCTCTAGGCAGGTGGCAGGCCATGGAGGAGCCAGAGGAGGACCTCTCGCCCTGCTTCACCATTGGGGAAGAAGGAGATGGAGGTGCAGAACAAGACAGCACCGGCTCCAGGGGAAAATTTTCCTCAGATAAATGTGTATGTGCGTATGTATATACTATACCATGAACACTTACACATCTCCAAACTCTTATTAAAGATCATTGGTGCAGTTTCACTGAAGGACGCTAGCTCAGTCAGCCTCAGTGTCTGGGCTGAAGAACTGCCAGCAACTGCACAAACACTCCTCCGGTTAACTTGCAGAGATGCTATTACCAAGACAGGGATAAAACAATCCCTCAGTTTCAAAGCAGATTTTGGAGGCTTCTGTATCAGATGCAGAACAAAACAAGTGTTGTCCCAGCTGGAAGCTGAAACATGGTATGAACTGGCAATTTTATTTTGAACCACCTTTGTGATTTTTCCATGTTATCCCAGGAAAATGTTAAATAAAAAGTAAGAATCACCTGTTGTACATGCAGAGATCTTTTTTCTCACCGCTACATTACTCCTCACTTGGCTACACATCTTCTTCATAATTGTACTCTCCTGGTCTCAGAGCCTTTTATTTCTACATATCCTCCATTTCCATCCCTCTCATATCATGGCTTTTCAAAGCACAGTCCTTTTTCTTCACTAAAAAAAATTTGTCTGCCTTCCACCTCCCAAAATACATTCTTATCTTCCCACATCCCATGAAAAAACTTGCAGTTACACCATCTCTTCTCTGTTTCCTCCTTCAACCATGCCCGGGTCTTCTGATTTCTGTTTCTACCAAGTAATCTAACTAATCTCTGTAAGAAAAATCTCATGCCTAGGGTTGCCAGGAAATCCACTTGAGGTGTTAAGACGCATATTAGATCCTTTCTCTCCTTAAGTCAAGCATTTGGTGCCCACAAGTTAAGTGGATTAATCACATGCCTTCTAGAGGATACGGTACAGTACAGTACAGTAAAGCTCCAAAGTGCTGTTGCCT